>NC_138655.1:146463006-147033006 GCF_964273445.1 Streptopelia decaocto | reverse complement strand
ACACCTGAATCAAGGTTCAGAACACTAACCAAGGATGCTGGTTGTGAGACTCCTAAAACTTTGATTTCAGACTCTTAAGGCTGAGGAACTTTGTTTTCAGAGTCAGTAAAACATTTTAGAATATGGAGTAAATTCCAAATAATATAGTATAATGCATCCAAGATATAGTGATATCAAGAAAGATAGAGGATTTAGGCCAGAATATCCAAATCCTTTGGGACAAAAAAGAAAATAAAGCCAGTGTAGCTGCTCTTTGGACCTTCTGGAACTGTTTTACTGGTGAAAGCAAGGCCAGACTCCAGGCTACATCAGAAAATCCTGGCCCTTCTACTAAGCTAATTGACTTAGTACATTGGCAATGTGTTTACTCTCCCCTTCCTCTCTTTTACTACCTTTTCTATTTCAATGCTGTAAAACTCAACTGACTTCTAAAAAACAAATTCACTTTTTTTTTTTTTTTTTCCCCAGTGTTTGTTATACCTTCTCCACCTAGTTAATGACTGGCTGGAACAGCGGCAAGGCCAGGAATGCTTCATGCTCTGGGCACTCACTAATTGGGTTGTTAGCAGACTAGAGAGACAGGAGGAGATGGGGAAAAGTTCTGCTATTATAAGCCAGGGAGTGTAAAGAAAAAGAAACTGAAATAAATATAGAACTGTTATGTTAGGGAAATTACGGTTCTTAACTCCTTATTTTTCTAAAAAAAACAGCTCCCTTGGGACATCTCACAAACCCCAAAAACAAAACAGGCTAGAAATACAACTCACTTTATTTTTTATAACAAAGTCAGAAAAAAAATATATTTTTATAAAACAAATCGACAGGCCCAACCCTCCTGCCACTTGGTGTTGACTGTATATGAAGAACCATGTCCAGCGTCCAGGCTTGGTTCATGCCAACCAGGAATGCTGACCAGCAGAGCCAGTACCGGCACAGGGCCAGCACCACATTGTCTGTGCACTCTTGCCTGTAATTCTTGCAGGCTGAGTGACACCATGCAGGGTCCAGCCTGTTCACATTTATTTTTGTGTTTCTAAAACTCAACAGCATCTCTCAGCTGAAGGAGCCATGCTCTTGCACCCCAGCTGAGGCTGCAGAAGCATCTTCACATGCAGTTGCAGGATATGTCTGAGACAGGAGCAGATCTGCTGTGTTTGCAAGCTGCCCGCACAGTTGCTGTGAAAGCACATCAGCTGCAAGCAGGTGCCATGGGCTCTCCCCTGGCACTGCTGCGGACACACCAGCCAGAACATGAGTGACCTTTCAGGATTTAAACAGGGGTCATGTCCTGGCACAACAAGCATACAGCACCACGGTGCTGCGGGGCCAGTGACCAGAGCCGCCGAACCCCCTGCCCACTGCACCCCCCGAGCCAGGGTACTTCACCTCGACGGAGCCACCTCTGGGCCAAGCCACATGTTGCTACCAAAGAAAAGGTTTTGTCCTCTCCTCCTCATCACCTGGTGCCAGGAGGGCAGTGGGGAATGGAGCTCATCTTGTCCCATCCATTCCCCCCAGCCTTCCCAGAGGAGCTGTGCAGTGGGCTTTGTGCTCGTGTGTCTATAGGTGCTTGTGTCTATAGGTGCATGTGTCTATAGCTGTGTGTGTCTATAGGTGCATGTGTCTATAGGTGTGTGTGTCTATAGGCACATGTGTCTATAGGCACGTGTGTCTATAGGCGCGCGTGTTTATTGCCAGCCCTCCCCAGCCCCTCTACAAGGTGTGAATTTCACCTCAGGTGAATTATTTCTCCAGGGATTACATAACAAAGTGATTGTGAAAATGCCATCGTCTGTGTTATAGAAACTTAACAGAGCCCCTGGAGTCTTTAAATTAAAACATTGCACTCAAGTGCTTTTTGCCATGTATCTCCTCCTACACACAGCTCACTCTAGTCTGCAAAATAAAAAGGCAGGACAGCTTCCTACAGGTTTTCAAAGAGAAGATCCTACCCTAATTAACTATAATCTTGTTCAGACGGCATTTTCCTGCAAGATTCAAAGACTAGCAGGGGGCTGGGGCTAGGCAGAAAAGGAGATTATTAAAACTTTAATAACATGAGCCTTTGAACCTTCCCAAATTCTTTACAATTTTCTCACATCTCTAACCCAGATGTCTGCATTTAAAAACTGTGCCAACATACATGAACTTTTTGTTTACACTTTTATATCTTTCAATGGAGTCTCTTTAAAAATGATAGGAAACATCATGCTTGGAGCTCACAAAGTGAGATGACAAGGCTAGAGATTAAAAAAAAAAAAAAACAAAAAAAAAAAAAACAAAAAAAAAAAAAAAAAAACAAAAAAAAAAAAAAACACAAACAAAGAGGGTTTCGCAGACTCTGTTTCCAGAAGGCGAAGCTGCTCCAGGAGGCATGGGCAATGCCTCCACGGTGCTCCAGGCAGAGTTGGAACTGGGTAAGAAATGGTTTTCCTGTTCAGTAAACAATTTTAAGGGTTCAGAAATGTTCTCATGCAGCATCAGAGCATAGCTGAGACCTTGGGATTTTTTTTTTAATTAAAAAAAAAAAAAAAAAAACAAACAAGAAATACCTCTACACATCCCTGTAAAAGAGTGTAGAAGCTAGCACAGTGCAACAAGGTCTCCTGCAACAGAACCATTTCACCAGAATCACGGTAAGACCTGAGACATGCTATGGGCAACTTTCCTTCTCTGTGAGATTTTTATCACTTATCTGGAGGAATAGCTTCAACAGCAGAGCTGGAGAGAGGCATCTCCAGCGGCACCAGCGTGAAGGGCCATGGCCACAGCTCCATCCCACCAGGGAGCAATCAGACCCGCCCCGTCAGTGGCATTTCTGCAGAATGACTTTTGTGCAGGATGGATCTGAGATACTCCCCTGAGTAGAGTTTAGTCAAAATTGGCATGCTGCCATCCAAAAAGCTTCTGATACAAGGAATAAAAAAGCCCTTCTGTCCAAATGCTCCCCACCAGGTCTGATTGTAGTTCAAGGGAAGGACCAGACTCTCACTCAAGCTGTAAGGCACTAAACCCAACCTAATGCAAGATCTCTGCCAAGCCTTACAGTACAAGAATAAAAATGGCAGCTATCCTGGCAGGCACTGCACTCTCAGCTTTTCCAGAAGCCTGGGAGGGAAAAATCCCTCTCCTTTCTACAAGGATTGCCCTGGAATCCCCTAGCCAACAAGACAAGTTCAAGTCATAGTCATTCTAACCTTTGAAAACAAGTGGTTGTTCAAACACACATATTGGTTATGACTTGCTTCCCAGTTCCACAGTAAGAGCAAGGGAATGAGCTATTCAACAGTCAAAAATTCAAGGAAGTGTCTTAGCACTATTAGAGCCCTACTGTTGGAACTACCTGCTGGTCCAGCTCCAGGTGGCCAGGGCCTGTAGAGCTTTGCCAAGAACATAGCCAACACCTTCAAACCCGGAAAGTGCCTTTTCTTTGGGGCAAAGATAGGAAGTAGGAGTGAGGATCCTGAAATGGGCTTTACGGACACGTCAGGCCGTAAATCCCTCCTGCTTCCCCACATCCTCAGTAGCATGAGCACAGATGGGCACCGTCCAAACTCCCAACTGGTCACCACATTGCTTCTGTCAGAAACATTTATCACTTCATCTTCCACTCCCGTTCCTTGTTGTTTGAAGGACAATGTTTTCAAAAGCTAAAGGTCCCAAATGAAAGGACTCCTTGACAGATACCCCGCAGCCACAGCTTATTGTCATTTTTGGCCCAGGGAGAGATGAAATGGCAGAACTCACCAATGCTCCTGAGAACAACATTTCAAATGGCCTTCAAAATGACCATGCTCACTTTTAGACAAACTGTAGGTTCATATATCTCCAGATTGATGGTATTTGATCTTTCCTTCTTACTGATAATTTCCCAGTTGTCCCTCTAAACTTAAACAAGGAAGAAAAATTAATTCTTTTACTTGTTTCCTTCAGAATATGATTGGTAAAATATTTGCCAGTTACCTCTAAAAATACCCTTTCGTGGTTTCTATGCCAGATAACCAAACACTCTCAGGCTAGTCAATGTAGCCGAGCAAGACCAAAGTGGGGAAAAAAAAGCCACAAGGGCTAAATATGTCCTTTCTAATTTCTCTCAGCAAGTATTATTGAATTGCACATGTACCAGCCATGAGCGTTGCAGCAGGTTTGGAAAAAAAGTGTTGTGACTCACATCTTTTTATGTTTGGACTGTTCTGAGTTCAAATCCCAACATGCAACACAATAACTCATGGGTGCCAGCTCTAATGTGGAAACACATTTACTAAAACAGTGTTGTGGCACTCACCCATCTACACCCAGGATCCCCAAACCCTTGCTCAGCTCCTGGCTCTGCTGTGCTGTCCCCAAATTCCCCTCCTCAAAGGAGAAATAATAGCACTTTTCTCCTAATGACAGGTCTACAAGGATAAAGAAGTTCAAGATCCTGGTGAAGTGCTCGGTGCCACAGCAATGGGGCTGATCCCCAAAGAGATCATTCTTTCTTTCATGTGCGAGAAAAAATATGTTGAGAACCACAGAACCACCCAGGAGGTCACGGCTGATGAAATGATGCTTTATTTATCCACTTACACAGAGTTCCCGTGATGCAGAGCCAGGTACCTGGTGTACATGAGGCATGGGGTCTTTGCCGCTCATGGCAGTGGCTGCCGAGGTCGGTGGCAGAGGCAGCATGAAACTGACTCAAATGACGTTTGAGTTGGAGACAGCCTGTGAATCAAAGCTGGCCCTTGAACATGGCAGGAACATCAGCATTTGCTCCTGCCATAGCTTCTCCTTTCCTTTTCACCCTGTGCACATCCTCTGAATCAAAAAGAGAGAAAACACCTCTGTGCTCATGGCAGGTGTGCCAGGCCCTCCTGTCGGTAAGGGAGGTGAAGGGCTGAGGCAGTCACAGCAAGGGATTGGACTGAAACCAGGGCCAGGGCATTGCAAAGCCCCTTGTGAAGCCCTCCTGGAGGCACATGGCCACCCAGCAGCCCAGGAGCCTGTGAGCACCCCGGGACCTTTATCACACAGGGCACGAAGGATGGAGCTGGGCAACACGCCACAGAGGAGTTCAAGCTAAACCACCCTTCCATGCACCCACCCATGCAACAGGAGCCCTCACAGGCCTTAAAGCATGTGGATTTTGTTTTGGATTTACAGAAGGTGAGCAAATGCCCAAGAAGCAATGCTAGGAAGATGTCACTTGACTCCTGTGGCTCTGAGGATGTTATATCAGCTTAAATAAATTCATGGCTGGTGGAGAAAGTAAGTTTTCTCTTTTTTTTTTCTTTTTTCTTTTCATGTCGCTACTGGATATTAACATAACTTGTTGCTGAATTCCTTACCACTGGTTTTCACTTTAAGTGACACCTCCAGGCAACCTCCCAGAAAAAAGAAAGCTCATTTCTCAGATAAAATGCATGACCCACTCATGCCAGCCTGCCCCATTTCGTACCATATCCCCCTTAGTGCGAGACATTAAGGCAGGGACAAGTCCAAGATTTATTCTGCTCTAGTCTGCTCAGGCTTTGAGAATCTCCTTGTGGATTTGAGCCTGTGTTCAGTAGCTCATTGACTGCTGTTTTAATACGGAAGCCTTTCCAACCCAGCTGCAGTAATTGCCCCCACAGAGCATGAGGAATCTCAGTTATAAACTAGCTGGCAATCTTGCAAGAATATGTCTCCTAGAGGACTCCAGGATATTTCTTTCTGAAGTTAACCCTGTTAAATCATTCCTAAGCTGTCTTCAAATAAAGAATGAACCTTCAGAGTCACCCTTGCTTTGGTTTTAAATGTTCTTTTCCCTGTAATAGTCAGCTGATCTTTGCAGCCTCCAAATCTCTCAAAGCTATTTCAGTAAAATAATCTCTAATGTTCCCCTGAAATGGTGCAAACATTCAACAGGAAAGCTTAGGAGAGACATTAAGAGCTGTTAGACTCAAAGCTTAACACAGCTTGTGTAGAGATTATGTCCTGTTATACTCAGCTAGGCAGGATACTTCCACTCGGTTTATATTAGCGAAGCCTTATTGCATAGTAAACATTACATCAAAGCCTTGGCCAGCAGATCCAAATTCAGCTCTTGGTATTCATGTTAGGCCAAAGGTGGTGCAGGTCTACTACCCCTGAGTAGAAATGGCACTGAGCTGTGGAGCCTCTGCTTCAGCTGCATAAATCCAGTCTGGCTCAGAAGTGACTGTGACCCATTTGATGACAACCTAGAAGTAGCTGTGGAAAGGTGTGATGCCTGAAGGGCGAGCAGCCAAGTGACAAAAGCCATGATGCAGCTGATACCATTGTTGTCACTCAAAGGGGAGAACGGATGGGTGGGGAACAGAAACCTGCATAATAATCCGAGTCCTGCAGTCCTGGAGGCAACTCCCTGCCGGGAAGCACTGAAAACTCACTGGCAAGCAAGAGATTATGCCACCCAAATCTCTGTTGTTCTTCCTCTGCAGAAATAGAGCTCTTGGAGGCAAACACTACTTAGAAATGTGCAGTAAAGCCTGGCCTGGTGAGGGAATGTTGGATGTACTAATAAAAGGCAACTAGCACAGAACTTCATTCAGTGGCAATTCATGCTAATAAAGACTTTTTTAAGTCATTTTTGCTTTGAACAAGTAACTAAAAGTCAACAGTGTGTCTCCTAATCCCATTGCTGAGTCTGGTCCCTGTGTGTATGAATTTGACGGGACTGAGGAAGGTCCCCAAGAGCCCTGGAGGCAGCAGGGGCTCTGGGGTGCCCATGGAGACAGAGGCTGCACAGCAGAGGGTTCCTCTACCACAGACACTCTTAAGAATGACCTGGAGATAAAATCACTTCTTCCCAGTCAGGCTGCTTTTAAATCCAGCCCTGGTGACTTTGGGCATTTATATTTTCAGATTGTCATGCAAAGAAATAGAATCAATTTAAAATCATTAATTTTCCTGTTTCTCCAAGTGAAAAAAATATCTGTATTTTTCAAAACATACCAGTTATTCATGATTATAGCAAGTTCGCTAATATCAAGGCCAGGTAATATTCCTGTCTAATGGGGAGATAATGTTATTGTCTTTCCTAATACACTTTCTTATGCTCAGTCACACAGCATCTTCCATGAGCACAGCTGTCTTTTCTAGGTTTGGGCAGACTCTATATGGACCTGTGCATTTTTCCTATTAGTGGACTCTACAGAGAGCCAAGGATGGGATGAGCAAGCAACATGAGCACTGGCACCGCTTGCGGAGCAGCAGAGGGGTGAGGAGCCTCAGGGCCACCTGTGCTTCTTATAGACCAAATTCAAACCCATCAGGAAGTCTGCAGATTTTTCCAAAGTAAGAGGACCTAACAAACTGCAGATAAGAGATTGATAGAAAAAACGTCTTGAAAGGTGGTTAAACTTTCTTACTTTGTGGCATATCCAGCAGCAGATATCAAAGCTCTGCAGCAGGCATTGCTGCTGAGGCTAAACTAGGGAGATAGGGAGATAAGTCACCAAATCAACCTGGTCAGTCATCTTGACCCTGCAGTCATTTTTCATCAAAGTCAGGAAGGTTTAATACAACATGCCAAAACCCCCTTTTTATGTCAAAGAACATGTATCCTGACCTGGAGGGATGGTAAGAAGGGGAAAGATATTTTTCAATTTAAAAATGCAAATGATAAAAATAACATATACACAAAGCAAAATACTTTCTGTGTGAACTGAGAAGTTCCTAAGAGACACCTTGGAGCAGCAAAGGAGCTGGGTAATCTTTAATAAGGGAATTCTTCAGAGACTGGAGCTTTGCTTTGGTTGCCGGCTGCCTCCTGGGGAGACAAAACACTGCGGAAATGAAATATGACCTGGCACCGTTGTGGCAAAGTATTTCCAGTCCTTTCCCTTGCCCATGTGAGTAACCCTTCCCTGTGTAAGGAGCCCCATTTAACCATTACCCACATGACAGTGCTTCATCACAGGTAACATTGCTGCACTCTTTTACCTAACACACACAAGCCTGGAAGCTCTAAAAAACCTGCCAAATTTTCCCCAAGATCTGAAGGATTTAACCAACCTATAGCATTTGCTCAAGGCATGAGAAATTCTTACAGGTCTGAGTTTGAGATGAGACTTTGCTCCCTCCTCCTGCTCACCCAGTCACCCCAGCATAGCATGTCCTCCCAGAGCAAGGACACCTGAGGACAAGGGTGTCACCCTGACCAGCCCATGCCCATGCTCGTGTTGCAGAGTTCACCCCAGCGCTGCCATGTGCCCCTGCCCATCTCATGCCAGGGCAGCATGGGAACTGTGGTACCTGAGCCCAAGAGACAGCTTGCTGTAGATGGGAAACCCCACCAGCACACCTCTCCATCCTTACCCTGACACAGTCATTTTCAGTAATCTGGTTTTCTTTTATTCCTTTTTTAAATCATTTTGTCTAAAATAATTAAAGGGGAAAAGCATTCCCCTGTATAAAAATATCAACATCTGAGCTTCCTCGCTTAAATCTGCACCCCTCTGCCAGCCGAGATCCTCCTATTAGCACTGTGGTGTAATGTGATTTCATTAAATGAATAGCTGATTGTAGAGTAATTACAAGCCCCCCTGGGCTGCTGTGTTGGGTTTTTTTCTGGTGTCTTTTTTTGGGTTTGTTTGTTTGTTTATTTTAATTTGCATTTCCACAGATGGTGGGAATCCCCTTTTTTATTTCTGCCTTGCTCCACCATGGTCTATTTGATCCCTATCACAGATTTTTCCACCAGTGAAAGGAGGGCTGGATAACACTTGGGTGTAATTCCTGCCCCAGTCACATGTAATTTGGTAGAGAATGAGTAAACGTTCCTGTAATTTCACCTTCATTGCCATGCAGCTGTCTAACATCTGGATGGCAGCACCAGGATACCGTTACCTGTTTATCTCCTGGAGGTACAAGCACTGCTGGCAAGCCCTTGCCCATCACTGTTTATGTGCAAGGAGTTAATATCATAGCATTACAGTGCCCCTTGGTGAAACTGTAATTAGGCAACGGTTTTATTTTACTGCTTGTGAGCACTCCCTGACAGCACAGCCACTGGGTGCTTTCCAAACGGCTACAGTTTCAGGTCCTAACCTGAAATCCTCATTTAGAGGAGCACTTTTACTGCTGCAAATCCCTCAAGTACATGTCTGAGGTCCTGGCTTGCACGGGGGGTGCCGGAGCATGGGGCTGGACTGGACAGAGCTGGCAAATGCCACGGTGAGATTATCTGCTCCATCAGCTTTGTGGTGGTTGGACAAGACACGGGAGCTGTGCGGAGATGCTAGTGGGCTGAGCAGGCGGGGCAGGGGGTGCGGTGCCCCAGCAGCAGTAGTCCAAGCTCCTGCTGGACCTAGGAGCCGTGGCTGCAGAAGTTCAGCATCCAGCAGCATCGGTGCCCATGGGTAAAGGCTGCAGGAAAGGAGGAGCCGCTGAACAGCAAGGCTCTTTTTGTCAGGGGAGCTGTTTTAAACCATCTACTTTGTGGGTAGCCCTTTTGGCTCCCAAGTCTGTCTGAGGCAGAGGCGTAGAAAATGTTGGAGCACAGAACATCAGAGCAGCACTCCAGGAGGACAAAGGCGGTCTGTCTGTGCTGGAGCACAGCCCTTCACAGGACTAAGGGCACACTCACTCTTGCTCATCTGAGACTGAGGGAATAAACATACCCAAGGCTTCTGTGACTACCTCAGAGCTCCTGTTACTGAGGCATTTATTTGGGATTTTTCTTCTCCCTACAACGCCAGACACCCCTCTTCTTGCACAATCTCCATGCAAGCAGTGCTTGGCCATGGAGGACCTCAGCTCACAAGATGCTAATAAAACAGCACTGACCACTCCAAACCACTGCCTTTAGGACTACCCAGATGTTAGACAGATTAGTGGAGTATAAGCATCTAGAAAGAGATGTTGGCAAGAAGAGAATCACTAAATCTGATGTCTGTAGTGACAGGGAGGAGGAAAGCCACTAGCAAAGCAGGGACAGACTGCAACTCTGGGGACAACGGACAATCCTGTAGTCACAGCAGTTGCCTGGTCTTGGTGAAGCAGTGGGGCTCATGCCACCAGCTGGGCACATAACAGCCACTGGCCAGGGCCTAGAGGTCTCTCCTGGCTGAGAACAAGGGCTGGGAAGTTGCAGGGGACGGGCAGACCTGAGCCCCTGAGGGATGAGAGGGCTGCAACCCCATGGTGCTGCCCAGTCCTCCTCTCCCAGGGGATGTCCATACCAGTGGGACGCCTGCTTCCCTATGGCCACACTGGGCATTGTATGCATTGACACAGGGCACGGGACCTTTACACATGTTGTAGTCCACCTTCAGCCACAGCGAAGCTTGTGACAAGCTAATTCCCATCTTTCAAAAGCCTGCTAGACTGTGTTTCTTTCAAGCATTCACTTGCAGCAGTGACTTACATTGCTGGCATATGGGCAATGTGCCTGGCTGTCCCGATAAAATATGTCTATGCCTTCCCATCTTCAGCAGAGACCAAAGGCATTTCCAGCATAAGGCAGAGCTGCAGCAACTTCTGCCTAAACTAACATTTCATTTCCTTGCTACAGCTCACTTCTATTGTCATCACTTTCATGCCTCTAATTAACTTGCATCTGTTTCGTGTTTGAAGTTTATAACACTTGCCCACTTTGGCTACAGTAGTTTATAACCCAATGTTAAACATATGTTTATGTTTACTGCACACTAGCTCCGAATCCTTTGACTTAGCATTGTATCAGTTCATTATGCCATTAATGGAGGGCCTCTGAGTCAGGGCTGAAACGTTCAGTGGCAATAAATCGGGGAATTGTTTGGAGGCGGTTGAGGAGAGGTGGCCAGTGAGGACATGCCTGGCTTGACGTTCAGAGGTGTTGAGCACTTGCCACCCACCCTGTAACCACTGAGATTTTTAGCACCTCCAAACATCAAACCACAGCAGCTTTCAGCAAAACTGTCATGTGGATCTCAAAGAAGAGACTGAAATCCTGTGCCATCTTGACTCCAGAGGCCCTCAGTACATTCTGCTTAACTTTAAACTAAGTGCCCATTGACTTTGCATTAGGGCTAACAAGATCGTCAAAAAGAAGGGTTGGGAGGAAGGGGGATTATATAATGTATCACATTACATATATAACCTATAGCATATTGCTAAGTAATACTTAACACCTGCTGTAGCTGTAAGGTAACAGGCTGGTGACCTGGCACAAGCTGAAGTGAATGTTAAGATCCAGTTGGCCATTCAGGCTGGTTTTATTTTCATTAACATCAGTGGAGCTACTTCTGTTTTTCATCAGACATGATGAATCATATCAACATCTGGGTGAAGTAAGTACGCCACCTCTTCATAGTCTGAGCCATTAAGGTGATGCCTAGATAAATATGTCTATTTTTCATACAAATAACAGGATGCTCCTTAGAGCTAATAAGTATTTACTTTCTCCTGCATTGCTATTATCTCCCTCATTGAGAACTGTAATTAGCATCATTGATCGATTGTGTAGTTTGCCTTTTATTTTCTTTTTTTTGGGCTATGGTTGAGTAATACTGCAATGTACATTATGTCAACACAGGAAAAGCTATGTTTGATCTCTGCCTCTATGCTGTTTGGACTGATCTACCTGGGAGCTACACATAAGCTGTTCCTGTGACACAGCACAATACTTTACATGGTACATCCAATTTGAAAGGAATAACCATATATTTTTTCATCCAACAAAAACGCCCTCCCTGCTAATATTATCAGCAAAGACTTGAATTAGCTGCTCCCACTTCGCTCATAGGTTCTTGATGGGCACAGATAGCCAAATCCTGAGGTTCTTGCTGGAGTAAGTTTCTATCACCAAACCAAAGGGCAGCTCCTGCCTGGGGACCCAGAGATGAAAGGACCTTCTCTTTGCTCTTGCCCTGCACAAGCAGTGATCTCGAGAAGTGGTTTCACACAGGACATTTTCTGCAACTGTGTGACCTCTTGCTGCCAATTTAAAATGTCACAAGAGTCTTTTTGTTATTGACTATGTACAGCGAGGATTAAACAAAACCACAGCCATGACGTATAAGGAAATGCCCACTCGTAGAGTCTGAGATGTGGAGATCAGTGTTGTCTTGCTGAAGTCAATGCCACAAAGCTGGTTTGCACCAGCAGATATCTGACCAGGTATCTCCAGGACAGTTGTTCTTCCTGCCCAAGAGAAAGCATCAGTTTACATCCATCTACAGTCATCCATTTTTTTCAGATAGCAAGAGCTACACAATTATACAGTCTGTACAGCAAATTGGCCTGGAAAGTAAAATCTTTTGCACAGCCTTCTTTTTTTTTCTGGCTTCCCTACAGTCCCATAGGCACGAGCACACCCTGGCAGGGGCATACTGTAAAGAGTATCTCTTTCCAAACAGTCTCTGAGGGGAAAAGCCATTCCAAGGATGAGAGCTGCTGCAGAAGAACCTCAGTACCATCAGAGTGTGACCGGAAGGGACAACAGCTCCTTCAGCATCCCCCTGCAGAAAGGGCCATCACTAACACCAGAACAGGCATCGCCAAGCCAAGGACAATCCAACCCAAAATAAAGAAACTGTGCTTCCCCTCTGTACCTGGCTGTGTGTGCCTCACACCTGGACTGCTTTTTCTGTAAGAAGCAAGGTGGAAGAGAGGCACCCCAGTTTTTGCCATGTCCACTCATGTTACTTCCGAAGCTGTTAGAAATCTGACACAGGGAAAGACTCCATTTCTTTGGTTTCTCTTTTCTCTCGTCTTGTTGGACAGGAAATGCCCAGACTCTTCCCTAATTTGGCAGAAATTCAATTCACCTAGTCTCAAAACTTCAGAGCAGAGAAGAATCCATTAAGCTTGTTTCCATTTGTCCTAGCAATGAATTGGTGTATGGAGACATGAACAAAATAATTTTGAATTATTTTTTCCATTATCTAGTTCTCACTTGATGCCATTTCCCATTTGCCTAGCCTCACTTCTTTATTCTCCTTGGATCCAGCTCATAGTAATTATCTTGATACCTAGGAAAAGCACTAGGTTTTAAGATCTCAGACTCCATTTTGACAATGGCTTTGCAATCCAGAGACACTAAGGGGAGAGGATTAAACTTCCAGCTGTTTGTCTTGAGGGGACAAAGCAGAGATATCAGAGAGAGGTTTCAAAAGATGCTGGTGTGATATCATTGCACACTCACTAGGCAGGGAAATCTCAGGTAAGATGTATCTGCTTGGGAGTCATCCCAGTTACCAGCTGGGACAGGTTCTTAAAAATTCACTTCATACGCAGCAGACTGGAAAAATTCCTTCCAATCCCTTCCTTCAGAGTGCCTGATTGCCCATGCCATCTGCAGCTACCATTTTTCAGATAGGAGCGAGGAGGTGGCCAATATTCCATGCAGCTGAAGCATATATATATGCAGCATTGCCCAGAGGAAGCAGAAAGATCCCACAGAGGAGCAATCCCATCCCTCGGCACAGATGAGCATCCCATGGCATGGCCAGGGCAGGGCGGGTGGTAGCACCATGTGGTGGTCCTGCAGCACCCAAATCCTGGGGACGCAGCCCCCACGGAGCAAGGGTGGAGGAGCTGCCATGGTCTGGCCCTCGCACCAGGTGCTGGCACTGACTGTTCTGGGGACAGAGCTGAGTGCGGCCGTGACTCATCGGCCTCCGCTCCCCTACCAGTGGCTGGTGACTAATTGTATTTACTCCCAGTCTTCGTGTTTTGGGGAGAACAAACATAAACAGACTTAGCAGTAATTGTTGCTATGTCTCTACTGTTTCCTCCTTTGGCCAAGCAGGGGTTTTCCCCCACACACATAGTTTTAGAGCAGCATTTTAAGTATTTTTTCTTACTTTTAAGAATTTTTTCTTATTTTTAAGAAATAGCATGAATGTTTCTTGGCTGGTAGGAAAAGAAGGAAGAAAACTCCAAGGGGTCATTTCTGATTTGGTGCGGACTCTAGGGAAAAGTTTTTGTAACCCGTTTACAGAAGAGGGCTGGTCTGCCCTGGGCAGCAAGCATTGGCACAATGTAAAGTAGATTGCTTCCTGGTGCCCCGGAGAAGTCACCATCGGCTCTGGAAATATGAGCTGCAAGGATGACATCTCTAAGGAGTCGGCCCAGAAACACAGCACCCTTGGAAACAGGTCTCCTGGCAGGAACATCAAGCATCTCAAAGGCTGGTCTGGAGAAACAGCTGCTGTCAAATGACCTTCCCTGGAAAGCACCCGTGTTTGTTCACACATGTAAGTGCCCTGCACACACTCCCACATATGCAGGTATCATTGCATATAGATATATTGAGTGGTAATCTGCAGTTCATGTCTGGAATGGGCCTGAAAACTCCCTGAGAGGTGAAGTCTTTTCTCTACCTGGAGAAGATACAGATTGGCCAGGAGAAACAGGGAGAAGAGCAAAGGATGAGAGTGCAGTCCTCTGGACAGGGCACTCAATAACTCAGGTTCTATTAAATAAGTTATTAATTATACAAAAACATTACACAATTATAAAATTAACTACGTAGTACGGATGTATGAATTAATAACATAATTCCAGCCTTAGACAGAAGACTCAGACAAGTTTATTTACAAGTTTCATTAACATATATTTTTATGCACTTTAGAATATGTATAATCCAAAGCTCAGCAGGTAGGACACTTTCCTGAGAGACAAGAGACCTTTGGTCAAGCTTTCACTTACAGAAGAACCAGAGGACTGTTTAGTGACAGTGATAGTGCCTCAACAAGGCAACCCGACCCAGCGTGGCCCCAAGGACAGGCTGCCAGCCTCTGCAGCCTGCAGTTAGACATTTAATTCCAGGTTTAAGCTCACCTCTGTGCTCTGCCTGTGCTTTTTCTGTTAAGTTTGTGTAGCATCTGTATAGTCCTGATAATGCTATCACCCTCTTTACACATCACATCACACCACATCACATCACAAGGGGCTTGCTTACTACTACAACGACAGCCGTGACTATTTCCAGGGAAGAAATTAGATTTCATATGCTCTGACCTTCCTTTTGTGCCGAATCCTTCCACTCTGGCCCAAGCAAAAACTCCCAGTGAGTTTCTCTGGCAGGACTCGACTGCCCTGTTCTGAAACTCAGTGCTTCATGGCAACTGCTCTCCAATTACTGCTCTTCTACTGTACCAACTTTTTGGAAAGCTGTTGGGAAAAAAAAAAAAAAAAAGGAGAAAAAAATTAATTTTGTATCTGTAAGTCCAGGTGGGCAACTTTTACTCAAAGGAGGGAAATGGCTGGTTGTAGAGGAAATCAGTGGGATAAGATACTCAAATAAAGACTAGAAACTATACTTGTGTTTCTGATGCACTTTCACTGAATCATATAGGTAGCAGATCTCTGTAATCTTGTTGTTGGATGTTTCTATCAGACGGTGCTGGGACAAAAATCCTCTGAAAGCACCCCAGCTGTGATTAAGCAGACACCAGGCGTTTGTCCTGCAGCAGCACTTTCATCAAGAGCAGGCGACTCAGGAATCCCAATACTGGCAACTACTTACTCACAAATTTGTGATATGGAATGAAATACTCCAAAAACTATTTGCAAGCAAACAGTTCCCAGGGTATTTCATTACAAATTCTCAAATTGTTCGTGAATGATCAGATATTAATAAATAGATAGGGTGCAGTATCAGAAGAGAGCCAGCTGTGTTCAGTGGGCACCCGCTTGGTGCTGTACTCAGGACTGGTACATCGAGCTCATCAATTGCCATTTAAAAACAGGAAATGATGTTGAATATTTGGCCATGTATTGAAGATTACTGGGCCATTATAATCTGCTTGCTAAGAGGCCAACAGGAGAAAATCGAATGCCTCCCACATGCAAGGAGATACCCTGTGAGTACAAGGAGTTCCTGCAGCCCTCGGGGCGGCGGGTGCGCTGGCTCCAGCACCCGGGCAGCCCCAGGGTGGAGCAGACTGTTCTTCTGATACCACGTACATAACACTCCACCCAAGCCTCCCTGTGTAAACAGAAAATAAACTCAAATTATGCCAGTAAAGAGTGGATTACACTGGCCACCAGGAGTGCTTGTGTATGTTCAGCAATAATCTGCGATAAGGTGCTTGCCATAAAATGCCTCCTGGAGGCAGCTCTCCCGAAAGCTGCAAGATGCCAGCAGAACCACCAGCATTTCGCTTCACCCAGTGGGGACAGCACGGGAGGGACCAAGGAGAGGATGGGAGCCACTCAGGACCAGGAGTCCTCGGGGTTAAGGAGGGTCCCTCTCTCTTACAGGAGAAAGACAGAAGCATTGATTGCCACCAGCAGATATAAGGGAACGAAGTTCATTTCAAAGAGGTGAAGGGTGACAGCGTTTCTACAGAAAAAACTGTTCCACAGTCAGTAAAGCACAACAGTAACCAAGGCACAGATAACAGAGTGTATAATGAAGACAGAGATCACAGAACCTCACGACCAATCCATCCTGCAGCACAAAGCTGCTGTAAAGCTGTTTTAATGTTAGCCTATAAACACAATTAGAAATGTAATGCTTTGGTATAGGATGTTTTTAAGAACAAAGACTTACAGCAAGTTTCGTTGGCATTACGATAAATAAAACCAGCCTCAAAGTCTGAGCAGGTCCTAGATGGGGTGCATTTCTTACAAACAAAAAGAAGAATTTATTTCTGTCATCTGATGATGATGCAGAAAAAAGTGTTGTCAGCTTCTGGTAGAAGAGCTACATGAAAAATCACTTCCGAGAGAGCTGGGTTTATACACTTTATTTATGAAGAAGCAGACCCCAGCGTTTGGACCCATTCCATCCCGAGGTGAGGCTGCTGGTGGGTGGAGGCTGACAGAGGCCAGCTCTGCTTACCCACCCAGCAGCCCATGGTGGGGGGACCGCACTCCTGCCCTCCCTCCCACTGGCCAGCAGGCGAGTGCAATTGGGTTTGGAGAAACATGGTTGTGGCTGTCCCTTACAGTCCCCCTAGGGGAAACAAAAAAATCAAATAAGGGAAAGGTTATTGCAGACTGATAACAGCCAGGGAGGCTGGAACGGTACCTGTTGCCAGGGAGAGTTTGCTCCGGCGCGGGTTGGGCCCCCTGTGCCGCTGGCCCCACACAGAGAGGTCAGGGAAAGGCATCCAGGGGAGGGGGAGCTGGCGGGGAGCACCCCCACTCCATGGGGGCTGAGGAGAGACTGCAGCCAGCCAGGCCAGGGGCCCAGGCAGGCAGGGACTGAGACTCAGGGAGGTGGTTTTGTGGTAAAAAACATTGCATGCGTTTATGGGATTAAAACTTTTGTCACCATGCACGTGTGCGAAAGAGGTGAATTACAGCTGAACGCACAGCTTTGGGCACCTGGTAGCTTTTGAGAGCTGCAATCACATTGTAATTTCTTGTGTTCAAAATAATAAAAGGCCGTAGATTATGGAAAATTTTTGCAGAGAGAAATTGAAAAGAGCAATCTAGCCAGCAGCAAGATTGTTGCAGAAGCATCTGTGCTTCTGCCCTTGCTGCTTTATGCTGCTCTCGCTTGTACTGTAAGCACGCTCAGGAGAGAGCACAGGGTTGGAGAGGTGGGAGGGTGGAAATGTGTCATCCCACCGGCTGAAAACCAGTCACATAAAACCGCAGCTGGGACTGGGGCTCATGTGCCAGTGAGGTGCCCATAAGCACAGGGCTGGGATGGTATGGATTTACCGAGGGCTATTGCTTGGGGTCTGGGAAGCTAAACCAGGTATGACTTCAGAACTTTTAAAACACCCCCCCTCCTGAGCACAGTCTCACCGTACAGCAGAGCAAGCCTGGCACCCTGGCAGCACAGCCCCGATTTCCTTCACACTATCAGGGTGCTTCTCCCCACACCGTCTGCAGGAAGAACCAGCTGCAGCCCAAGACAAGGCTCCTGAGCCGGGTGAGATTAACACACATCCATGTCAGCTTGCACCCCAAATCCTGCCCAGCGTGGCCCTTCAGTCCCCCATCACCAGAGCAGCCAGGCAACAGCTGTGGGGAAAACACCAGCCCAATGGCCACTAGTAGCGTGCTTGAACACCAGCTTGGCAGCATTAACTCTCAACCCCCCTCACCAGGCTTTAACAAAGCAAACGCCATGGCAGGAGGGACCTCCCTGGGGCCGCCGTAGCCCCCCAGCAACCGTCCCGCTGCGACTGCAGGTGCCCAGCGTCGAGTTCGGCAAAACCCCGCCAGCCACAGCGACAAAACACCCCCCCTTGGGACCGGAGTGAATTATGCACATCCTTAAGTATTTGCAGGATAGAGGCCTTAGTTCACTGGGTTAAAATACCAGAACAATATAAAACACCTCTGCCTCTGGAACGCACTGCACTTCATAAAAATGCTGGGGACCCTGCTGGAGCTAAGCCATTGTTGATAGCCATAAAAAATTGGTCAATAAATCTTCTTCCACTGATGAAATAGCTACTTCACAGCCAGAACTAAACAAATTGAGCATTTCAAAGCAACCTGCTTGACACAAGCCCTGATTTGCACACCAATACAAGCATCCCCACTGTCCGGCCTGGGCAGGACCCTGAGCCCGCACTGTTCCTCCCTCCCTGCTGTCACAGCCAAGTGCCAGGAGGAGATTTACTGCACTAATATTTTCCTCTCAAGTGACAGGAAGGGATTTACCACTACAAGCCACAGGCTGTTAGGGTGAAACAATCCCAAAAGCAGAGACCAGCCTGGTACACAGTGGCCACGCTGGCTACCCCCACCAGCACAGCCTAGGTGATGGTCCCCCTCTATCCGGAGCCTCTGCCACAGACAGATGCTAAAAGTTCATTGTGATGCCACTTCTACCTTTTTTGGGGTTGCTCTCCTTTTAAAAATCAAACTGTAATTAAAAGAAAGGCAACCGTTCATCCATCTGCTGCTCCAAAGACACTATCCTGAAAGTTTAATCTAATGGGTAGAAAAGCAACTAAAGGAGAGGTTCTGCTCTTAACAAGCTGCCTTAAGTCAGTATTTTTTAAACGCAGCTGATAGCCAAGGGGAGAGAAATAATACATTTCACTAACTTTCCCCAGCTGCACAGTCATTGGTGTATTGTAACGGTGTGATAACTAGAAAGAGAAAAATATTTTAACATTCGAGTTTTAATAAAAACTTCTTAAAAAATAAAGTGCCAATGTCCTTTTTTATGGAGTCAGGGCTGACTTGTTTTCTTGCCTCCTGCCTACAGGGAAGAGAGCAGGGCTGGGCTGTGGGGCAGGACCTGCTTCCAGCCAGAAATAGTCAGTGAAAAGTTGCATCTAAGTATTGATGTTTCAATGCGACTCACTATTTGCTTAACTGGATGTTATATATTTGCATAGAGAATCACACTGGGGAAGAAAAACCACATTTTTAGGCCCTTTTAGCAGCAATGGATGCCTTGGAAACACCGATGAGCAAAACCTACATTTTTCAAAGCCATTTTATTTAGGGCTCAGATTTCCTGATAACTTGTTAGGATTTGGGTTTGTGAGACAGGTGTTTGGCATTTCTAACTCCCTGCTCCCTTTAGGAGACATCAAACTGAGCATTAAACTCCTACAGTCTCAAAAGTTCAAGTCAAGGTGGTTTTTGTTTTGCTTTTCCCCCTGAAGGTCAGTTCAGGATTGAATCCTTTTGTCAAGGTTGGCTGGAGAGCAGAAGGCTTTGTTAATCTGCAGGCACTGCGGCTCCCTCCTGGCTTCCTTCCCTTGCAGTTTGTTTTACTTCAGGATTCACCCCCTGGGATTGTAAAGGCTGCAGACAAGGGTTAGAGGTGAAACAAAGAAAACGAGGTTGGTTGTTTATTTAGAAGGAGCCAGAATTCATAATGTTGGAGACACTGGGCCCCTCCCAAGAGATAACTGTGATTTTACAGCACCTCTCCACAACTTTTTTTCTTTTTTTTTTTTCCAGAAATAAAATACAGTGATGGATTCAAAATACCATTTCCCCAAGTAACTCCTAGAGCCAAAACAAGAAAGAGTTTTTTTCCTGCAAAGTGACCGGCCACTGGAACAAAACAAGCATGCTGCCATTGTTCTCCACGCGGGAAAGCATCTGAAAAAAAGAAATAAAGACAATTTTGCCCCCTTCAGAGACCTCCTTATATTCACTCAACTTGTGCTCTATTATGGAGGTCTTTCTTTGGCCATAGATCCTTTTTCCTTGGGAGGCGATCTTCTTATCCCCTTCCTTTTCAATGAGAAGGCCAAATTTTGCTTTCATTTATCTGCTGTGGAAGCCCACTGAGCGGTAGCTAACAGGCTCATCCATCCCACAAAGGCAGCCTGGTGATGTATTTCCCCTGTTCATACCTCGTTTTAATGATCACGACAGCAGCAAGGGAAGGTGCACCAGATTACACCTAAGGAAAAACTTCACTCTTTCTCCAGGCATTTCTGGGTGTTTGCCCTCCAGGGTAGCATCCACTTGCAACGAGATTGCTGGATTTACGACAGAGCAAGTGGTTGTACAATAAAAACTGGAATCCAGGCTAGCGTCCACTTGCAATGAGATTGCTGGATTTACGACAGAGCAAGTGGTTGTACAATAAAAACTGGATTCCAGGGTCCTGATAAGAGAAGGTAAACTGTCCTGTGAGCAGAGCCTGGCCAGTCACCCGACCACTAATCCAGGGTGAATCTGCTGGCGTCAGTGGCTTTATGCTAAACACACACTGGGGTAAAAAGTGAGAGTCGCAGCTCAGGCAGTCCAGCTCCAGCACTGCTACCAGCAGCGGCTGCTTACTTTCAAGCTCTCTGCACAGCCTGTAATCACCCAATATTGAAACCAGATTTACAAGCTCTTTAGAGGAGAAGTTTGTGATTTCCAAAGCAGACGCATTTGGTATTTCAGAAAAAGGTCAAGCCCCCTGTGGAGTAAGGGAGTTTTAATAGAATCAGTTCAGCAGGAGTTAAGAGGAGACATACCAACCCAGCGGCTCTCAAAGCCACGAGGAGCAGAGACATAAGAAAAGCCACAACCATTATTGTTTTGAGGAAAGAATCAGGGAAAGAGAGAGGCATGGGTATGCTAAATTACATCTTGGATGTTCGATTTTGGTTATTCTAATCCGAGAGACTTTTTCAGTTAGAAATAGAGAGAGCTGTCCTTCTCACACTCCAGGACTTGCAGCGGTTTCAAAGAAAGGAGTGTTTTTGTCTGCAGGGGAAATCTGAGAGTGAGTACCACAATGACAAATCCAGGCTCCTAAGTCAAATGCGTTTTAAAAGGAGAGCCATCCCTTACCGCGCACCTCTCCCGCCTCTGGGCAGGCTCTTCAGCTGTGTTTGTTCCCTGCCTCTCTAGGTCGCATGCAGTGAGTGTCTGGAACTGCCTTGTTCCACGCTGGTATGGCACCCAGCAGCCGGGCAGCCCATGGAATATCACTAAGGTTCCTCCCTGTTGCAGGAATACAAGTTTTCTAAAAAGTGTAATGGACAGCTGATGCTGCTGAGATCTGCAGGTAACACAAGCAGCTGCTACAGAAATACTTACTAGCGGTGCAGACAGCTACAGCTCTGACGTGCTCCGGACTCTGCAATCAGTGGCTTCAGTGGAAAGATTTGGGGCTCATTCCTTAACTTGCACAGCTGCTGCCAGACACTAGAGCTCATAACATAGATTCCTGAACATATGGGCTTTAAAATAAACTGGAAATCCAGATTTCATCCCAGAAACTTCCAGACCATATCAGCTACCATACCTAAACTATATGTACTGTGCCAGGAGAGAGCAGTTGTTAACCCCAGCCAGCGGCAACTCAGCAGCCCAGCTCCCAGAACTGCAGGGGAAGGCAAACAATCTCTTTTCTTCTTTAAAGCATCTCCACAGCAAGGGGCCAATTAGAGCATCCTGGTCTTACTAGCCTTTTAATGGCAAGCATAAATAGGCCCTTATGTATTCAAATCAGCAGCAAATGAGTGGTGAAGGTCACAGGATGCTTGAATGACTATATGTGCTCCCTTAGATTTCTGGGGAAAGCACTTGAAAGGTTTAGCCATCAGATCTTCTATTAATAACTTGTCTAGTCATCATAACTACTGGTGCAGCTACGTCTGACAGACAGTATTTCAGGTTTCTCTCTTTTGGCACCAAGTTCCCAGCCAGCCATTCCCAAAAAATAACACACTTGGCAGAGCAGACAACTGCCCTAGACTTTAGACTTTCACATCAGTGCAAAGGAAGGGCAGAGCTCTTCTAGGAAAGCAGCACTTGAAAGGTCAGCCAGAAGACCACAGGCCAGATTCCAGCAGCAGTTGCAGCCACGTAACTTCTTAAACTTCAACAGCAGAAAAAGGTAGAAATCAGGGAACACAGTTCTCTGCATTGAAAGCAACTCTCCAGGCACTCCAAGGAAGAAGAGTCATCAGACTGAGATATGTAGCTGAAACTAATACTTCTCAACTACACTTTAATATTGCAAACGTGGGCACAGCAGGACCTTAGCATTCCCAAGGCTCTCACCGCATGGATTAGGCATTGAGCATTTTACTGTATGGGTGAGTTTACAATATCAATGCCTGCATTGGCATGGCCAGGTGACCAGCTTATCCCCAGCAAGCCTACCACACGATGTAAGTGTGCTTTCAGTAACACCAGCTCACCTAGCGGGGCAAGTTTCCCTTGCAGCTCTCCTTGCTGCCTATCCCAGAGCAACCCTTCACGGTAAGCAGGATGCAAGGTCAGAGCATTGGTGAAGGTGGTTGTAGCCCTGTCTGTGCCATCCCCTTTTCACTGGGGGCTCAACTTTACAGCCAGGACAGGAAGCAGAAGCATTTCTAAAGCTATTTAAACATAGATGAATACCAGACTCTTGCCAAGTTTTATCTCCTGCAGCAGCTTTTTGAAGCCTTCTTTCACCATGGTGTGGCATCTGCCTTTTAAGCAAGTCTATTTTAACTACTGCAACAACACTTAATGAAGCAAAAAAAAATAAATACAACACACTCCTTGGATAATCCAGAGGCTTTGTTTGTTTGCAGCAACTAGGCAATGAATAAATGAAATGATCAAGTGAAGCCAACTAGCTTAAGGAGGAAGAAACAACCAAGTGCACAAATACTGGCAGGGAAGAAGAGCCACCTATGCAAGAATAGCATAAAGGAGGAGCGAGAGATTAAAGTGAATACACTGTTGATTCTTCAGTCCCACACAAAAGTAGCAGCATGTGATACTGAGTTACACTACAAAAGAGCAAGGCAGATGTTTTCCACTGTGCCCAGAGGGGTTATCAGAAAAAAAAAAATTATATATATACAGCAAAATAGGCTTTGTGGTTTTGGGGTTTCCCTCCCCTCCCACCCCCACGAAAATTCTGAGAGCAAAAAGTACAAAAGAAAAAAAGATCACAAGATTTGTGAGACAAGGGAGGAAAACCATCTACACAGAATTAGACACTTTCTGATGTGTTTTGCACAGAGAAAGGAAGCACTTCATTAACAGAGGGAAAGAAATAGTTATCACACAAAGCTGCAGAAGAATTCGCTCAGGTTATGAGCAAAATGCTTTAACCAAGAACTGAGGATGTGGGTTCACTGTTACTTGAAGTA
Organism: Streptopelia decaocto; assembly: GCF_964273445.1. Taxonomy (NCBI): domain Eukaryota; kingdom Metazoa; phylum Chordata; class Aves; order Columbiformes; family Columbidae; genus Streptopelia; species Streptopelia decaocto. The sequence goes on along the minus strand of NC_138655.1, from coordinate 147,009,544 downwards.
TTAAACACTGTAGCTGCCACCTTCTCTCTGAAATAACCAATTAATTTCCCCTCACAGAATAGGTAAACAGACTCTTGTTTTCAGACTCTGTTATGCATGACCTTACCATGCATACCACCCTGATTTGTTTCCTGCCATGCCTCCCCCAATTTTTTTTTTCCAAAACAAAAAGTCACAAGCAAGTTTCAGACAAAATATATATATATTTAAAAAATCTTTACAGTAAGTCAGGAAACATAGGAGCTTGCATACGGTTTATTATAATAACTCAGTTCTCAGCTCCCTACAGTTCAGATAACCCTGGTGACAGTGTTTACAACTTCTAATTTTTGCTCTCATAACTTTAAAGCAAACAATACATTTGAGTGTATTTTACTCTGTGCAAATAAGACAACTTTTGGAATCCTTCAGAAGAAATATCCAAGATTCTGTTTGCAGAGGTCCTTTGTTTCTCAAAGATGATTTATGAGAGTTTTTAAGATAAAGTGCTCCTGTCCAGCAGAACCCAAAGGCCTTCAAGAGTTCAGAGAGTAAGTTTAGCTGAGATTAAAAAATAATTGGTCATACAAATTCCAGCTTCCCATGTCCGCTGTACATTCCCCAGTGGACTAGCGAAAGAATTTTATCATTGCTGAGGTCTGAATGTCTCATTTTATCACAGGTCATGCAGCAGTTCTCATGACCAGTCACAGGCACCATGCATTCCAAGTCCAATTTTGCCACCTGCCCTTTTTTTGAATGATGTCCATGAAAACTATAGTGCAAACGGGAAAGCATTTGCTGTCGTTGATCTTGCAGTCTCTTATTTTCACTCCTGAGCATTCGCAAGGCCAACATGATAAGGAGCACCAAGATCAGCCCACCAGCTATAGGAACAGCAATTACAGCTGCCCTGAACCACAACTCTTTTGAAGAGGTCAATTCCTGCACCTTGGTGATGAGATTCCTGCTGCTGTCGTGTTGATATCTGCTCCCTTGTCCTGTGAAGGGTAAAGATGTGAAGCTTATTTCAGTATCAAGAACTGGTTTATATATAAGCACCTCCCTTAAACACCACACTGATAAGTTTAAGGAGACACAGTTACACACTCTGCAGTATCTACAGTAAATATTCCTCTAAATATGAGTTTCTAAGGTTGGTTATGACATGGAAATTCTAACCCTGAGACTTGATTTAACTAGGAACACACCCCTACCATTGCTTCTCAGAAGCAATGTCAAATTGGCAACACAGACCTCTAATATCAATGCAGACAAAAAAAAAAGCTACTCAGCCAGGATGTTCCCCTGCATCCAGCCACCCACTTCTCCCACTGGTGTCTCTGCTGACATTCACAACTAAATCAATAGCAGACATACAAGTTTGGGTATTTTTTTCCCCCCACTGTCACCAGCCTGATGGACAAGTGAGATATTTCCCCAAAGCTTTCTTGTCCTACCTGAAGTATCACCTCTGGAAGGAGATAAGACGTCATGTAGTCCTCTGTAATTGCACATATCTTCATGACAGCATTCCAATGTGGACACGGCAGTGGTGCCAGAGTGGTTTTGTGCTTGTTTGGCTTGGCAGATATCAGCTGTGCTTGCAATAGAGTCCAAGCAGCCATGAGTAAGTGGAGAATGTGTATTCTGAGGATCGAGCAGTCTGGAGAAGCAGGCACTAAGCTCAGATTTGCACATATAGCCAGTTGCGACACAGTGTGCAGCATCACAGTAGCATCTGATTTCACCTAAAAAAATAAAAATTGTGCAAGAAAGGTGAGAATTTGCTCCTTTAAGGACACCACACTATGTATTCTTTTTAGCCACAAGCATTGCACAACCAAACTCAGTGCTGCTTTTGAGATACTCCTCTAGACTGTAAATCCAGGAGAGCAGTGGTTGTTTCCTTCCCATCCCTGTACAGTGCCTACCTCCATGTAACCTTAATCCCTGCAAATGCCGTGAGGCACCTGTTTTAATTACTAGTACTATAACACTTTGAAATAAAGCACGAACATTTCACTGAAACGGTGTAGGGGGAAGGTATGTAAGGAAGGTCACAGTGGCTTTTTTTCCAAGGTAAATAACTAACAAGACCATTTTATAGCTACTTCCACTCGCTGTCAGCAGTTGCGTTAAACCACATCTAAAATGAAATCCCAGCTTTAAAAGCAATAGGCACCTTTCATACTATAAGAAAGTTGCATCTATGTTTTAAACCATTAATACAGGAACAACATCCTACTTTTATATATGTAACACTTATTTCAACTGAGCCTAAGCACACAACAAAAATACTAGGTTTAAATATTTGATTGACAAACAAACAAAAAAATCAGAACTGCTGAATTGTTTATTACCTCTCAATACTGTGTCAAAATTTAAAAGGTTTAACTAACACCTTATAAAGCTATCAGCTAGAACCATTACCATCCCAGTCAGGAAGGTTTTTACTGTGTAAAACTGGGCAACTATTTGCAATTTCTCCAGAAAGAGAGAAATTCTTTAAGTAGCCATCCATGTAAAAAGGACTTTTTATCAGTATTAAAGAACAGAAACACTACAGTTTGTAGTTAATCTTTCCGCCAGAGTCAATGTCTCTCAACTCAAATGTGAAGCTATTAAACCGGGTGAAATTGTGAGGCTAAAAGCTCCCCGTTGCCCCTCCCCAGTTCTGCCTGCAATGCAACATGCGGTCAAAAGGGGAAAACACTTAAACTGAAAATCCTCTACCAGCTCTATGAAAAATCTCTCAGGAAACCTCAAAAATTTCTGAAGGAAGCGATAAAAAAGTTCCCTTCATAAAACTCTACATTTTGTGCTCTCCAAACTACTCTGGTACGAGTTATACACAACCTGTGGTGTATGGAAAAATTACTCTTTCTAAGCAAGTTGCAACTCAAACATAATTCAATGTGCCATCGATCCAAGGTTCAGGAGGAAGCCAGGCTTTGGAGCCATCCTCAGAAGAATGGACTTAAAACTACTTCTAATGTGCCTGGTGTACTTGCCAACACAGTGGCACCAAGGCTTTCAAAGTCAACTGAATTGTCAGACATCTTCCTTCTATAGCTTGCATTCCAAAAATCAATCTACAGGCTTGCCTACTGCCACCCATTCTTACAATGCTTCCTCCCACCCCACACCTAAATGTTACAAATCGTCCCAACCAAGTTAGTTTCCTCTCTTCAGCCTACCTTAATACTTTCCCCAAAATGCTACTGCAGGCTCCAAGCCTTTAAGTTCCTGCTGGTCTTTAATAACTCTGCTTAATAGAAGCCAAATGACGGAGTGTCTCACTGTCTCCAGTCCAATTCTCCTGGGCTTTTAGACCAAGTAACCTAATTTTTCGTTAATTCGCACACATTGTCATCCAGCATGCTATGGAAAAAAGGACTCAATAATAATTTTCTAAGCATTCTATGTGAGGTCTTCCCCTAGCCTCTCTGAAAAATATAATTTTCATTGGTTTCTCACTGTATGAGAGTTAAAAATGAGATGCAAACAAGGAACACCACCAGAGCTGACAGTCCTTCCATGAGTCTTTGCACAGCTCGGCAGGAAAGTGAAACAATACACATACTTAGATTTTAACTGTTTATACAATCCCGCTTAAAATGCTACATTTTATTGATCTAAGACAACCTTACAAACAAAATGTGACAGGCTAGTCATCAGGTTAATTCAACTGCATTTTAATTAACGCCACGTTTTTGGTGAAACAGAATGAAGTCTGTATTACTGTATTAAAACAGTGTTTCTGTCAATTCATAAAGTTTCTTCCTGTGCTATGCAAAAGGCCAGAAAGGGTATTTAGTATTTTGAAACAGTGAACAATGCACTTCTGTTCCCTCCTCTTTCTTGTTACTGTATGTAGCTACTAAAGAAAAATGTCTGCTTTTAGTCAAGATGGCTACAGGAGAGACTGCAGGCTTCTCTTAAACCTTTTGAAGTCAACAGCAGCCAGAAGTCTGTGATCCCCTAATTATATCATTATCAGCCACATAGTTTCAGTATCTGCGACTTCACATCACTCAGTCACTCCCTGTTCTGCACGTTTTGATGGGGCCAGCAGGCTCCCCCCTGCACGCTGCAAGGGCTGTTATTTAGGGTTAATTACAGCCTGCCTCCCAAAATAAATAAATACCGTCGCACATCATCGCAGCGCTAACTTGTCCTTTAACCCCCTCCCCGGAGCACGGCGACCACGGGCGGCCCCAGGGCCGCCTCTGCCCGGCGGGACGGCGGGCGCTCCGCGGGCGGCTGACAGGGCAGCGCGCCGGGGCTGGCTGGCACCGGCGGCCAGGTGGGACGGGAGGGCCGGGCCGGCGCAGCCCCCGCCGCCGCCGACAAAGGCTCGGTGAGGAGTTCCCGAGACAGCGCGGGCCCCGCCGCGACCCGCCGGCCTCGGCCCCGCTGACCCCGCCGCCGCCTGAACGGCTCCTCCGGGCCCGGCCGCCCTCAGGCCCCGCACCCTCGTGCCCTCAGGCACCAGGTCCCCTCGGGCGTCCGGTTTCCCCAGGCGCGGCTCCCCCGAGGCGCCAGCTCCCCCTCAGCCTCCCCCGTCCCTCGCCGCGGCCTCACCTCTGGTGAGCAGGACGGCCATGGCGCACAGCTCCAGTTGCAGCCAGATGAAGATGTAGCTGGAATGGCGATCCATTTACCCGCCCGCCCGCCCCACGGCGCGACGCCGCTCACCACAGCCCGCAGCGCAGGCACGGCCGAGCCGCCGCCCGCCCCTGCCCCGGCGGAGCACCGAGGAGCCGCTCGCCCGCGGGCAGAGCCGTGGCGCGGCCACCGCTGCGGCGGGCAGGGCGGATGGCCGTGGCTCCCTGCCTTCCCCTCCCCGCTTCCAGACGGCGGCTCCGTCCCCAGCAGCACCGAGCCCACCCAGCCCCGGCAGCGCTGCCTCACTGACACGGCGCCGGCGCCCCCCGCTCAATAAATACTGCCGGCCCGGGCGCGGGCCCGCCCGCCCCGCCCCATTGGCTGTGCCGCTCGGAGGAGCGCGGGGCGCGCCGCGGGCAGGTCCGCCCCGCCCCGCCGCCGGCGGCCCCGCCCCGCGGCGCGACGTGACGTGACGTGCGCTCCGCCCCCGGCGCCCCCGGGCGGCTCCGGCTCCGGGAGCTGCGACCGCGCAGGCTGCCAGCCCCGCTTAATTCGATAATGGGCACTAAGTGCAGGTCCCCGGCCCCGGGCTCCCCGGGGCTCTGCACAGATAGAGATCGCTGGCGGCGCGGAGCGGCCTGACTCGCTGTAGTGGTCTGGGGGCTCTCCGGGGGCGCCAGGGTGAGCTCCGCCGACATCCCTCGAAATCATCCCCTTATGGAGGCGGCAGCGCCGAGTTTCATAAGCAAATGCAGCGGCTCTGGCTGCGAGCTTGGCGGAGCCGTGTTTAATGAATAAACAGCAGTACAAACCCCTCTCTGCAGGATGAAAGGCAGAGTCAAAGGGAGAGGCGGCCGAACCCTGCCCGTCTGCGCTCGCCACCCCGCGCTCCCGGCGCTGCCGCCGGCCCCTCGACGCGGCCCCGCTGCCAGCCCTGCCCCGCCGCTCCGGGCTGTGCGAGGATGCAAAAGTGTTGCAACACGCGGGATGCCAGAAGTTTCACTGCAGCCGGTTTTGTGGGGTTTTGGGGGGTTTTGTTTTGTTTTGGTTTGGTTTTTTTCCAAGGTTATGAAAAACCTGTGTTTGGGCTTGATGAGGCGTGGAGGTAACAGCAACTGGGCTGAAAGCAGTGTCACTGTGGTCTGCAACCCACCGGGTCCACAGCACCTGCACGGCCTGGGATGGACTGTGCAGCTTGCAGGGCTTCTGCGCCTCCCTGGGATCTTCCAAACTGATGTCACATCCATTGTGAGACAGCAGACCCATGGTCAGAGCCGTCAGCAGATACACCCTGCGGTAATGCTACCGTCCTTCCACAGTGTCTTTTCAAAAATCAGCTTCAAGTTCACTTGAATGGAAGCACAAAGTGATGTTCCACCACCAGTCTCTGACACAGCTCCTGTGGGTCATGTTTAGCTTGGACAGTTTTCCTTCACATGTTTGTCCTGAAAACAATGTGCCCCATAGTTAAAATTTCTTTGCTAATTAAGTTTTCTGCTTTCTTTTCTCATTACATTTTATAAGCTTTGTTTTCTGCAGAGTTTGCACGCTGTTTCCCATTTATGGGCAAAATGCTTTAAATATTTGGGTCCACAGCTACTGTTAAAGCTGCTGGATGATGTGTAGATAGTAAGTTAATTGCAAAAATTACTTTAGAATTTTAATTGGAAATGTTTTGTGAGTCTTTAAAGTCATTTTCAGTTCAGGACATAATACCTTGTGACAGAGACATTCCTCCTCTGAAAGAGAAAGGAGGAAATATGAAATCTGAGATTGAGATAACCCCAGTTTACTTTGGCAGAGAGGAACAGACTGGATCTCAAGCTAATTAGTGCTGATGCCATCACACTTTATAATGGTTTTTTACTGCGAGTCTTGCCATTTGCATATGTATAAGATAGATACACGTGTGCTGCACCGCAGTCTTTACACTTATGTTATACATATTTGCACTCCACCACAAAGTAATTTTCTAATTCTTGTTTCTGTTTAGAAATTACAAAAACAGTGAGATCAGCCAAGCCATATCTCCCACTCTGGCACCAGCTATCAGACACTCATTTGCACACATACAAAAATATCATTCATTATAACTTAGAATCATTACAGCAACATGCGCAATTCTGTTTCTTCTGTTCCTACCACTGGTGACAGGCGCATTTAGCAGATCTCATTTGTTATACGTGATACCGACAGACTGGAAATGGCTTTTATTCGTGGAGCCACATTACTGCAGTAAGTAACATGAGAGACTCCCTGAATATTATAAACATCCTGGCCAAGGGAACATGAGCAGACTAACAGAGGGCAATGTGCTTGAGATCAGTTTTGAGCAGCATATTTCATTGACAGCTGTCAAGTTTGAATTGCGAGGTACAATTTACTGTAAAAAAATGCTTATTCTGTGTGCTACAGGCATGCCTGAAGTGCCACGAGTGATGGAAGGGCAGCAGGGCTCACTCCCCAGCCTTGGTTCCCCACAAAGCAACTAATTTGAAGATCCTTTGGGGAACCTGTGGATCAAGCCAGGGTGTCAGGAGGGTTTGACTGACTTACCATGTGTCCTCTCTCACTGGTAGTTTGCTCAGGGAGCTGCAAGGATTGTGTGGGGTCCTCTGACAGACCATAACATAAACAAAATAATTCAGCTTCTGCAGTGCTAATTTGCTTTTGTTTTAGAGGCAAGAGCAAACAGGACCAGATTGGCCTTGAAAAAGGGACAGGAGACAGACCCAGCACAAAGCAATAATAACAACGTGTTCTGCAACCAGAAGGAATGTGGAATAATGACTACAAGGAACCATCAAGGAAAGCGTCAGGAGCCTGAGGCCGCATGACGTGTCTCCAGCAGCCATGGGAGAGCAGCCTGGAGCCTCCACTTGAATGGACTACGCAGCCCCACAGAGCAAAGGGCTGCTCCCTCCCACCAGATAGGGTGAAGTCCTTTGAAGCCAACCCGAATGAAGGACCTGGTTGCAAAATCAGCCTCTGGGCACTTCAGCGAAAGGGACTGCTTTGGGAAGCATCTCACTGGAACACGTTCCTCTCTGCTTCGGCTCAAAACTGTTTCACAGATGCGAAATTTTAGCTTTAAGAAGATGAACCAAAAGAAGGGATCCATCCAAAGAGGCTCTGCAGGCCACCCAATGCTGGTTTGGTTCTTTTATTTCACAAGCCAATAGTTGCAGTGCCAAAGCTTCTGCCAGGAGCACTCAAGAATTAATGAGTCCTTCTTAAAGAGCAATTCAAACCAGCATCCAAGGTCCTGAACTATTCTAGACCAGGACTTCTCCTATCAAACAAGCAGCTGCTCAGTGGAGATCCTGCTTTTCCCTGCAATCCCATTCAAGAAAAGGCTCACTCTTTGCCACCAGGAGCATGTGAGCAGAGCAGCCATGCAGGAGTCTACCTCCCAATGCCAGCTGGTGAAATCACTCCGATGAAACCCCAGACTATATCCACCACCTTCCTCAGAAGCTCCATGTGCTTGAGAGCCCCAGTGCAGGCACGAGAGGACGACTGGCATGAGGGGTTTAGGTCTTTCCTAGATCAAGGAGGAAAATAAGACACGCCAAGACAGAGGCCAACCTAGCAGCACTTTCTAAGTACGACTGAATGAGAGAAAAGCTCCTCTCTGACTCTGCAGAAAAAAAAAAAAAAAAATAAAAAAAAATAAAAAAAAAAAAATCTCCTTTCTTTGTATTGCTTCTTTCATATATTCCCTGTCACATGAATTGGCATCAACACATGTCCCTGCTGCTCCTGTCTACCATGTGTGTGCCACCAGCAGTGGCGTGCCAGCAAAACTGACTAAATGGAGTTGAAATCTCAGCCTTCAGGTGCCCCTGATTTAAGCAGCTATCCCTAGAAAAACGGTTTGCAGTGGAAAGTAATTCCTTCATCTGGCAGCTTTAAACATTGCCATGAATTCCTCACCTTCCATAAACTTTTCTGGCATGCTGGCAACTCACCACCATTTCGCCCAAATGTTTGGATGTAACCCCACAGTTTACCTCTAACAACAACCATGTTAATACAACATCTCTGCCTGTTTGAACCCTTCCACCAACCTCCTCCCCAGTTTAAGAAAAAAAAAAAAAAAGGATAAGAACTGCAGTTTGGAAATCCATCCAGGTTCACCTCCATAGTCAGGGCATCCCAGCAGCCCTGTCCTGGGGAAACTCTCATTCCTTGAGGAGCTGAGGATTTGCATACTGCTGGATTTACATGTGCACGCTGGCATTTGCCAGTACTGCCAAATCAGATGCTGATTTCACTAGCAAGGACAGGTTAGTACTGCTACACTGCAGTCATTTCAAATTGGTGTCAGAAGCAACATTCACGCACCACATCCATTCTGTTTTGCACCTTGCAATTATGATTCATCTGGGAACTTCTCATTTGGAAATTATATGCAGTTAAAAGCATTGGGACTGTTTAAAGCTTCTTTGGAGCAATATTAATCAGATTTTTTTTTTTCTGGTTAACTGCTCAACACCAGCCAACAAACAACTTTCTTTTCCCAGTTATTTTGCTAGCATTTTGGATATGATACACACAAGCTAATTCTACTGAATTACCTTTATTCATGCTGATTATTGCCTTTAAAAAAATAATTAAGGTTTAAGCTAGCATAGCTATGCTCAACATAAAGCCCAGGGGGCAGGGAACATAATATGACTCTCTGCAATTTCTTTGGCTTCCCACTTCTGGGGTTGGCCATGGATTTATTGAATCAAGTAGCCACTTCAGGAGCTAAGACTATGCAGAGCCCAAAACCTGGCTCCTTCCCCAGCCGCTCCCCTGTGACAGACAGGCTGCCAAGCAGGTTCCCGCAGGTGAATAACTCCCAGGGGGATACCGGGGCAGTTCACAGGGCTGGATGGAGACCTGCACTCCTGCTCACTTTCAGCAGCAATTAGCATGTCCCTAGTGAAACTCAGTTACCTGCAAACTGGAGGAGCGGAGCTGTGTTCCAGAAATGTTCAGTAGTACCTGTCCACATCAAATAAAAAGGAAACGGTTAGTGTCTGCTTAGCAGCATTCACCTCTCCATGCACATGTGGTATATCATCCAGGTGGCACCAATTTGCATCGCCCCAGATACAGGACATGATAAAGACGCACTTTTTAAGCGGCCCAGAAAGTGAAGCATTTCCTGCCATGCTCATCAGCTTACTTTTTTTCATTTAAAACTAATCTTCTCTCCCCCTCCCCTCGCCCCCGAAACTGCACTCCTACTCCTCCCAATCAATAGGACGATTTGCGTTTATCCTCCTGGAGGCATCGCTGCTAGGACGGGGGCCAGAGAGATCCAATCGATAGGGGGAAGCTGGAGCAAGGCTGGAAAAGAAGCAGCAGAGAGATTCCCCCAGGGAGAAATGCAAAACACTGGAGAGAGGCAACAATTATTGTAATTGAAGGTAATGAGGCCGAGGCGCCAGCTCCAGCTCTGCTTAACATCATTCAATACAAAGTGAAACACAGATGGAGACAGCCCAGCCCGGCTGGCCCTGCCTGCAGCCGGCAGCGAGCCCTGCCCTCTCATCTGCCGGCTGCAGCCCCCTCGGTGCAGCCTCTGCCTGCTGCAGCAGGGATGCCCCCGGGACGGGTGTGTCTCCTGTGTTGCTGGCCCAGCAGCACTGGAGTTGATGCATTTAGTGGAGTCACTCTGGATCTGACTGGTCTTGTGGACACGGAGTCCTCCTTTTCCTTTCCATAGAAGACTCCTGTGTCTGTAGCATCTTCAGTGTATTTAACCTCACTGTGCGCTGAAAGTCACACACTGAGAATCAAATCAGCTCGGCCAAGGACAAATGTCCCAGCCCATAGCAGGACAACAAATCCAGCCCCAGCCCCTTAACCTTCAGCCCTACTCTGCACCTCCTCCCCTTCTTGCCACCCCATCCCCCTCCTCTGCAGCCTCCCCGGGGTGCCAGGAGGGGCGGGGGGAGCAGTGTCTCCTGGGCGGGAGAGGGATGCTGAAATGGAACTTCTGCTGTCCTGTGGCTTTCCCCTGTGACTCTGCCTGGGCACGGTGTAGGTGTTTCTGTACCTCTGACACTGTAACTGGCCTGCACACTGCTGCTTTTAGAGCAGAGCTCACACCGACTTTTGGCAGCATCTTTAAAGGAGACACAACTACATTTTCGCCTTTGATTCCATACCCACAGAGACCCCGCCTCGCAGCTTCAGTAGTCGAGGGGGGGTCCGTAAGCCGCCAGCACCGTGAAGAGCTTATTGTACCTTCCTTTAGATTAATGCAGCCTGGACCGAAAAGGTGGCACCGGAGTCAGAAAGCCGGTAATGCGGTGGCAGCGCCGGCGGGACCCGGGCCCTTCACCGCGGGCACGTCTTGCCCTCTGCCGGTAGAGCCGGCCCTAGCAGGGCTGCCGGAGCCCGCTCGGACAGCCGGCATAGCAACCTGTCCTGTGCAGATGCAGGACTAGGGGGTGCTAGATAACGCTGCAGCTGCTTTTGGAACAGGAGGATGCGCCTGCCGGCAGGCGCATCGGTAAGTGATCGCATGGGCAGAACAGTGAGAGCGGTGCAGGACCCGGTGGTACCGCGGGGCTCACATCAGCTCCTGCCCCCGACTGCATCCTGCACACAGGAGTTAATGTCCAAGATTCAGCCATCACCTTGTGAAACATCCATGTAAAGGTGTTACATGTCAGGATTCATAAACCGTACCTAAAAAGTCAAGCACCACCTATCAGCTCTGGGTTATCAGGTGTCTGGAGATAAGGTATGGCAGATATTAGGAATTCACTTTAGATCCCAAGTATGAAAAATCATTAGTTATGTCCTGACACAGCATAGCATGTGTGTGGGAGATGAGAACTAGCACTGGAGTCATGACATGGCCAAAAAAACCCCCGGGAAATTGAGATCACTGTAACAAGACAAAACAAAATTAAAGTAACATTTATTACAGAAAGCTATAGTTTGGAGATAAGGCATCTAGTGGAACAGTCATATTGTCCTGTCAAACCAGAACCTCTTTGGTAAAAAAGAACCAATTGTCTTTCTAAGGAAACATCTCAGGTTTATATTTTCACATGCAAGACAGACTGTCCACAAGGTCTGACCACAGATGTCTGTTCCCCGGAGAACTTATAGCCAGCAGCCAAAACCTGGGATGCTGTGCAGGGTGTGGGGGCTAAGCGAGGCTATTGTCTGCTCTTATAAGTAGCTGTTGTCAGCAGTCCCTCCACAACAGCAGCTCTAAAAGCTTTTGATGCAGACAAAGAAACTCTCTAGTGATATGTTACTCAGTATTAGTCAATATTTATTGCTCAACCTCTGTTTTCTGAGCTGCATATTTCAGAGCCAAATGCCAGAGACAAGGCAGTCAATGCAAGCCAGCCAGGAAAGTCTATACACATTATAATAGACTGGAGTATCAGCTACTTAAGTAGGCAGCACTCAGACAGTTTAGCCGGAGATCCAGTCCTGACATTCATGTGCAAATGCAACAGGAAAGGCCAAAGGCAGAGCTAGATCTCAGAGCAAGGACCAGCAGCTTCCAGAAGATGGATATGTATCTTAATGAGACCTTAATAATTCAGGCCCAGAAAGCTGCTGTTTGAAAAAGAAAGACAGCAGAACACCTAAGCACAGATGTGCAATACGAATAAAATCTTAATTCTCACTTTACCATGAAAACTAGAGGGAATAAGAGTATTTGTGAGACAGGGGACATGAGGAGCTGTGAGTTAGTAAGAGCTGTGGACTGGCTTAAATTCTAGCAGCATGTGGTGGTGTGCTCTGCGCTGGCCAGGGAGGCCACAGAGGGACAGCAAGGAGGCTTCACTCCTCTGGCTCTAGGGCAAGATCAGTAACTCCATCAGAGACAGTGTGACAACTGGGAGACAGAAAAACTGTAAAAAGGGGAAATAACAGGGCAAAAGGAGCTGCAGTGAGCTTTGGCAGATACACGTCAGGCTGGAGGCACTGAACGCCCCAGCTGCTGGGCAGGGCAGCATCTGAAGACACAAACCCACCACCTCTGATGGGTTTAACCAGGAAGGGTGAAGTTGGCTATATCCTCAGCTTTCTGCCAGCTTTCCCTGAGGGACTCCTACCCTTGTGGCAGGGATTGCAGAAGGGATCGCCCATCCCTCCCATCTGCAGCCCAACACTGAAGCACTGGAGGAACAGTTTTGGGTGCTGTCCTGCCACCTTCCGACAGAGAGGATAATCTCAGGCTAAGGAGTAGGACATACAGCTTCTGCCAGTAAACATCTCGAGATGCCACAGGGGTTCATCTGTGTGATCACAGATGGGTCAGGCAGAAGAAAGGATGGGTGGAATGAAGCAGAGTGTTGGCAGAAAGTGATACCAAGAGGAACAGAAGCTCAAATTTCTCATCATTCAGGGCTGAAAAGCAGCGAGGGGACCAGGGAGATGAGTTGAGAGAGCTGATAATCCTGGGGGGGGAAGAAGTGTGGCCCCTGTGTTTTCATAACCACTAAAGGGAAGAGTTCAAGACACATGAGAGCTACACAGGACTAAAAAGAAAATTAAGAACTCCCACATAAAGAAAGCAGTCCTGATTATTCTCAGAGCATCCTTGGTAATGCAGAGCATTACATAGGAGAGTGGGACATTAAACTGAGCACCCCCCCCGGCACCCAGATAAAGGCTTGTGAGGCAGTAGTGAAATATGAAAGTTAAACATGGAGGTGGGAAGTGGGCGAGCGCTGCCCAGTGCCCAGTGGCCACTGCTGCCAGGCACCCCCAGTGTCACAGCTCTGTGCGGCAGAACGCAGCTGCTGCTTGCTTCCTCCAGGCTGCCACCGCCTTCCTCTGCCGTACCTCCATCACGCTGCCCTTCCACTTTTGTGTTCATCACTGTCACACATTGAGGGAAGCAATGGTTTTCCTTCACTTACTATTCCTCCTTTTTGTTTACTGACACAACGAAGTTATAAAAAGGAGGTAGTGAGAGTGGCTTTGTTGCAGTCTGAGAGCCAAAACAAGCTGGGTTGTGAGGATAAAGCTACTACCTACCAAAAGCAATAAAGAGGCTGAATTATGGTCTCCAGCAAATATACCAGTCTGCCACAGGCTGTGAACATGCTGCCCAGCTGCTGTGTCTGATCTTCGTTGCCTTTGACACTGAGGGTGGCACCGTGCTGCCCGTGCCCGCTGCAGCCCCGGCTGCCACACCCCCCTGCCCCACAGACAGGACTGCGTGCTCCAAGCGGCACATCTATGACCGCTGCCTTTTTCAATCAATTCAGTCACAATCTAGTTTTCACTTTTGTCTTCTCTTTCAGAGTTCTAATGAGACAAAACTGTATAAATCTCTTTAAAGACACCTTTGGCCTGATATTAAGTCTCTGCTTGGAGAGCCTGGCAGGGAGACTGATAGCACAGAGAAGAATATCCTTTTCCCTCCCAAGTGCAGATTCTAAACTCATCTTGTTCTAACCATGGGAGTAACAGAAGGGCTGATATTAGGAGCCAAATTAAGGGAAACTGCTGCTGAACATGTAGCAACCGGCTATTAGCGTGACAGCAACGAGACACAAAAACCTGCATTGGTTGTTAGCCCAAGATACTTGCATTTCTAAATAAATACAAGTTATATTTATCTGAATTGCATTCCCATAAATGAAGCTGGACTCCAGCAGTGTGCCAATGGAAGGAGGATCCTGTGAGCTGCCGTTTCCAGAGCAGGAGTGCTGGCACCAGTTCTGCCCCCCTATGCCACATCCAGCCAGCACCATTTCATTTGACTCAATCTCTTTGCCCTTCCTGAAATCCTCAGGTTAAAACGATATCGGTAAATTCACAACATAAATGCCAGCTGAATCACTTCTATTTCCAGTAGCAGGAGGCACCACTTGATTCAGCCCCGAGGAGCCTGGCACAGGTTTTCTCAGCCTGTCTGCCCGGCAGCTTTGCCTGTCCCCATTGCCACAGCAGAGATGGGACTCAGATGCCCAGAGACATGTGGCTTGCACTAGGTGACATTTTTGTACCATTAAAACAAAAGGGGAGCTCAGTAGGAGAGTGAAGGAGAGGCAGAAGTAGGGGAGAAAGAGAAGGAGAAAAGCAGAAGGAGAAGAAAAAGGTCACTTATGAAGATGAGAACACCACCAGCACATGTGGAAGATGCTCAGGGGCTGCGGGTGGGAGGCTGGGTGTCCTGCCGGGGGGAGCCTTCCTCCAGAGCAACTGACACCTCCTGCTCTCCTCCTGCCACTCCCAGGCAGTTAGCAGACCATTCTACATTTCATCCCCTATGTTAAGAGATTTACTACCCAACTACTCCTTCTCCCCTGGCCTTGTAGAGAAGTTGCTACCCTTGCACCTTCACCCTACCCCTTCATTCTCTGCCTATAGAGAAATATATTGAAAACATACACTGGGACTCTCGTGCCAGCTGTGAAGCTCTGTCATGCAAAGCTGCGTGTGACACTGTTCCAGGCTGCTTCCCTGTCACACAGGGGCTGTGAGACACGCTGGCCAGCATGGCCACTCTGGGTGGCAGCGGCAGGGCGCCAGGGCTTTGCACGGATCCAGGGCTGCTCTTTGCTCTGCGCCAGCCTTGTCCTTGGGTGAGGCTGCATTATTCTCCCCAACCTCAGCAGAGGGTCTGGGGAAAGTGATGAAAATATTGCAGCAGTGGCAAACTGCGAAGAGCTGAGAATAACCACCCACCCCCTTCCCTGTCCTGGTGAGCTCCCATGTAAATCTCTGCTCTTCACCAAAGGAGCTCAAGATCATCCCTACCAACATGCTCTTCAGGCCTCTCCCCAGAAACCTGGACTCACCTTTGCCTCTCTCAGTCACGCTATTTTTCCCTGTATCTACACATAAAGCTATAAAGCAGCACTGGCAAGATGCATGAAGCTGTTGAACAAGGCAAAGCGGGATGAAAACAGGCCAAAGTGGAGAGAAGCTCAAAAACCTAGCAGGAAGGAAGGACAAGAAATGAGCCACCAGAGTGAAAAGCAGCAAGTGGATCCAGGCATGAACCCTGCAGTGAGAAAAGCTGGTCCCAGCACCGTGCTGAAGGAACAAGGTGTGATGTGCCAGGAAAAAGGGATGGGGTAATGAAAGCTAAGGACATGCTGACTGACAGACACTGGCACCGCCAAACACCCACACATGAAAAATTGTCCTCACTGCCTTCTCTACTGGTTTGCAACTTGACAAGACAATGAGCTCAGCTGGCACTGGGGAGGTGCTGGGAATAACTGGTGGTGAGGGGTGGGTGCAGAGAGAGCACAAAGAGGCTGAGGTGCACCTGAAGTCTGAGGAGCAGATGTTTGGCAGGAGGGCAGCAGCTTTTGGGGACACGGCCTGTGCAGGACAGTGCTGTCGGGATACCCCTCTCTGCTGAACGAGGCACTCAGCATCCTTCTTGGCAATTCTGCAACAGCACTCGTATTTTCATTCCTAAAATCTGGTACCTCACTCTAGAAGTAGATCATTATTTCCAGCATGCCAAGCTCAGGATTTTTCATTGTGCCCAGAAAATAAATCTCCCTGTGGCCTGCTCCATCTCTGACCATCCTGCAGGAATGTTTGGATAAGGAATATCTCATCGTGGCTGATTGAGTTTTTCCTTTCTAATTTCAATTACGTAATTAAGAAAGCACAAACGATGTGGCTTTTTTCAGAAAGCATACTCCTTCCATCTTTGCTGGCACATCTGGAGCAGTCCTCCATGCTACATTTGTGTGACGGATTGACTTCATTTGTGTTGAAAGAAGAGGTTGTCAGAAATCTGGAAATGGAAACTGTGCCAGAGTCCTACCTTAATCCTTAAAACTACACAGCTGCTTCAGACTCCCTCAGCACAGATTGCTTAAAAACATGGTGGTATGCAATAACTTCCCACCAACAACCAGCAGGGACTGGCAGATAATGTGTCAGGAGATACCCTCAGCTTATAAAGCCCGTTTCTTCCAGAAGATCCCCAAAGCCCAGGACAAAAAACAGCCAAAATGATTGATTAAAAGACTTGTGCCTTCTCAGCTGTGGTGTGGGTGACAATCCTGAACAGAAATGCACATGCCAGTTCTGGAGGAAGTGAAATGAATGGCAATTGATTCGCTGTAAGCTGTGAAACACGTAATTCTGTCACCAGCCCCCATGACTCTTATCACAATATTAAACTTCACTGGACCATTACCAAGAACAATCCCACAGCTGATGCAGAAAGCACAATAACTTGTTCAAGAGCTTCTCATTTCTTCTAACATTAACAATTAAGACTGGGATTCTTCAGGGGAATTTAATGGTGCTAAGCTCCTGTTCACACACGAAAACTCTCATGTATTACCAAAGAGCGATGGTTACAAACCAGGTCTGAATGTGGCAGAGGTGGGAAGCAGAGCAAGTTGTTGGTAAAAGCCATGCAGCACCTGCAGCCAGAATGAACCAGTGAATTTGCACACCCAGCAATAACAGCCATGGAAGTACCCCTGCTGGAAAAAATCACACTTACTTCAACAGATTGTTTTCCCTCTGCAGAAAGCCCCATGCTGCAGACAGAGTGTCACGCTGCAGGAGTCCAGCAGACTCTGATATGCAAGACTTTCTCTTTTGGTTTTCTCTTGAACAGTGCCCTTAACAGAAAAAAACGTTTGGAAGTACTAGTCACATCCCCATGGAAATCACCACATACCATCTTGTTTGACCCCTTAAGAACAGAGGAAAGGAACAGAAATGAACCGTATTTCTCAATCCAGCTTCAGAAAGCATTCAGTTATACTAACTGTTGCCCCATCCTACTCTGAATTCCAGCTTCAGTACATAAAATAATGTGTGAGACTTGTCCAGCATCCAAAATTGAAGCCATCAAGTTCTATAGATGTTGGAAGTTCATTTATAATCATCCAGAAATGTCAAGGAAAGAGCTGCAGGCAGCAATAAAGTATCCCGGCATTTGTTATCACTTCAGAACCAAGGAAAAATAAAAGTAAAGTTTGATTAAAAAACAACAACAAAAACAACCACCAGAGAGAATTAGGGCTAGGAAGAACTTTAAATGGTCATCAAGGCCATTATCCTTGTCCAGAACAGGATCACGTCTCCCTCTCCCTATAGCAGATACTTGTCCCACATACTCTTCACTGGCACCCAGTGCAGGGGCCCTACAGTTTTCCAGGGCAGCTGTCCCCAGCTCTTCACTTAGTGTATCATATTATAAACAGCAACTCAAGTCTTACTCGGTGCAGCCTGAGCCACTTATTCCTTGTATTACCCGCCAAGGACACAGAACACATTTTTCTTCTGGCAACAGCCCTCTATATATTTGAAGATTTGCATATTGCCTGTTCCTCTTTTCCCCCCTTAGGCTTCCCCAGGCTAAGCTACCCCTGTTTTTTCAGGCGTCTCTGGCAGGTCATGTTTTGGAGATCACTGTCCTTGTTCTCCTTCATACTCTTTCCAAACTGCAGTCTACAAATACAGACATCACACTACACCTCAGGCCCTCCTTGCCTCATTTGTGTATCTTGCAGACTGAAATATGGTTTATACCTCTGAATTTGCTGCTTTTCTGCAACAGCAACACATTGGGACATATCCTGGAAAGCTCTGCATAATGAAGACAGTAATCTCCCTGTT
Organism: Streptopelia decaocto; assembly: GCF_964273445.1. NCBI lineage: Eukaryota > Metazoa > Chordata > Aves > Columbiformes > Columbidae > Streptopelia > Streptopelia decaocto. The sequence goes on along the minus strand of NC_138655.1, from coordinate 146,991,361 downwards.
TCAAACATAGAGGCTACTCTAGAGAATGTTTCTGAATAGTTGTCTGGCTAAGGCAGTTCAAATGTCTTTATGGGAAGAGGCTTTACTGGCTAGAGAGGGAGTTTGGGAAGACTGACATCACTAGGCAAGCTGTGTATGACAGATCCACCACCAGCGAGAACATTCAGCTCGTCATACACAGGGTGGACTCTCAGACAACCTGCAATGTACTTTCTGCACGCTGCTCCCCGACCCATGTTCCTGAGCTGGGCTCTCTAGACAGAATGTGCACATTTGTTCTTTTCATTGATGAATTTCATCTCATGTTTCTCCAGAAACCTACTTTTCACTTTCTGTACACTCCTACCTTGTGAAAGAAGAGATCACGTCTTAGCCAGCATTGCCTCTTATTGTTTTTTATTTTGTTCATCCATGCTGGAACAACTTCTTTTGGTATTCTTAGCGCTTTTAAAATTATTATTATTATTATTATTATTAAAAGGAATTTCCAGCTCTGCTTAGTTCCTTTTTCCTGTAGCCTTCCTCCCTAAAATTACCTACTAATTCTGATTTTACTCAAGACTTTTGTCTTTAGTTAGTTCTTCTGTAATTTTGTACTGCTGTACAGTACATGCATTACCTTTTACCTGTTTCTACTGGTTAGCCTCAAACCTAGAATTTATTTTCCTTATTACTATATATATATATATACCTTATTACTATATATATATATATACACATACACAAAGAAGGTGGGAAAAAAATCATTTTCCATCTCATTCATACAGGTAGAAATATACAGATAGATGTATGAAACTCATTATGGCAACAGGTGCTAGAATTTCTCATCACTCTACATCCCACTCATCCTTTCCCAGCAGACGTGAAGGTGATTCCAGCCCTCCATGATGGTCATGCTCTATACTTTGGATTACATTGCTAGCTGCTGAAAGGCAACCTCATCCACCCGATTTTCCTGGCATGGCAGGCTGCAGAAACACACGCAGCCACAGCACCCCTTCCCCCTCTCGTCATTGCTGACAGAGCCTGTAACCCCTGTGAAGGCAGAGGAGGGGCTCCCATCCTTTATTTCTTCTTTGGTTTAACAGCCACAAGTTGCACAGAGATTAAGTTGTGTGGTGCTTCCTTCCACATCAGTGACATTTGGTCCTTATTCTGTGTTCAGGCAACACTCTAGTCAATCTTCCCTACTAAGGAGCAGGTACAATCACCAACTCAGTGATTGCTTTCTTATTGCAGATCATAATTTTCTCTGTCATTAGTGATGTTGCTGCAAACTTCCAGCTTCCAAGCTTTTGCTTTTCGAGGCCTCTACATCCACCCTATCTGGGTCTTTGGGATGATGGACCTGTCTCCATCTGACCTTTCCTCACCCAGCTCTTGCAGTCTGTCTCTACAGAAGTTTCCCCAGCACTGCTCTCCACATTGGGGGATGTTGTTCTCTTCACCCTCACCAGCAGAAAAATGTAGAGTTCAGGCCTTGGCAACCCAGGCTGGGATCCAGGCTGAAGCACAGCATGTTGGTGGTGACCATGCGGGCCTGGGTCTCAGGGCAAGGAAGGTCTCGGCTCCAGTAGCACTGCACTTCATCATTCCTGCCTTGCACGCTGAGACCCACCCCCAGCTGCTGGCTGTGTGAAAACCCACCTTGGTGTCCCCTGTTCACTCACAGGTGCTGGGGCTGAGGGCTCACAGACCCCCTCCCAGCCCAGCCGCGTCCTGCTCTCTTCTTAGGGTGCAAAAAGAAGGCAGAGATGCTACCTCTTATGAAACTGATACAGATAGAGGAACAGCAGCAGATGGCTCTGGCTGGAAGGATTATATGGCCATGCTGGCATTCCCTATAAATTCAACTCAGTCAAACCAGTTTTCTCCTGATCTGGAAAGACTAAATCAGAAAGAGTCTTAAAGCAGGTGAAGAGGAAGGGCAACAGAACCACAACAAATCCCCGTCATCTGTTTCTGAACAAGGGTATTGACAAGGTTGTCAGTGCAGCTTGTCTCACAACAGCAGAAGTTGGGCTCACTGCACCAATTCTAGAGATCAGCTCTTTCCACTACAAGATTGTCGTTTCAGAAAGAGAGCTGAGATTCACTCAGGTGAGCTGGTCTCTTCTTTAAGTAAGCACCTGCCCAACATTTCAGAGAGGCATTTTTTTTCCTCAGCATGCACACCATTTGTTTTGTTAGCTGTTAGGCATGCGTGTTAGGCATTAAAAACACTAACATTCAAAAGGAGACAGGTGAAAGTTTTCATCTTTGTTATTTTAGCTGTTTTTCTTATCCAGTTGGACACACATTGTCTATTTGCAATATCTCTGAAAACATAATGTGATTGGTTCTTCCTGTTTTGAACATTATTAAAGAGATAGTAACTATGTCTCCCTGTTTCTTTTCAGTCAGTTCTTCAGTTTGTGTTTTGACCTACTTGAGGACACCGAATTTCTCCAGTCTCAGAAGGACTGGGTTAAGATCAAGGTTATACCTCCCCAGCCCATATGTGGACAGGTGGCCAAAGGTCAAGCTAACCGAAAAATGTCCACTTCCAAATTGTATTTATCATTTAATGCCGTAAAATCATTGCCAAAGAAACAGGAATAAATGACTCAAGTTTGTGTCTCAATATCACCTCAACATAGTAAGAAGCATTCTGACATATTTAAGTCAAGATGCTTCTCTGAAGTCTTCACATTTTTTGACATCTCTGGAAACTTTTTTTAAATTTTTTTGACTTGAACATACCACTGAAAATATTTTGTGATGGGCATCTGCCCTTGTCTACAGTACCCAACACTGCTGGTTTGGTACCTTGGGGACCTTTGGTACCTGGGACCTCAGAAGTGCTGAATGGGGGTGGGATAGGAAAGTGAAAAGAGTTCATAGAGATGTCACCAATGGGTGACCTGGATAAAGCTACACAGGCATGTGGTGTCAGCATGTTTAAATTAGGAAATCTACCCCAAGATTCATGCTCCTGCTGTTCCCTTGGAGGAGCAAATGATAGAGGGAATTTTAGAAAAGCTAATTCATCTCATATGCTAAGTTGCTGCAGGTAGAGGCTCAAATTGAATAATAATGAATCTCAGATACCTGCTTGTCACAGTAGCTTCCTCTTTCCTTTCCCAGGACTTTTAGTGGCTGTCAGTGCATCTTGTTTTATAACAGGGCTTTGCAGAACAACGGCCATTTCCTAGTTTCTGAAATGCCCCAAATCCTTTTTGGGATTCAGAAGCAACTATTTCCTATTCTCAACTAGAATTACGAGGATCATTGACATAATTCTTCCCAAGTCAAACTGAGTTTTTACTCAGCCTGAACACTGAACTGTTGGCACAAAGCAAAGCCACAGAAGACCCTCGTGACTGTTTCAGCTGCTGTTGCATGACTACGTTTGACCCATGAATGAACAGGTAATGGACAGGATCTCCACCCCGGTGAAACCCAGGAAAATGTTTTCTTAATGCTAGACATGGATTTGTGGTACAGAGAAGGTATTTTGGCAGACAGACCAGCCTCTGTCCAAGTAGACTTGGGAAGTCGAATATACAGGAGCCAAGTCTCAGTTCTCACATTAAAATCAATCAATTAGACTTCTTAATCATCTCATTGCAACATTCTGGTTGCACTGCCAAGCTGGGCTGGTCAACAGATTTTGTTTTCCCACCAGTATGCACTGGGACTAGCAAAACAGGCTACATCATCCCACCTCTTGTGGCAGCTGCCAGGGCCTCTTCCTTCGTGAAGACAGATAGACACAAAATCAGGGCAGAGAGCAAAGAGATCAGGCAGTCACAGCATTCTCATCCTCTTGTCCAAATTTTCTGCCTCCCAAATCGCTAAAGCCTGCAATAAAATGAGCTTACGCAGCCATGTAAGGAGCAAGGGACACTTGGAGAGCAATGCAGAGGAGACGTGGTGTCATGGAGCAACAAGCCATGCTAAAAGAAAAGAAACATCCAGGAAAACAAAGCTGACTGGTAAGGTTCAAGGGAACAGTAGCACTTTATACCCAGCATGGATATTAATCAAAAACACTTCTGAAAGCACATATTAACCTTTCTTCAAGAAACGAGGACTCCCCACATAACTGCTCTCCTACAGGAATCAAAGCATCTCGTGAAAACGTCTTTTTGGGAGTCACTCAGCCTGCAGTCCCCCTTTCTCACCAGCTTCGCACTGTGAAAGCACCTCCAGCAGGAGCCAGCAGGAGCCAGAGCCTCAGCCCGTCAGAGGCTGAGCGCTGCCATGCTCTGCCACTGGGACTCCACATTCTTACTTCACAGAACGCCTTTGCCATGGGCCTTTTGCTGCTGTTTAAGTCATTATTGTGTGAATTACCACTGCAAGCACCAGCTAAAAAATTAAAATAAATCAGATTGCAGAATGAAGCCTACAGAAGAAAAAGGAGAGGTTTTCTTTCTCGGGTAGTGTTGTTCTGAGTAGATCTGTTATTTGAAAAACACTTGGGAGAAAGCTGATCCTGACCTTGCCAAGTCCCAAACAGCATCACCTCTCCTCAAAGCTGAGCAATAAGCCATAGCAGTAGTATATGGCAGTCTGATCAAAAAGCATTCTTCTGTCCCTAAATACCTTCAACCCCATGACATAGTCTCTCCTGGTCAGAAGCTACTGGCTTAACATGACTATTTTTCAGCATGGCGCCTCCGTAATGAAGCAGGTTGCAGCTGTTCCTGAGCATTTGGCTTTGCCGAGCAGTGTGGGAGATGCTGGAAGCAGAGGGTTAACGTGTGGCGCAACCATGGCCCTTCAGCTTCCCCTTGCAGCCAAACGCAGAACCTGCCAAGTGCTGTGTTCCAATAAAACGCAACTCACACGATCTGTGAGTGTAATAAAAGAGCTGTTAACAATTCTGTAACTCTCTTTAAGCTTGTAAAAGCCTGAAGGTCAGCTGGAAGTCAAGTTGCATTTCTTTGGAAGGAGGTCAGGACAGTCCTGGGTGACCTGTTCTTGTCCTTTTACCTCATCCTCTGGGGTTTCTGAAGGGCAAGCACTGGGCCTGAAGGGGCTTTTCTACCTTTCTCCCACTACAGGAGAGTAAACAGAGCAGAAGGGTACATGAACCGAGGGGAACAGGTACCAAATGAACTTGCCATTTCAGAGCTGCTCAGACCTGGATGCCACCAGTGGTGTCACCGAGTGAACACCTTCCCAGTCCAGTGGTTTGGGACAAACAAGCTGATGGTTTCCCTTCTCTGGGCTTGACGCTGGAGACTCTCAAGACCGTGCAGTGATAAGAGAAGCAAGTTCAAACCCTGTCCCTCCAGTTAGGAGCAATTCTTAAAATTGCATGGTGACCTCCAGGCTCACTGGGGTTTAGGGCTGGGTATGCAAACCCCAGGACAGCATTTCTGCAGTCTTGGATGTCAAAACATAAGACCACCAATCAAGGGAACAAAGTGGCTTTGCCATGTACAAAAGTGGGGAAGCAGGATGGATGTGGAAAGGGAGAACAAGGGTGGGGGAGCTATAAAAAATTCATCACCATCCTCTCATCACAAGACACTCCATTTCTACTTTGGCAAACCAAATGAATTTATTTGTCATCTCCAGGGTCAAAAGTCTCTTCGTTTAATCATGGAGATTTGGAGGGACAGAATGTGTCAACACTCACCAATGTGAAAATAATGTTTTCCTCAGTAATTTCCCAGTTGTGTCCCCAAGTAGATCAAATTCTTGAGAGAAGCAGCATCCAAACAGAGGAGACAGAGGGCCGTGCAACACCACCGGGGCAGCCCTGGCAAAATCAGCAGTTGTTGCAAAATGCTGCAATCCGCTCCAGTCAATTAACAGTAGCAAGAATGAAACCTGCATGGCTGGATCCTTTTATTATTGTAGCAAATGGCATGTGACCATATTTTTATTATATTTTACATTAAAACTTTGGGGTTTTTTAAGCTAAAAAAAAGGAGGAAAACAAAGCGGGGGGAAAGTGCACCAACCCGCAAAACCAATTCAAACTCAGGCTTTAAGATCAAGTATCTTTTCCAGGATGATATAGGAGTACCCAAAGCCCTGCAGGGGGCCTGACAGGATTTTGCTTGTCATTATTTTAGAGGAGCTGACGCCATGTTTTCTGGGGGCAGATTTGGATGAGCACTGAGAGGAGGAGAACACCAACAGCAGGCAAAGCATCACCCTTCCATCACCCTTCCCTCCAGGTGCTGCAAGCCCTTGCGCACAGAGGAAATTCAGAGGCATAGACATGCTTGCACCACCCACACACACCAAGTACAGACTTTTAAATTTCTATTTTTAAAAAGCACCCTTTAGAAACCCCATGCCCCAAAACACATTTTGCAGAAAGAGTACAATGCCAGCAAGCACAAGTAGAACAAAAAAAAAAATCATGAAACGGTTCAGCTTTTCACCCAACCTTATGTTTTCAGTTCAGCTGAAGTCAAGTTCGGTTCAAGAAGAAGTTTGGATTCCCTGGGGGTTTGGTTACAAGAAACCAGCTGTAGCATTGGAATAAGATGGAAAGTTTCCAGAGGGAGATGCTGGGGTTTGTGTTTGGTGAAGAACTGCAGAAGTTCAAACAATTGGCCTTAGGAGGAGCCCCTGCGTGGTCTCTTCTGGGAAATACCATGGAAATACAAATAAGATGTGGGTGGTGAAGAGAAGAGGAAAACACACATTAGCCCAGAACACAACCACCTGTGATGTCCCCAACAAGAACCCTGTTGCCCTCATATCCCAGCTGCCCAGGGGACACCCACCCCAGACCGCAGAGAGGGTGGCGAGCTCAGCTTCAGACAGCACAACCCTTCCCACTGCTGCTTTGGTGAAAATCACTAGAAGCGATTAAACTTGTCCCCAGCCGGCTCCGGACACGCACAGGCCCAGCGGCAGACCCAAGGCCCCCTGCCCTCACCGAGCCACAGCTGGAGCACATCTGGGGGGAATCGGGATGGGGCTGTGGATGGGGCAGGAGGGCCGGGGTGCAGGGGGAGACCTGTTGCACCTGACCAGAACATTCCTGGTGCTGCCCGGGGGGGAAACAGAGGAATTGACAACAGAAGGACCTTGGGTTTTGTGAGACACTGACCAAAGGAGGTGAAGGGCAGTGGAGAAACAAAATTAGGCAGAGGAAGATGAGGCCATGACACAGATGAAGCTCATAACACTGCAATGGGTGAAAAAATCCTACCTGGGAGAGGAGAAATTGCACAACTGGAATATCACAGTGAGGCACTTTTGTCACAGGCTGCTGCACGGCCTGGAAAGGGGACACAACCCGTGACCAGAGACCGAGATCTGCTACAACAAGGCATAGGAAGGATCTTAAGAGACGTAAAAGTGGGGGTGGAAAGAAAAATAAGCCTCAAGAGCAACATTTCAAATAAAATGGCCTGCATGGTTCAAAATGGGCAAAGTTAGCAGATGGGTTTCTCAGCTGAGGAAAGTCTAAAGCCGCAGCAGCCTATTCTGCATTTATTAAAATGCATTCATTATCTCTGAGTTTTAGATTAACATTGAAAGGTAGACTCCGTTAAAACTATTTCCCCAAATTCACAAACATCCTGTCACTCATCCCAGGAAATTCCACAAAATGGAAAAGCACACAGAAAAATACGGTATTTAATGAAATTGAATCCAGCCTCACCGAAAACTTCAAGCCTGTGCAGAATTCAAGTATGTAACAAAATGAGCAGGCAAATCTGATTTAATTTCTAACTTTTTCCTCCCCTTGGGAAAGTTATAGATTGTCACAGTGTTTTCTAAATTTAGGGGGTTTTAGGATACGCTGTTAATTATTAAGACATCCCTCATTTGTGTGTGCTGTACTTGGTGGATACAAACAAAAAAATCAAGGCACTACAAAAGTAGGTCACAACTACTTTAAATTCCCAGGTAGAAATTCTCTCTGTTGAATAACTCCATATAAATGAAATAATCACTCCCACTCTAAAGAGAAAAATCTCATAACCCCTACTATGAAGAGGTACAAAATATGAGGTTACATTAGTATTTCTACTTGTCAGCCAGGGTAGACATTGCTGGAAAAAATGTGTTCAACAAAACTTCCCTTGAGAAAACTCCTGTAATAATCCAAATCCCACCAGAGTTCAACCAGGCAGTACAAAAAATGTAGAATGTCATTAAAAAATATGAAATTAAAAAAATGACTATTTAAGAAGTTAATGACAGGTTTCTTTTAGCTGATCCTCATCTAAAATTACATATAGCTGCACAAGCGGGAAGAAGGTTTAAGCCTCACTATGTCTTGATATCTCCATATCAGATCCTTCAAAACGTAGTGCTTGTGGCTGGGCAAACTGGATGTGAGCACAAGGTACTCTTGTGTTATGAATAGCTGACCTAAAAATAGTAACAGCTATTTGTGTCAACACATGATAATGGAAACCTGTTTTCAGACTACAACATGCCGAATAATCAATGTATAGCATGCCTGAAGCAAAGTCCTTTACTAAGTACTATTCAGGGATGATGTTTATCATCCCATTCTCCACTACACAAGGCAGGTTTTTGTGAAACTCAGATCACCATTACACTTTACCAATGCCATGAAGATCAGTCATGTGAAACTGCAAAAGCATATAGAAAACTCCCATGGACCAGCTACCAAAATGTTGCCTCTGTTCATGGAATCATGGAATCATTTAGATTGGAGAAGACCTTTAGGATCGAGTCCAACTGTAAACCTAACACTGCCAAGTGAACCACTAAACCATGTCCTTCAGTGCCACATCTACACATCTTTCAAACACCTCCAGGGATGGTGACTCCACCACTTCCCTGGGCAGCCTGTTCCAGTGCCAAACAACCCTTCAATAAACTATCACAAAGTATACTTACAATCCTAAGTAACTTGGAACAATGGCTGTCATTACAGGTAAAAAACAAAACAAAACAAAACAAACAAAAATCAGAACTCTACACCTAAACTCCACTTAATCTTCTATTGGTTAAGGGTGATCAGTGGTGAAAACAGGCACTATAAAACTAAACAATTTCAAATATATTAACAATTAGAGAGAAATCTATGTCTGTGAGCTAGAAGAAAAGAATTTCAGGGCTTATACCAAAGATTATTCTAGGCAGGGCATCAGAGTCCCAAAATTGGTAACATTGATTTTTAAGTAGAAGGAACCTGGTTTCCAGAGGTACAGGGTCTGGACTAGAATTGCCAAAATTAGCTGCAAGTTGGCCGTAGTAACAGAGCTCCATACAGTTCAGTAGAGAACTGACACCTTGCTGTGCTTTTCTGAACTTTCTTTTCAGGGATTCTCTTGCTCTGACCCTCTAGGGCTGGATCCCTTGTGGGTGCCAGAGAGATTCCCGCACCTTGAGGCTTCCTCAGCTACTACAGCACTAGAAACTCCAACTGAGTAAAGCAGCGCCGGCTGAAGTGGGGTTTTTTACCAGGCCAGTCTGTCTCTGCTGAGCTGGACCAGTTCAGACACTGTGTTCTCGCCTGAGCAGGCACCAAACGCAGCTTCAGCTGCCACACAAGTCATGCAGATTGTCTGGAGAGGGATGGAAAGCACATGCAGAGACAGAGCCTGTGTCTCTCCATGTACCGGCAGACAGAGATCTGCCAAGCAGCCGAGCTGGCCCGCGATCCGCGGGAGATGCCGGGGATGGCAGGCGGCTCGGGGACCCGCGGCGAGGACACGTGTTTGCTCACAAGGCTCCCGCAGGGGAGCCTGCAAAACCCTCACGGAACAACTCAGGAGTTCAGGACACACTCCAAACCCCTCAGATGGCAGATGAGGACAGACGAGTTGCTTGTCCTCATTCTCAAGAGCAGTTTGGTATCTGAAGAAAACATCCAGAGCAAGAATAACAGCTCAGTGTTAGTTTAACAGGGAGCAACAGTTGGAGAGGATTATCATCTCCTTGGAGACAATTCCCCATTCATATTCCAAACCTATTAAGACACACTGCTTGCTTTGGGATGGGTGCTTTGTTTTAAATATATTATCAACAGCATGGCTGATAATTAAACCTTTACTCACGCTTAGTTCAAAATCCATGTAACAGTCAATAGGGCAGTTTGGTTAGCAGGTTAGGATTTTGATCAGCTGCACAGCAAGTAAACATTCATACAGATGGTAAATTTTTAGATGAAAACATGAACACATTCAAACTCAGAAAACGATGCCTGACTTGGAGCAGTCTCCGTGCCCCAGCCCTTCTCTTTGCACATGTACAAAGTTTAAAGAGCACTTAGTGTTTACCATTTGAATTTACTGCTGCCCTGAGCGTTATTCTGCCCTCCAGCGCCAGAAGGTGCCAGCCCTGCCCGTGTGTTACCCTTGGTCTGGGCCTCTGCAGACACATTTACCAGGCGGGTTTCTGCTGGGGCTTTGCTCCCTGAACTGCTTCAGGGCTGGCAAAGGGGACTCGGCAGGAGCTGGGAAGCAATAAGGAAGGGTGTTTTCTTTCTGCAGGGAGCTGGATGTCAGATAAACTCTCCAACTGCATGAGGCCTCACCCTCAACAAGCAATTCTTTCAATGAAACCACCTATGAAGCAAACAAGAGTCCTTAAAGGTCTTGTCCTATCGCTGTGTGTTATACACAGGTAACTCTGCACACACCCACGTCTCTAATTCTTCAGGTGAAGAGATGTCAGGAGACATGAGAACAAAATATACAACAAACTAATTTTCCTTTAACTGAAATGAAATTTACATATTGCCCTAGGTCAAAGTGACCTCTGAGAATTTTTATCCTAAAAAAAGAATAGTATCAGAAGGTTTGGTTATCTGTGCTTCTACTTGCAATGTTATTGCACGCAGAAAGGCAGTTTAATTTAGCAAGTGAAGACAGGGACATGCTGTCAGTGGTTTAATAGCTTTCCCATTTAAAAAAAGATAGAAGACTTACTGTGGAATTGAATCCCCGATAAGAAGAAAAAGTTCAATTAAATCTTTCAAAGTGTGGAAGGAAAAAGCCTTTATTCCGAGGATGTAGAGCAGCAGCTAAATGAACCTGGATGGAACGGACAGACATCAGAGTCCCTTGGCACCACCAAGTAGTCCAGACTTGCTGACAACACATTCACCTTCTGTAGCACCATCTGCCATGGGCTTCAGTTGCTTCGCCAAATCACTCTTCCCAGTACACAAGCTTTCTGCTGCTAATAAGGATGCATCTAGCAGAACAGGAACCCCAGTTAACCTCCGACAGTGTTCCAGTTACACTGAGAGAAGATCCAATCACAGATTTTTGGACGGAGAAGCATGTAAGATCTTGACAGCAAATCTGCCTGGCCAGGCAGGAGAGGGAAGCTCTTCAGAGCTCTGAAAGGCAACACGTTCACAGACCTAAATGTGCAAACTTCAGAAATCTGGGAGAATCAATTTAAGTGACCTGCACCATTCTAGCTACTGGTGCAGATGACTGACAGTACTATCCATAATTAATTAGATTAATTTTCTTGTAACATACAGTAAAAGATGAGCGTAACAGACCATTCTGAGCACCACTATATTAACGCACGCCTTCCATTCAGCCCAAATCCTGAGATTTCAAACTGGGGCAAAGGGACTCACCTTTGAGCATGGTGCTGCACGCAGAAGTAGATGGCATGCCTTCGTAAATGCTCCCTGGCATGTGTGACTAACAGAAGGTGACAAAATACTGTCACATGTATTGAATAACTGCTGGGAAGAAAAGGTTTTTCAAGCAATGTTGGCAAACCTGGCGTGCAAAGCCTGCTCTATGGAGCCCTGTAGCACAGCTGCCATGCGACCCAGCAGCTCCAGGCAGAACCTGTCTGGAATGCAACAAGACTTGCCAGGATGTTACTAGTTCCCCTGGGACACAAAACCCAGCAGCTCATTCTCTAGAACATCCTAGATCAGCTGGGTTAGTGTTCTTATCAGGGAGGAGAAAAGTACTTCATGACTTCCAGATCCTCAGCTAGCTGGAGCCCTAATTGCTAGCAAGTCCACATCAGGCCTTTCCCTCACGTAAGATCTTCAAACAAGAAGCCATGGTTGGGCAGCACAGAAATCTGTAGCAAGGAGCTGCTTCTAGGAACAATTCCAGCCAAATCAGTAGAGCAGCAGCAACACGGGCATCCAGGAAGGTTAGAATAGAACTGGCGCCTACAGCTATGGAAGACTCAGTCTTTCCAAACGCCTGTTGTAGGAGACCAGAGAGAAGGAAGACAGAGGAACTTAACAGGTATTTGAAAAGAGTGATGTGTAACTGGAATGCAAAACTGCATCACAGCTGAAAATGATTTTATTTGCAAAAGAAGTCAACATATATACAGATCTTGGTTGTAAATGAAAGCTTCTGCTTAACCAACTCCAAAAGAAAACAACTGCCAAAGAAGTCAGGCTGGGAAAAGAAAATAACAAATCCCCCTACATCAAAAGCTCTGATTCTTATAAAATAATAAAAAGTAAATAAGAAAACCAAACCAAAAGAAACCCCCACATGTTATTAATCAGTAATTATGGGCAGAAGAGCAGTGCTAATCTCAATAAAATGGCACCTCAGCTCAGAATATTCCTCTTCAGTAAACTTTCAAAAGTCAAGGCAGCATTTTTAAAACATCCATAATTACCTCATTATTATCTTGTATCTGTAAATGAGATTGTGTTTGGGTGACAACAGAACATTATTCCAGGAATATATTCATGACATATTCACAGAACCATCCAGTTCCTAATTCCAAGAATGGACTTGAAATTTAAGTATATATACAGTAGTCAAATGTTAATATAGAGTTGCAGGTGACCACTCCTTCTGCAAGGCTGACTCACAAGTACCCCCAAGGCACCATGACAGTGATGCCTAGGGCACATCGCTCCTTCCTTAAGCAGAACTTGCAACATCGACACTGCAGCCGAACTCACAGCAACAAAGGACCCTTCTCTGCTAAGTCCTCAGGATGTCATCCTAGGCAAGGTGACAGTAGAATGAAAGGGTGACAGTAAACATGATCATCTTTGACCTACAGACTCAGGAGATACGGCATAACTACCCTGTATGTTTTCATGTATCTTTGGGGATACTCCTGCAATGAGGCTACTCCAAAACAAAGAGAAGTTCTTAATTCTCTCCTCTCAATTACATACCCTTTCTGAGGATGTTTTTAGCTACAACAGTGAAGACAGCACCTGTGTCAACCAGAAGATAAAACACGCCTACCAAAGGAGATACAATTAATAAAACAAGCCTGAAAAGGAGACACTACATCACTGCAAGAGATGAGCCTGAGCAGTTGACCACAGCATCTTAGGATCAAAGCCAGTGACAAAAAATAGAGACCTTCAAAGATAGAGGGCCTTAAAATTAAAAAAAAAAACAAAAACAAGGTGTAATTGTAAAAGCATCAAACATGGGAGTCGCTTGGATCGGTCAAGTGGTTTTATAATTCTATTAAGTCCTCCTGCTGGAGCTTCTTGAGCATGCCACCACAGATGGTGAAATACTGTCCCACTGGCACTGTTCGCAGTGTGAGTCAATCTCTTCAGCAATTCTAAAGACTGTTTCTCTAACACACTAAATAGTTACTTAGCAAATGTGTAACAGGAAAACCAAGAGCAACATATGCAACAACAGGCCTTTCATCAGCTTCTCATCACTATTCCTTGACCACCCATATCAAGTAATTAACATGGAAAAAACATCCTACAACTCCAAACACTTTCTGAGCACCTGCTGAGGAAGAAAACTAGATTTGCCTCAGAAGAAATTCACTTTATTGGAACTGCAGGCATAGAATGATCCAATAAAGCCCCTTTCATTATATATCATCTACTACATTTGGAAGGACAGCACTAGCTTCAGGACAGATAATAAACCATAAGCTGGTAACCTAGTGACAAGTCTCAGTGCACCTGCCCATTTCTTTGTTGTCCAGCTTCAGATAAGAGATTTGATAGGAGGGAGAAAAATCTTGTTGCTTCCCGCCCCTCCCCTCAAGCAATACACAGAGGGTCAGTTTCTCATGTCACAGCACAGGGACTCCAGATCACACAGTAAGGCCAAAATTGCATTTGTCTTGTAGTGAAGCCATTTTGAAGGACATTAATCCAGACCCTGCCATTTGGTTAGTGTCCACTTCAGAGCAGTGCCTGCAACCCTCTTGCCCAATCTGGCTAATGCTAGTCAAAGTCTGGCAAGCAGTCCCTACTCAACAGACAGTCTCCATGGGATATATGTATATGCATGCACTTATTTATAAGAGGTTAAAGTAGCATGTTAATCCTTGTTACTCCCAAATTATCTTTGACCATTCAAACATTTTGCAAGTTTTCATGTGATAGACCAGTATTCTTTAGGCTAGAAGACAGACTCTTCTGTAAAACAATGAATAAGATGAACAGACAGCAGCTAAGCATATATGCAAATTCATTCAAACCAGAGGTTTAAAAAAATAATTCAAAATTATTTTCACAGAACAAAATTAACTTGTGAAGCTCATTGATACAGGATGTTATAAAGGGCAGTACAGGAACCAAATAAGGGAACTAAATAAGCTGGTGGAAACCAGGCTCAGCATACCTACCGAGACAGAAGCCGGCTACATCTCATCAAGTAACGAAACAGCAAAATATCTGAACTAAGGACAAGCACTGGCCAAAGATCACCGTAGGTCCAGCCATTTCACATGCTGTCACCCCACACTTGGGCAACCCCAGGCCCATGAGCACTACAAGAAATGGGACGTTTGGCAAATGTGAGTCTCGGGAAACCTTCTGTCATTTGGCCTTGGGTCTCTAAAAATGCAGAAATGATGTCTGTTACAATTAACTCATTCAAGATTATTCTATTACCAGTTTATGCACAAAACCAAACATTTGCATTATATGAAACACAACATCACATTCTGGATTGAAAAGTAAGCAACAATTACAAATTCATCCATCCTGATTTATGTTTTGTTTTGTTGTTGTTAGTTACTTCCACTTGTTCCATTTGTTACGACAGAGCATTCAGGTTCCACTTACTAAATATTGCGTTTAAAAATCAGTCTGAGCCCACTCAACACGAGACAAGGCAAAATCAAGTAATGTTTCTGGTGCTGAAAGACAGTATTTTGTAGGAACAAAACATGTAGCATCACCTTTATCATTAAGTTTGTTTTTTTCAATCCATCACCTACAATCTTTCTTAACAGGCTACTGTAACATATACACCTCTGCAAATATTAAACTAGTACTGCCATCACTATTTTTGTTGGTTTTAAGCAAAGAAAAAGTCACGTTTATTTTGTAGTAGCAATAGTTTCTTTTTTATTTTTAATATACTTTAGGAAACAATATACAAAGCTGAGCTTTGCCACCATTTTCAAACGGTGGGTTGCTCCAATTACACAAATTCAGCGTTTTGTGATGGTTAAGAACAGCAGTCAGCACCAGACTTAAACAGTTAGCTACAACACAAACATCCTTCAAAATGAAATGTCATAATATCAAGACAGGTAAACCAGGAGTTAACATATGACAACTGTTGGGGAGGTGTCTTAAATCATTCTTGTTGAATTTTATATTTCATTAAATATTTTATACACATTTTCCTGTTTACAAGTTTTAAACAAGACCTCCCTTGAGGAATTATTTAAGTACAAAAATGTTCAACAAGAACAGTTCTAATAAAGAGTCCCCAAACAGACCAAATTTTAATGTGTTGACCAAAGGAAATGAAAACCAGTGTTTCTTTGTTTTAACATGTTTATTACAACAGATACAATTCACATCTGACTAGCTTTTTTTTTTTCCTCTTTCCCCTCCCACAACCATGTTAACATGTTCATTGGGCTATTTCCTTATATTTGAGCAAGTAATGTACTTTCAGCACACATGCCCAGCAGTACTATAAGTCCATTCTTACAGGGTGCAAATGGAAATACGTTTCAATAATTTATACAAACAAGTGGGTTATGCTCAATCACTGCAATTTTAAGCTACTGTACACAGGAATGAAAAGATTATAGAAAAAGTGCCATAGCAACAGTGCCTTAAGAAAAGAGAAAATCAGAAGCATTAAAAAACTGATAAAATCAGATTTAGGATTTCACGGGGGAATGGAACACAGAAAATGAAAAACATTTCTCTGTATACAGAAATGGAGAAGCACTGCTCTTGATTCGGTGCAAGTGTGGAACAGTTGTTTCACGATATTTTGTACATTACCCAAATTGTTGCAGCCTTAGACACAGATCGCCTGGCGCTTGCATTGAATTTTAGGAAACGCAAGATTTCTGAATGATAAATTAACTAAAAAAAAAAAAAAAAAAAGAAAAAAAAAAAAAGAAAGCTAATTTTGCAGACAGGTTTACATGTAAAAGGCTAGGTATTTAGCCACCTCAGCATTGATTAGTTTTGGATGTCTAAGCTCTGATACACATGGCTTCCCATGGCTTCACTCTACAAAACATATTTACAACGTGAAGAATACATCTACAAGAAATCTACATTTCAAGGGTTTTACAAATCATTCTTGTATCTTTCCCCTGAATTTGACTCCCTCCTGTCCCCTTCCCCATGTCAACTTTTTTTCTGCCCAGCTCAACGGTCCAAAGTCTACTCAAATGCAGCTCAAAAGTGTTAAGACTGGGCATCAGTTTAATAGTTCCTGTACTCAAAACCATGTGCAATTGTTTACAACTTTTCACACCATGAAGGAATTTTGATTCTTTAGCTTTTCAAGTTCTTTAATTTGTTGTCTCAAAAATAGTATCCTGCAAGAGAAAAGAATTAAATTAGTATAAACATTTCCATTATACAGAAATTAATATCTACACAAGTACTTCTACAATCTCAGCAAATGATGCCAAACTCCTTAGATCTATCTATATATTTCAAATATTTTAAATGAATGCCCAACCTGTTCAATCATCTATGAGCACTGCACGAGGATGCATGGAGACCTACAGTATTTGATTACTTAGTTCAGAAAAATCAAGTTGCTGTATTTCATTTTGACGAATACACAGTTATATTTAAGCCTGCTCTTCACTTGAATTTAACTCCTAGAAAAAGCTGGGCACTAGTAGAGTATGCCGAGTAACTAAATATTCTGATGCATCATGCAGTTCTCCAGACTGTACAACAACCCAAAGCACTCATACATATTTTTCAAACAAGGAAGTTTTCTCCTAGGCGCAACACTTACTTTCTAGTATTTGGCTCTGTGGCTGGTATAGTAACAGTTTACTCTACAGGCAGTCTCTAGCTATGGTAAGCTCCAATCTCAAAACATCTCATCATTAAAAGACACCTACAGGGAAAAAAGCTGCTAACTACATCTGGCTTATAAATGAATTACATTGCTAGCAATTCTCTTATCAAGTTTTCCTTTTTCTACTGAATTGATATAAACTACTGTTGTGATTAATGACCATTTGGTTTCCATGTTGTTTCGCAGACTTTAAGGAATATTTTGTAACAACTTTTCATGATGCTGAAGTATAATGCAAGCATGTGAATAAATAAAGAAAATATTCAAGGAAAGTTAAGTTTCATATAAACATTCTATAAAGTCTGAAGCATCTTTAATAGATGTGGAAAATGCATCACTTCAAGAGACTTTTGTAGAACACTTTTCAAGTATGTGCCCAATTCAGTAAATTTTCTACTGAAAAGTAGGTGGAAAAACTATTAGGATAGACATGCTGAAAAAAACATTAAACTTAAGAAGTGCAGGCGTATGAAACAAGGAAAGTGCCTTTCCACATGCTGTCAGTTATGGTTTAAATAATATACTTGCTTTGCCCAGAGATAAAGTTCCCTCTTACAATGAATTTTAAAAAGTATTTTAAAAGTATAGAAATAATATCATTATTCAAACATACTGGCTTTGATAATTCCACCCTTTGCAAAAGTTTCCCCCACCAACTTGTTACTTATGCCATATATTCCACATCTTTGGGATTGCAGCAAAAATAAGAGATACATGTTATCATAGATTCCAAGTCATAATAATCATTATCCAATGACAGCTTAATGATACACAGCGTACAAGGAACGAAGTGCTATTTAGTGAGCTGAACAATGACATGTGACATGTTATTTCAGATCAAATGTGCACCCAGAGACCGAAACGAAGCCTCAGGAGGTTTTATTTCATCTGTAAGAAAGCCAGTAGTTCATTAAATATTCTACAGAAACTATAGGTTATGTAATGAAGTTATGAAATAAGTTTTCAGAAAGAATGGACATTAGATTCTGTATTAGGAAAGACTTACAAATATACTATAGCCTACTTCTGACTACAAGGAGTTTTACTAACTGCCAACAGGGAAGAGCATTTCACTACACGTGAAAAGTTTCAGCATATACTGTACGACTAAACTTTTAAATCTTGCATAAGAGTCTTGAACAATGTGGCTGTGTTTTGCTTCAGTGATACACAAGACACCCTCTATCACTGACTGAAGCAGCAGAAGTCTACTTTACTATAATCCGTGTCTCAGTAAAGAACCCCAATATCTTCTCAGACTACCTAAGTAACAAACATTATTTATTCCTTAGCTTGTGATATCAACAAGACCTCTTCAAACTTGTTCTGGCTTTAGACCTAACAAATGTCTCATGCAAACTGTAGATGTTTAAGACCAGCATAAACCGTATAAATGTGTACCTATGTGATCTATGCATCATGTATGGACAGATATTTTAGAAGTATGCTAAACTAGTGAGAATTAATCAGTTTTTCCTAATGGACTAATGTATCTAGAAACATATTTCTTTTCTGTCCAAGTGAAAACAGAGAAGTTGTCTATCTGGTTCTACTCACTGGAGACCAAAAGGTATCTGTGTAGGGAACAGGTAGAAAGTACACATGGAAGACAACTCACAAACCTGGCAAGTATTGGCATGAAGTCATCAGTAAATATAGCTCACACAAAACAATGCCAGAACAGGAATTCTAATACCACCTTGAAAATGACAATTTCGAAAATAAACACAGAACAGACACTTACCTTTGCTCACGCAAAGTTGCTTGAATTTCACATACTCGAACTAAAGATCTTAAATTCTTTAATTCAGTACAAATTTCTGACATATGGACACTTCCCATGTTATGGGCTTCCTCTCGTAATCTTGATGCCTGCAACAGTTACACATAAAGGTTAGGATTTTGAGTCGTGCATCGGAAACAACTGGCTGTAGCCAGAGGATTGCTGGACAAGCGTGTCTTGAAACAGCAAAGCTCTCTAACTTCAAAAGTGAATACTATATCAGAAGTACATTAAATTATCTACAAAAGCCCGTCTAGAAACAGAAATGAACAACACTGGCTGCCAAGAGGTTTTCTAATGCAGGCCCATGCTAAGGCAGGGATGACTGAGATTTCCTTGATCCTAACCAATGTCTACCAAACCATCTTGAAAAGATAGTGCACGACAGGACTCCAAGTTTCCGAAGTAATTTGTTCAAGTAGTTGATTGTCTCCATCTACTATTTTAATGGCAGACTTAAATTTCCCATCTAAATTAAGCCTTAGTGACAAAAATAATTGAACGCCATCTTCTTTCCAGCTACAGAAAAAAAACTTTGCAACCCTTTTCAGGTGTTCTCTTCCAAACAAACCTTATAATTTTATTAGAGATATTTTAATATCCCCACTTGGTCAGGTGGAGACAAGCACAAATGTAAATGTAGAAGGCATGACCTATCCCAAATTCCTGCATTTCTTGAAGTCTTTTCACTGAACTGGATGTACAGGTCCCTAAGACTCCTCAACAGCACCAAGGAGACAAGCATAACTACTCTGAGGTCCTGTGTATCAGGCTGCGATTACGAAAAAGGACTTCTTGCAAGTGGCACACTGGAAAAAAATTATTGTTTCAAATAAATCTTTCCCTGCAGTATTACTGTTTAGCAAAGTTATTCCCTGCTGTACTGGGTCTGGCTGGGATGGAGTTAGTGTTAGACTCAACCGACATGGTTCCTTTGAGTAATACATTCCAAGCAGCTGACATGCATCTAGTTTTCCTGTATTACCACAACAGGATAGGTTTCATGCAGTTAGTTATAAAATATGGATGGCAATTCAACTGGATTTCCAATTATGTAGAAATAGGGCAAATTCAGTCCGAGCCCTCTACATCATCTTAAAAACTGGGTACAACAAACAAGGCAGAGATCCTTTTTCACTGCGTAGAGCTAAATGTGGAGCAGTCTCAAATACTTTAACTCCATCACCTAATTCATAACATTTTCGACATAACAAAAACACCATTATTATAAAAATCTGTTGAAAATTTTTTTTTTTTTGGTAAATTTCAACAAGACTTTGGGAGTAAGATTTATGAGGATAGCTATTAATCTGAGAGAATTTCAAAAGCACTGGTACTTTAAGTGAGACTGAAAATACTCGAAGTGCTAAATGGGTATTTTTTTTAATACTTTTAATTTGTAGAAAAAGCAACTTGCGTAAGAAAACCAGATTTTAAGCTATATGTTTTGCACCCTCACGGGAAGCAAAGCACAGGTGTACTCACCTGCTTTTCTGCATGATCCGCAGGCCAGCCTTGAACATGCTTTATAAGATTTTCATTAAAGTGTGCTGCTAGCGTAGGTGTTAATGAACAAGTGGGTCGTACAGATGTATTCTGCGGTGCAGGTGTTGAATTTGATGCACTAGTGCTAGAGGTATGATTTGGACCTGGTGATGGGCTTCTTTGACTACTAGAAGAATTAAAAAAAAAAAAAAAAGACATTTAAAACCATATGTAAACCAAAAGAAAAATAAACACGTCAAATTCATTGTTTCCAGCCACCAAAATACATAAAGCCTTTAAACCACAAGTAAATACTTCTGGTAGACCAAACACGCCACTTTTCCAGAAACCTCTTACTTGTATGGGAGCTGTTTGAGTGCTACAATATAATGGTTTTGGTGGCTTTTTGTTTTGTTGGGTTTTGTTTGATTTTTAACTTTAATAGCTACTCCAGAGCTGTAAGCTGTGTCTATGTTTTAGTGTTGGATATGGAATATATACATGTATGTTTTTCCTTCAACAAGCTGTAAACCTAAGATTTTCAATAATGATGTACCAGATGCAACCAAGCAGGTTTATTCAACAGAATATAGGCAAGTCACATAATACTTGCCTGATGTCCTGATCTAAAAATAGAGCCATATGAGGAATGTAATCATTTTCTAATGCCAGAACACAAACACCTAGGTGACTTTGTGATACTGTACATCCCCACTTAAAGCATTCAAGAGAACAGAAGTACCACAGGAGCAGTATGTTTGTAGCTACCACCCTGACTGCTTTACTGGAACACATTCACACTGCTGTTTTTCTCGTTGATGTGGTAACCTGTAGCTGGAGAACAGATGCATGGAGACATGTTCAGCTGATATGTATACTGTAAGAAGAATCAAAAACTGTGCCTTGGACAAAGCCTTTCACTGCCCTCTTTCAGATCTCGATATGCAAGGCAAACACATTTACACTATCTGAACACTACACCGATACACAGCTTTTCCAATTCTACTTTGCAACTCTAAGTCTTGGTCAAAAACTTTTCTATTTCTTACAAAAAAACCTCTCATGTTGATCTCAAAATAGCAGTCTTTTGCCATTCACAGTGCCCAAGATTATGTTATCTACCAAGTATTCTAGCCATTGCAACATGGGGTTTTTGTGTTTTGTTTGTTTTAAATTGCATTCCTCTAATAATTACCCTCTCACTTCACATTACAAGACATTTTTCCTCTCTACCTCACAATGTTCCTCATGTACAGGAGGGGCCTTCTTAAGAATACCATCTCTTTACAAAAGCCTATTCCTGCTGCAATGCCTAAAACAGGTGGGTACCACTTAGGCAAATCTTTGGTAAACGGGTATGACTGACTAGTTCACAAAGACTCTTGTACTCACAATTTGCAAATACTCATCCTCCACCTTACATTTGGACAGTAAGCTCTCTAGGTAAAGAAGCAGGGTTTCTTTGTTTCACTTGTAACACTTCTCTCAATAAAGCTATGTTTGATAACCTTAACACCTAACATCAAGCCCAACAAGCTACAGAAGTTGCCCCAAAATATGTAAAAATCAGATACTTAAATTTACTTTTCCATGTATCCAGAAGCCCAGGTGTAAGGGCCAGCATGAACACCACACTCTCGTATTGTATGGATCCAACAACAACCTACACAGCTACCAGAGCTGCAGCAACACAGTTCTACTTGTAAGAGTTCACCACTGTTCTTCAACTTCTGTATTACCAGCCATAGGCAATGCCACTGCGACTTTCACCATTATCAACACTGCTATTTGGTATATCATTGTTATCAAACAAAGGATCAGAATGTGGGGGGTTCTCTTCTCCTTGCAAGCACTGCTGTCCAGGTGATCTCATCTTCTAGGAAGCCAGAACTTGTACTGGGAGGGGTCTGTAACCCATGGTGGGCAACCTTAGAAGCTGATGTTTCAGCACATGCCCTTTTCTACTCCCCCATCCCTTGCAAAAACAAGGCCTTTATGCTCTTACTGCCCTTCCCAGCATCCATTCAATCTCCACCCCACACACACTCACTGAAAGGGGCTCCATTCTTCTATTTTGCAAGGAGAAGGTGGGAGCAGCACTAGTTACAGCAGATGAACATGGACAGATCAGGATGAAACAGTCTGCTCTGTCCTCTCCACCCTTGTAACAGTAGAGGAAGGAAGCAGTAACCTTGAGCAGGACAAAAGAACATCACTAGCACCATAGCAGTGATGGTACCTCACAGTTACAATGTTCTTTGGCACTACACATACTGAGAAATAGTAGTACTAATTATCTAAGTACGTACCATTACTCATAAGATTATGTTTACCATCACTCTCTCATTGGCAGCAGCTGTTCAACACAGGCGATAATTTCAGTCTGTTTCTTAAAACTTTCTTACTACTTGCCTGCGAGTGATATAAAGTAATATGAAGAAAAAACAAATTTGAGAGGAATCTTAATTCATCACCTTACTTAAGCCCTTGAGGACTGAAAACATACTAGCACGATGAAACTATCCTTGCAGTCCAATGCCCAGCCATTTATCTTAATCACTCACACTTGCAAAGAATTAGAACAGGTTTCCCAACAGCCAACAAATTAGGTAGAGCACACTATTCTGCAACATCAAAGGCTTTAATCTCATTCTTTTTGGTACCCTCAAAGTTGTTTAAAACCTTAGAATATATATTAAAAAAAAAATATGCAGAAAGAATTTGATTTCAGGCAGCAGAAATTGTAAAAGGGAATAGATGATGTAACTGGGGGGGGAAGTATTATTTGGGGTTTGTGCTCTGTAGTCTCCTCAGGAATTGGCTCAACTACTTCAAAACCACTTACAAGTGCAAACGCTTAACTGTAGAAGCGTTCAGTTGCTTAGGAAAAAGTGGCATTTGGATTCTGAAGCTGGAGTTGAAAATAGCCAAGAATGTGAAGGGCAATAAGGGCTGTACATCAGAAGTAAACAAAAGATTAAAGAACAAGTGGGTTGTCCCTCTACATGGCAAAGGGACCTAGAGAAAAAGGACATGAAAAAGGCCAGAACACTCAGCAAGATTTTTTGCCTGGGCTATTCCAGGTATCGTCCACCATCAGGCCTCCCACATGCTCAAGCACATCAGCAGTCAGTGCAAGAGAAGTATTATCTACAGCAGAGGAAGAAGTTAGAGCAGTTAACCCAACCGGACGTGTGTCCACAGAACCAGAGGGCACACACCCAAGGGTCATCAGGAGCTGGCCAGTGTAACTCAGATGCTGCATCACCTTGCAGCAGCATAGTGAGCAGAGGAAAAAAAGCAAACATTAAAGCAATCTTCTAGAAGCACAAGGAGGACCACCTGGTCAACCAGCTGGCCAGTTGACCTTAATCTCTGGGGAAGTTATAGAGCAAGTCCTCCTGGGAGGGGTTCTAGCTACATGGAAGACTAAAAAGCAAAATAAAAGAGCTAGCACAGATTTACCACAGGTAAATTATGCCTGACCCAACCTCCCCAACTTCTGTGATTAGATGACCAGCTCAGAGAATAAGGGGAAAGCAGCAATGTTGTTTACTTTGACTGCAGCAAGGCCTGCAACATCATCTCCCATAATATTCTTACAGACGAACTGTTCACTTCTCCAGTCCGTATTTCAGGTGTAAGGTGAGTAAGAGACAGAACTGCTGGACTCAAAGGTTACAGCCAGGAGTACAAAGACCAATTAAAAGCCAGTGACTAGTGCTGAGCTTCACTGATTAATACTGGGGCCAATACTGTTTAACTTTTATTAAAAAACTTGGATCGTGGCCCACAATGCACCTTCAGTGAATTTAGAGATGACACCTACTTGGGGGGAGCAGTCAATATGCTGGAGGGTAGGAAGTTATTCAGAAGGACTTGAAAAGGACCTGAGGATCCTGGTGGACAATTTAAAACACGGGTCAGCAATGTATTCCTGTGGCAAAGCAGGCCAAGCACACACTGGGCTGTGTTAGCAAGAGTGTGGCTGAAGAAAGCAATTCCTCCCCTCTCTTCAGAGCTTATGAGATCCATAGCACCTGGAACACTGTGTAGTGGGGAGCCCAAAACCAGCCAAAAATTAGGACTGCCACAGCAAAGGAATCCAGCAGAGGACCACACAGATAATGAGGGGGCTGAAGCACATGCTGTGTCAGGAGAAGCCAAAAGTTCAGTCTGGAAAAGAGAAGGCTAAGGAAGGGGGTTGAAGGTGGTTCTTACTCTTTTTAACTAGCTATGGGAAGAGCAGAGAGCCAGGCTCTTTTCAGAGATGCACACTGATAGGACAAGAGGCAGAGACACCAGTTGCAACATGGGAAGTTCTAATTAGGCATAAGCAAAAAAAATTTCACTGTCCAGGTAGTCTAACATTAGAAGAAGATGCTCAGACATATATAAAAAAAAAAACACCTAAACAACACCCTTAGCAATTCAAACTTACCAGTCCTACTTTGAGTTGGGACTTAAACTAGATCACAATTAGAAGTCCGTTCCAACCTGAATTATTCTGTTTCTATGTATTCACACAGCATCTGCATACCAATAACGCTGAGCAAGGCTACATGTGTTAACTAAGTAGAATTGAGGCATCACCTTCAACGCTTATTTACTTGTTAGTTCTAATAGGAGTGAAGTGCCCCTATGACTTGCCTTCTCTCCATTTACCAACCTGACTTCACTGGCTCCTACTTCATCAGTCAAAAAAAAAAAAAAAAAAAAAAAATCACTAACATATCACAAACACTTCAGGAAAACAAATAATATCTGTGGGTTTCTCAAAAACAAAGTCCTAGTACTGCTGTTAGCAGCAGGGGGAGCTACGAATGCAGCAATGACAGTTCCAAACTACTGCTGTATTTTTAAAGGCTTCAGTAAAGCCAAACAGAGCCTTAGCTGCTGGCTGAGTTAAAGACTGACTATGCCACAGGTAACGGAATGCTTCCAGAGAGGCAAAACCATCTGTATGAGAAGAAGATGGTTCTGAAATACAGTACTACAAGCTACAAAATCTTACAACCTACCGAAAATGGAAGGAAATGCCTCCCCCTCCAGCAATTTTGCATTTTCTAAGGTAAAGGAAAAATATTCCCAGTCCTTTCTGGAAATAAAGAGATACCAGCAACCTGATCATACTATTAATTATGGAAGCACTAATTTGCTTCCATTTTTAAAGCAGCCGTAATTTGTGGTGTGTCTTTGGAATTATCTCTTAGACATCCAAAAGAAACAAACGCATGACCACATGATACAAGTCACAATACCTTTGATATCAGCCTACACATTCTGCTCTATCTGTGCACTGTCTCCTCCTCAAACACAGGACCATGGCACCTGCACAACCCCTCTGCTTCAGCAGCACAGTTCCTGGGACAAACTCAGCTTCTCCAGCAAAATGCTGATGGCAAGCAGAGCAATGGTTTGCAGAGTGCCAGTACGTCCATAAAGGGAACTCAATGTGGGCAAGGGTTATGCCAAAGTACAAAGTCCTATAACCCAAAGGGAGGGTGGGCTATGGATTAGCAGTCCAAATGCCCACTAGGATCACTTCACACGGACTCCAGGTCACGGTGAATGTTTCCAAGAGCAAGACTATACTAGTCAAGATTTCCTATGAGGAAAGGGTGATCAGCAAAGGACAAAAGGGTCTGTGACTGAGTGCCGTTCCCCAAAAATTCACTGCTCCTTATAAAAAGGTATAGTTCCCTTAAAATTAAAAAGGTTTAGCCAGTTGACAAGTACAATTTTACTTTTGGTACTGTAATTCAGGAAAGATTTTAACAGCACCATCCATAACTATTAGAGACTAGAGGTGGGACACTATGTCCTTATTCTATCCATGGAGGAAAATGAGTTGTATGTTATACTGCCAAAGACTAGAATGTAGTGTCTGTAAGATACCAAATGCTAAAGACTCTAAAACTTCTTACTTGCTCCTGTTTTTACCCTCAAACTGACCCATACCACAGTGTCTCCAGTAAAGCCAGTCACTGGGACAGGACTGCCGAGCAAACAAATAAACAAAAACCCAAACACAAAACAATCTCCTCATCCCCACAAAAACAGCAAAAACCAACACAGATTTGGAAATCTATAAGTGAGTGCACTGATGATATGTAATCAAAGGTTCCCTTTGTTATTAATCCCATCAGCACAGATAAAAGGATCTCACGATTTTATGATCTGGAAAGCACCACCATATAGCTTCAGGGTATGCAGTCAAGGAAAGAGTCCTGGGGTTTTTTGCTGTTGTTGGGTGTGTGTTTTGGTGTTCGGGGTTTTTTTGTCTTTTTTTTTTCTTTTCAAATATCATATCACACACCTTATCCAACCACTCTAAAATCCAGCTTTTAAGAACTGCAACACCTTGTAGATTCACAGGAATCCACTGCAATGATGCACTTTTTAAAAAGTCAACCTGCAATCTCCTCCTGCCACAGTTTTAGACCATGACTCACTCCAGCAGAAAAGGATCTTATGACAGATCACAGCATCACAGTATGTTTGGGATTGCAAGGGACCTCAGAAGATCATTTAGAAGTTTCTTCTCAAATTTAAGTGGAACATCTTGTGTTCCAGCTTGATCCCATTACCCCTTGTCCTATCATTGTTTGCCACCGAGAAGAGCCTGGCTCCGTCCTCATGGCACTCACCTTTTATATATTTATAGACATTAATAAGGTCCCCCCTTAGTCTCCTCTTCTCCAAACTAAAGAAAACCAGCTCCCTCAGCCTTTTTTCATAAGGGCGGCCAGAACTGGACACAATACTCCAGATGGGGTCTCACCAGGGCGGAGTAGAGGGGAAGGAGAACCTCTCTTGATCTACTAACCATCCCCCTTCTAATACACCCCAGGATGCCACTGGCCTTCCTGGCCACAAGGGCACAGTGTTGGCTCATGGTCATCCTGTTGTCCACCAGGACCCCCAGGTCCCTTTCCCCTACACTGCTTTCTAGTAGTCCCCAGCCTATACAGGAACCTGGGGTTGTTCCTGCCCAGATGCAGGACTCTACACTTTCCCTTGTTAAATTTCATCAGGTTATTCCCCACCTAACTCTCCAGCCTGTCCAGGTCTCTGGATGGCAGCACAGCCTTCTGGTGTGTCAGCCACTCCTCCCAGCTTAGTGTCATCAGCAAACTTGCTGATAGTACACTCAATTCCCTCGTCCAAATCGTTAATGAATATATTGAATAATATTGGCCCCAGTACTGACCCCTGAGGCACTCCACTAGATACTGGCCTCCAACTAGACTCCGCTCCATTGACTGGCTTCTCTCCTTAAGCCAGTTTGCAATCCACCTCACTGCTCTATTGTCCAGACCACACCTCCTCAACTTAGCAACTAGGATGCTATGGGAGACCATGTCAAACGCTTTGCTGAAGTCAAGGTAGACCACATTCACCGCTCTGGCATCACCCATCCACCTTGTTACATTCTCATAAAAGGCTATGAGGTTGGTCAAGCATGACCTACCCTTGGTAAAGCCATGCTGACTGCCCCTAATAACCCTCTTATCCTTGATATGCCTTGAGATCTTTGGTTATAGCCCCTGAAACCAATATGACCAAGTGCACACCATTCTACACAATGAAAAGCTGATCTTCCGAAAAGAAAAAATTCAGAAAAGATACAGATCCTAACCTCACCTTGTACATCAATGGATAAATGTTCACATCACGCAATATCTGAATAGGCTGCAATGTTGACAAAAGAGTCTGGCCAAGGAAAAGCATTTATGAAACTTACTTCATTTTTTAATGTTTTTCATTACAGCAGCAAAATCACCTGACAGACAAAAGTTCTTACTAATTTAAAAATCATATTACACTGCAGTAAGACACCACAAACATCTAACACTAAGCAAGTCACGGAGAGTTAAAGCATTTAATCCCATAACTGCACAGAAAGAAACAAAACCTCCAAACTCAGAAATCACAATACAAGGAAGTACTTGTAAAATTGACTCCAGAGTGACGGAGCAGAAATACGAATTCTATTTTCCTTCTGTGAACAGAACTCGAGTGGTGGTCCTAAAATGGAGAATCTACCACATTAGCTCTGTAGCAAAGATATTGAGCTCCATCCTCTCAGTAGCAGCAGAGCTAAGTCATATGTTCAGTAAATAGGCCCAAGAAGAACCCATAGATTGCAATACACAGAACAGACATCAGATCCAGAGCAAAACCAGAAGAAAGCACAGAGAAGTATTTCAAAATACCTTGAGCGCTGAAGGCTTCGTGGAGAGGCAGGTTCGTGACCTGCCTGCTTGTCAGCTATTACCGGCTGCTGAGGTGCCGCCTGTGACACTGGTCCTTGTTTAACACCTGGAGTAGCAACCTGGAAAGTTCAAAACTTCATTAAGATTTCTTCCACAGTAAATACCAAGTGTAAGAATCAGAGGAAAATATGGATATTACAAGACCAGTGGGTTTTTTTGAGACAAGGTCTTCTGTTGACAGAATTTTTATACTCTTCACAGGGTGTTTTTTTTAAAAATCATTTCTAGTTCCATAACTGTTTTAACTAAAATACAAAGAGTACTTAAGAGGTATAACAGAAGCAAATTTAGATCCATCTGACTTGTCAAAACCTTGCAAGTTTATTAGGTAAAATAGTTCAACCCAATTTCTTTTTGATCACACCTACTTGAAAATACATTACACAGTGTCAAAAGCAGAATTATGTCATAGTCATATCAGAAATGAAAAAAAATCTGAAGCATATTTATCAGTCTGTGACTTCCTCCTTTTAACTGTTCTCTCAGTTCTAAAGCAAAGGATAATGAAAAAAAAGTCACCAGTAGCTTTTTGCTTTTCCTTTGCAGTACACATTCACATTAAAGACTTTAAGACACCAGCAGTGAGATACAGTCTTTTTTTCTGTTAATTCCTGAACTATAATAGGATGAAAAGTTTAGTAATATACTAGCGCCTAAATTACAGTAAATGGAGTTCAAGATGCATTTTTTGTCCCATACTCTGCATACTTCTGTCCCTTTTAAAGTACATACAAGGGAGGAAACGGTTCCAAAATTTATCCTCCGTTCTAGAAAATCAAGCTAACAATTTAAAGAAAGAAGGAGGAAAGAAAAATGTTTTCTAGGGATCCATACAGACAAAAAATATAAATCAGGCAGCCTGTCTGGCATGTGCTCACATCAAACTGGTGTCAATTACTAACTAGTGGTCATCTGAACCTCCAGAAATTCTCAGTTTCAGAGACAGACTCCAGTGTAACAAACCAGACGGCAAGTCAGACAGTATCTGCTCAAGTAAACTCAAGACATAACTTAATTTATTTAAATACACAGGAAATCTTTATGCAATCTCAAACCTACATATATGTCTGCAAGGAAAAGCCACCTTTAAAAATTATCATCAAAAGCCAAAAAAAGTCTGAAAAGTACATGAAAAGGTCATGGTTCTGAAAAGATAAAGCAAGATCACTGTAAGATCACTCAGTGTGTTGAAATCAACAGAATTATACAGTTAAGGGGGCAAAACAGTAGCAGCTCATAAATTGATTTATGAAAAGACTACCTACATATCTTTATGAAACGTATGACATCAAGAACTTTGCTATTAATGCCTGAGTTTTGCTCATCTTGTGAGCAGATATAACCATCAAGGCTGTTCAAACAGAAGTAACAATTTCAAAAGGAAAGTTTATCAGAGATAATACAATCACCTTTGGATCTGAACTAGAAACTAACCAGCTCCTTGGCTGGTAAAAATAAAACCAAAAATGGATTGTAAAGAAGAACTGAGATTTGTTACCTAAACGAGCCACAAAAACTCCTAACTATTCCCTGTTTTCCAAGTGTTTCAAAGACTGTAAGTGTACTACGAACAGAAAAATAACAAGGGCTAAATCTAAAAAACAAATTCATAAGCAGCATTCTCACTAGGCTTGACAGGTCTGTATAATATGCTTTACACAGTTATTTTGCAGAAATTCCCAACAGTTTCTGACCATACAACACAGGCACAGCTAAACAGCAAAATGCAATGTCTCGGATGCCAGAGTCTGCATCACCTGAGCTGCCACGTGTGTGCAGCACATCTCCAGGCACACCTACCAGCACAGGCACATTCCTGCAGTCCCAAGAAACAAGCCTGACTGCGCGACGGCACCACACTGTTCCCAGAGCCAGCCAAGGACCTCGGCACTTGGCACTGGCTCTGCTCACAGGGTGCCAGTTCAGCTTTGTCTGTGCCTGCTGCACAGAGGCACCCAAAAGCAACCAGCCTGTGCTGTGAAACCAAACGTGTCCTGGCACAGCACCACACCTGGACTGTGCATAATGTACCTCATACTCTTAGAACTGGAGAAACTAATCTGACTGACATATCCAAAGGAGTACTAAAACAGACAAGCTCACATTGGAACTATCACCACTTAAGTTCTCATCTCAATCCCATCTTACAGAATTGTATTATGTAAATAGATGAACTATCAAGCAAGTTCTTTACCTGATGAACTGGAAAGGTATCTGCTGCTGAACCAGAATTTGTTACTTCTGGGACTAACGTACAAACAATTTATGTTCATATTTAAACAGCCCTTTTAGCACCAGATTTGAGAAACACCCAAAAAACTATAAAACAAAACAAAATCCTGCTGTCAAGCATTACTATTAATTCTGTTTAGCTGCTCTGTGAAGCTACTCAAGGTACCTAGAAAAGAGAAAGCATTTATGGTTATGATATCCTAGTGTAGTAAGAGTTATAACTTCCTCACAGAGGGATGAGAGTAAAAACATGCCAATGTATATAATAATTCACAGAACTCCATCAGGACTAATAGAACAGTATTCTGAAGCAAAGACATTATAGCTTAGAATGTGTAACTCAGAAATTTACTACGCTTAACACTTTGATTGCAATCCTATTGTATGTGTTTGAAAAATAAGCCACGTGCAATCTCACCTCACTGTCATGCCATTTTAAGGAAAAATGGGTTAAAATATAGTCATTTCAAAATGTGTCACACTATGTTCATCAAAATATAGATATCATCACTTTCGGAAAATCTCCTGTATTTGTATAAATAAAACACACCCTGTTTCGAAAATTACAGAGGTGACACCCTGCACGCCAAGTCTCTAACTACAGGTAATCACAAAGCCCTGCATGTAAGTGGAGATTCTCATATCAAATAAAGCATAAACCAATGAACACTTTTTTGGTTGTTCTTTTTGGAGGAGTGGCAACCTTGCTCTAGTTACAACTTACACTAAACTCAAACCAACTCTTCCCAAACCTGCATTTAGCCTTGAAGTTTTTTGCTTCTACTGAAAACCTGAGGGAAGGCTTATGTGTTCAAAAGCATATTCAATTATACAGACAAGACAGACTGGCCCTACTTTCCCCATGTGCTCAGCAGTGGTGAGGCTGCACCCTGAATCCTGTGTTCAGTTCTGGGCCCCTCACTACAGGAAAGACATTGAGGTGCTGGATGGAGTCCAGAGGAGGGTGATGAAGCTGCTGAGGGGCCTGGAGCACAAGTCTGATGAGGAGTGGCTGAGGGGACTGGGGCTGTTCAGCCTGGAGAAAAGGAGGCTGAGGGGAGACCTTATCAATGTCTACAACTACCTGAAAGGAGGTTGTAGCATGGAGGGTGTTGGTTTCTATCTCAAGTAACAAGTGATAGGATGAGAGGAAATGGCCTCAAGTTGTGCCAGGGGAGGTTTAGATTGGGTATCAGGAAAAATTTCTTTGCAGAAACAGTTGTGAAGCACCATCCCTGGAGGTGTTCAGAAGACATATAGGTGAGGCTTTCAGGGATATGGTTTAGTGCTAGCATTAGGTATGGTTGGACTCGATGATCTTAAGGGTCTCTTCCAATCAAAATTATACTACAATTCTATTTCAGTACTTGGCTTGCCTTCACTTTCTCTTAAGGGATAGTTTACTACCACACCACCTACTTCATAGGTATAATGCTGGCCTTTATACTGAGTGAAAGGCAGTGGGTTTCTCTGCACAGTTCTAGGAAAACATCTCTAGCAGGATGATAAATATTAAGAATAATATTATAAAGCAAGGATAAATGTCTGGGATGGAGGGGAAGCAAGGGCAGGGGGAAATCCTGCAGAGCTGCCCTTCATTCAAGTTCTCTTTCAAAAAACACACTAGATAAAGAAGATCCCAAAGGATAAAGCTTTTCCAGTGTTTTTAATGTAGCTGATAATCAGAACTTCATTTATAAAGTAGATCCAGATCTCTGGGTTGTGGAGACCAGAACAGATCAACTTCCAGTTACTGCCAGTAAACAGGAAGATTCTCTTTCATATTCTAGGATTTTAAAGTGTCAGACATCTCCCTTCTTGGTTCAAGTTTGTTGTTTGATAATTTTATTACTTGTCACTTAGCTAAGGGATGCGACCACATAGATTCAGGATGCACTCCAAGGGCAGAAACAAAGACAACAAGCAGGATTAGTATACACATGAGGTTTTCACAATTCACAGTACCACTGTCAATCACAGCAAACTGGGAGAATCACTTGGTTTTCTTTGTACTCATGAAAAAAATTCAAATGTAAGACAATGATGCATTTAGACTAGAATGAGGAATGCAGCCTGTCCTCCTGAAGATAAAAGCATTTCTTAAAGGCCTTTAAGACAGAAGAGGCTATCTTCCAAGCAGAAAATTGAAAGAAAGATACCTCAGTTAGCTAAGCAAGGTGGGGGACAGCAGGGATTTTACCAAAAAAATCAAGACTGATCTCACCCCAAAATCTAGAGCCATGCTTTTTAAACTGATAAGATACTACATACACTGAGCAACATACTGATAGAATGGGTTAAAATCTGAGGGTCTCAAACTTCAAAGGAACATCTGTACAATGAAGAGACAGGACAAGCTCCCATTGCATGAAAACAGCAAACCTCTAGGAGAGGTCTAAATCCTCTTCAGATTTCCATTTTTCACAGACAGAACAACACTGTAAACTGCTATTTTTTTTTTTTCAACTAAAATCCTCTTCAATCTTCCATTTTTTCACAGCCAGAATACTGTAAATTGCTATTTTTTTAAACTTGCCTAAAAGGCACAAGTGTTATGACCTACAGCTCTACCCCTCACTACAAAACTATCTCAAACGTAAAAGGTTACTTTCCACCAGAGGGTGTAAATCAATAGCCCTGCCTTCAGTCCCCTTTAGTAACAAAATTCTCTGTCATAATAGGTCCTTTAACCCATTTCCTCCCTTGCTCTATAGCATGTATCACAAGTCTTTAAACAAGGAAAAAGAACAATCCTTAAGGGGAAGTTCATCTTGAGTGCCTCTAGTTAGACCTACTGTCCTCACCTGTACACAGCAAAACACTATCTCTGATCTGCTGGACGGAGCAGGTAGATAGACAGATAATCACAGCTTCAACCGTATTTATTCCTCAATATCACTGCTTGTAGGATATGGAACACTGAGCTCAGATCCCACAGAAGACCTTTTTCCTACTTTCCTACTCTATTTTCATCCTTAGGAAGAACCACAGGGGCTTATTTGTTAGCTTCAATTCATGCTTCCTAGTCCCTGATCCAATTAAGGAATTCTGAATGAATGAGGGTGAGGAGATGGGAAGGTAAAGGGACATAATGTTACTGACCTTGTAAACACATAGAATACTTCTAGGTCAAATTTGAGACTACATCAAGTCAACTTCCCCAAGAATTTCCCATTCCCTTTCATGGGCTGAAGTCTAGAGAACTGTATGAGCTGCTGCCTTTGGAGTCGTTTTTTGTTTCCATTTAAGTATGTTAAACTACTGATCTCTTGGTAATATCTCTAGACAGCATCTGAAGCAAGCACAAGATTTTCTTCAAAAACAGAGAAGTGTACTAGAATTCCATGTTAGAGCAGTACTGCAAAAATACAACCAAGGAGTTGCTTCCAGTTGCTTCTGTTTCTACTGGGCAAGATAACATACATATTTTCTGATCCTGTAAATAACTACTAGCACACAGATGTATGGCAGCAATATTTAACGTTACCTGTAATGGTTTCTTCCTACAATGTGGCATAAATCAAAAGGAGCTTACCTTTTGTTGTGATGATACCGGTGGCGTAGTCATCAAAGGTTTAAGTGGAACGGTGTTAGTCTGAGGCGTGCTTATTCTTGGAGATACATATGATCTTGGTGATGAGGCATCGGATGTTAAAGACATTGGGGACTGATTAGATGGCTGAGCTGTAAAGAAAAAAAAGTAAGATTGTTTTTAATAAAACCATATCCTATCTTAAATGTGACTTAGATTTTCTTTTGGTACTTTTGAGTAGGCTGTATTAGGTAACATACAAAATACATTCACCTTGAGACAGTTGGAAGGTGAACAACTGGAACACTCAAATGTTCATCAACAATCCTAGCTAAAGAATTCTGTTTTCCCCAAACCCTCCACTTCTAAAACTTAAAGGGGAGGAGAGACAGAGAGAGAAGCAGCTATTATGCAATGCTTATTACATTAAGAGACTATATTAGTTTCATTTGCAATTCCTATTTTAGAGCACTTAATTTAACTGAAAGAATGCATGAACAGTTTATCTAGAAACCCATTCTAGGCATCTACCAACAGTCTCCCACTCATGTTTTAATTACTGGCTAAAAATTAGCATTGTGCTGCTTACCTACTCAATAACATAACTGCATTTATGGTTTTGGTTTCCAGTTTTATTTAGTTACAAACCATAATGTATTGAAGACACCTGAAGGACTATCTTGCCTGGAAGCTGAAAAATACTATTTACAGAAGACTACCAAAAAACCCCCACCAGATAAACTAAATTTCTTTTAAGAAGAGTCACAGTAGCACAGTATTACAGGACAAGTGCTCAACCAAGGAAGAGTTGTGTTTTATACTGAACATGAAAAGACATCTAATAAAGGTTCAGAATAAATTCAAAATGTCTCACAGATTTCAGAAAGAAACTACCAAAAGGTGAGACAGAGAAGCACATTTACTTAGTTGAGTGTCAGCTTCCTGCTCCCCAAGTAACAATTTCTTACCCTATCTTTGGAAAAAGAAGTCATTCGACATCCTCCACACCAGGTGTCCAAACACATGGCAAGACACAGCTTTCAATTGTATCAGCCTTTATAAAATGCAACGTAACCATTTTACATAAGTGAAAAGGAGACTCTGAATACCTTGCGTAGACAGTTGTGCAGCTTGAGAAATTAGGGAAGTGATATTGAAAGCAGATGGTCCAGCAGTAAGAATTTTATGGAGTATAGACTGCAGAGAGGCTTGTGTCACAGCTGCTGTTAGAACTAAAAACAAACATTCTTTTTTACTGACAACTGAACATCACTTTAAACTGTTCAAACTGGCTAAATACATTTAAGCCACATTTTCTTTCTGGTTTTGCTCCCTTATCCACAAAAGACCAAAGTGCCACTTGAACTACTTTTCAATTACTTAAATTCAACTCATGAATGCTTGGCATGTCTAACCAAGTCCTTTATTTAGTAGTTTTATCTTTGAGATATACACTAAAAATTCTTTTAGAAAATAGCTTTAGGTCTTCAGCTTGACCTTATGGATTAATACTAATTCTTGTAAACAGAAGGAGAACATTTGTTCAATTTTTTATTGCAGCAAGCAGAATGTGTAGGGTTTTTTAAAATAACAATATTTTTTTTAAAAAAAGCAAAAAAAGCAGCATCACTTTAACTCACTAAAAGAGATCGGGGGGAAGGGGTGAAGACTTCAAGGGAAAAGATGTTTCAAGTTAAAAATCCAGATACTCAGTGTTTCTTCTTAAAAAAAACCCAGAACAAAACCACCTTATTTGTTCTGGGTTTAGCTGTCCCATCTCTCCTCCTCCAGTAAAAAAATTAATAATTTTCAACTAGTCGTTTTAAAACTGCACTATGCAGGAAGAACATCTTACAGTAGGAGCAGATGAGACCCAGCTTCTGAACTCAGCTTTTTAAAAAGGTCTCTGGGCGCTGAGAGATATTTCCTGAACATACACTGCCCATGCACAGTTTTAAAAAACTGACTCACCAGCACAAACACAGACTAACTGCATCGTGTGCACAGCGAGGGCCGTCCTGCTGCGCAACGTGAAGTCACTCTGCCACCAGAACACTACTAAACACACTTGTTCCGAGACAGACCCAGCTGCTGCTCAGACATGGCAAAAGGAAACGACTGTGAACTTCAATTGGCAGCTTTCTAATAAAATACAATTGGAGTTTTGATGGGAACTTTCATTCTTTTAACCATGATACTCCTACTTTTATAGTTCAACCTAGTGCACTAGTTTTAAAAGCTTCTCCCTGCACAGGAAAAAAAAACCAATAACCTACTCATCTATTAGTATTCAATGAAGCCATAATATTTGCCAATTAAAAGGAAGTCAATTGACAGCTTTTCCTTTTAAATAATCATAGCGTACAAAATTGTACAATTTTAAATAATTTTACTATTTTGATTTTCATGGTTTGCACATTTAAAATGTTAATTAACTCTGGGCACTACATGTAAATGTTTTTCTTCTTATTTAAATCAGTGATCAGTGCACAAGAAGTTCAAAGCAGCAAACAAAAATTCCCACAACACTTTCTTCATCAGTAACCTGCCACATTCAGACACCACATTAGATAAAATTACATTCAAAGCGCATCAACTCTACCTATTCTTACAGCAAACAGCACTATAGCTAGTTCTAAAATTTCTTCTAATAAACTAGACCAATGGGGCAAAAATCTAAGTGATACACTGATTTTGCATACAAAATTTATCTTGCTAGCAAAATTACTGATATGCTGTCTTTATTCAGAGAGGCTAACATGTTCTGCTAAAAAAAAGATGATAGGCAACAATATTTAAAGAATCCCTAGAAGTTTCAGTATTTGCAAACACATGATTAGAATAGCAGCACAAACTACACAAAACAACACTGCACAAAACAAAAGAACAAAAAGCTCTAACTAAATTTTGGGCAACAGATGAATGCTGATACAGCAATTAAGTCACCAGTCTCAATTAGACCGCTCACATACATCAGCATTTATTAGCCTAACAACTTTAAATGTTACTTGGCTAATTTTAAAAGGTTTAACAGGAAAAAACAAAAAAAAAAAAAAAAAAAAAAAAAAAAAAAAAAAACAAAGAACACCACACCACCAAAACCCCAAACAAATAAAAACAAGCCCACTTTATCTAGGGATTCATTTATTCACTTTTCATTTAAAGTAAGGCTTGAATTTACTACAGCTTAGTATCCAGTACTGTAATAATGTGTGTAAATAAGAGATTACATCAACTGTAAAGAATCCTTACCTTCATTGATTTTGGATATATCTACGCTAGAATTATTAAGCTGCAAGGTGGCTTGCAGAGCAGGCAGCAGCTGTCGAAGGAGATTTGGGTCCTGAAGTAACGGAGGAATTGGTGATTGCGGGACAGGTGAGACAGGAACTGTAGGAGCAGATGAAGCAGGCGCAGAAGCTGGATTCAGTCCAGAAGCAGAAGATGTAGAAGGAGTTGTGCAAGAATGGGATACAGACTTGTCCACAGACGCAGACTCTGAACAGAAGACAGACAGTAATTTTCATTTTCCCCAATATAACCTGACAACCTCTCACTAGTACAATATTCATATTAAATTCAGAAGATCAAATGCTTAACTACTTTTATAAGGAAATAAAAGCATTACTATAACAAAAATGGAAGATATTTGATATCTAGTGTAACTTACGCTATTGGACTGAAAGCTGTCAGTATTACAAACAGATTTTTTTTTCCCAAAACATTTAGGACAAATGTGGGTCAAAAATTCCTCAGTGATTTTTTTCTTTTACTGTGCATATACTCATATCTTGTGTTTTCACTCAGGAGCCTGATCTTTCTTTCAGAAATATACTACAAACAAAAACCTTACAGCCCATGGACTTTACAGATAGGCTAATATATCAAATTTGATGGGAGAGTATAAGCCATGCTTCATTTACTCAGAAAACAGCCTACAAGAAGCTACAAAATAAACACCAAGTCTATCATCCACAACCTAGCTACACTGCTCAGGATTCAGACAGGCTAATGAGCTGCACTAGAAATGTAAAACAAGAGCTGTTAATATCCCCACAGTAGACTAGAAAAACATCTGAAAATGTATCTGCCCATAATCAGTCTCAAACTTGTCAGCTTCTCCTGAAGCATCAAGACCTATGCCCTTTATTTATTGATCTCATTTTAGCAACTATCAACACTTATTATCAACAGAAATGCTTAGGACTTAAATTCAATTATACTGTATGGCATTTTTTCCTAATTAATTTGAGTTATTTAATTAATTTTAAATTTGACTTCTAGTTAACGTGATAGTTTCTCTTCTCCTCCATTCCAGTATTGTGAGAAATTCCTGCACTGAAATTATTTCCACTTACTACAGGTGTACCATCAGTCACCTCAAATATCCTTCCTTTATGAAGCCTGGACCATCATATTTCAATTTTAGTTTCCCATTCTCTCATTCCTGTTAAACCCCATCAGAGATCCTGGCCCCAAATTCAGTCCAGACCAATGTCTCTATAGCACCAAACAGCCTGGACGAAGAGTGGGAAGATGGACACGGATCCAAGATCTCACCCAGGATGTTTGCCTACAATATCAAAGACCTGGATTTTAAATTCACCTCAAACTGGGCAGAGAATGTCAGCCTGGATATTCCACATTTCAGGCAAAAATCCAAATGAAAGCTAAAATAACTAGCTGGGAAATTATTTTACTCCAAAGGTGTTTGTTGGGGAGGGGGGTGGGGGGTGGTGGTGTTTGCTTTTGCTTTGTGGGTTTGTTCTGGTTTTGTTGTTGGGTTTTAGGTGTTTTGTGTGTGTGTGTGTGTGTGTGTGTGTTTGTTCTTCTCTCTCCTTCAGAGAGATGGTCAAGGTACGAAGAAGTTGACTTTTAGGAAAAAAGAAAAATGAAGAGGTCTTGTGGGTTTTTTGTTTTTGTTTGTTTTGTTTTTTAATGTAAGAATAATAAAATGTTACAAAATCTCTAAAAGCTTCTGCTTTGTGACAGCCTTAATTGCAACTTTTAAGACTAATTGGAGAAAAACCCTAAAAAATAATTACTTAAGTGAGTATCAATACATAAACAAATTCAGATTAGAAATCTCAGTGAAAAGAAAGGGGAATTTTGCTTCCATGCAGTTACCGTAGAAATAGTTCACAACAGGTCACAAATACTCCAAAAAAACTTTTCCAGTCAAGCAGTTGAGAAATTTAAACCAGAAAAAAAATGCTGAAGAATCCAAATTTGACAGCTTGCAAGGCTGTAACAGCAATATTTTGGTGTTTCAGGCAAACTTCTAAAAAAAGAGGCAGCCTTATCTAGTCACAAGCTCCTTAGACAAGGGGTTTGCTTTCAAGATATCTGTAAAGCGACCTGGTCATTTGGCCAGGAGTTTTCATAAGAAAAACTTATGGAGGAACAAGAAGCGTTAAAGACTGAAGACAGAAAAAAAGTAGTTACAAATTATTTTTTATGTTTTTCAGTAACATGTGACTAGGACAGCAGATTAGTTATTAGCCCCCCTTAAAACAATGTCACTAGTACAAGTCTTTGTTATAGAAGTGTTACACACAAAATCTTACATTATGATGTTCAGAGTAAACTTATTAAGACAACTGCACGTCAGACATGAAACAAACAAGAATCTTATCATACTAAACAAAAACATGCAAAGTTTAAACTGAACTTGGATCTGTCACAGTCCGAATAAGGAAAACGAGATACACTGACAGACAAAAGCAAGGGAATTAAGCACACTCAGGCATGTTAATACTTCTATGTACAAGTCTCCTACCCTGTGGTTTTGAGAACCTTACAACAACTCCCAAACAAACCCAACAAAACATCCTCATTTAAAAACAAACAAAACAGAAAAAACAACAACAAAAACCAACCAAACAAACCAACAAAAAACCCTATGCAACTGCCAGTAATAATTTTGAAATATATTTAATATAGTCAGGCTTGTCTTCACAGTTAGATTGAGTTATTTTAAGTAAAGAAGCAACACATTACTATATTATTAATGTACTTAAGCAATACCTGAGCTTCAAACCACACCAAAACAGCTGGAAGCATTTTTCACCCATGATGCAGTTCTGAACACAAAATAAACTGAATCAAAGGCAAACTTGAGCTAACAAGACACACCATAAGACTACTTGTGGGTATTTGCTCTTTTCTTGAATAAAATGAATCAAAA
This sequence comes from Streptopelia decaocto, assembly GCF_964273445.1. Classification (NCBI taxonomy): domain Eukaryota; kingdom Metazoa; phylum Chordata; class Aves; order Columbiformes; family Columbidae; genus Streptopelia; species Streptopelia decaocto. The sequence continues at coordinate 146,950,671 of NC_138655.1, read as the reverse complement.
TATGTTACACAAAACCATTGAATTCCAAGAGGTAAGAGTAGGTTAGTTTGGGGGACTTCCTCTGCTATAAAAATGCAAACTGAATTACATCAACACAACACAGTCCAATTATCTTAGATCATATGGAGACACTATTCTGTAGATGTATTACTGCAGGTATTTTAAGTATACGTTAAAATATATCTGTGAAAGATATTTCTTGTACGTTCACCCAGACTGAACACCTAGAGAAAACAATGTGAGAAAAGGATGGTGTCTAACGCTAACATTTTGATCTTTTCAGATGGTTAATTTTACAAAACCAACAATCCGAAGGTTGTGAAAGAATACATCTCTGTGATCGTGACAATCTACATGTACATCATATTATGACTGCTATTTAGCATCACAGAGGATGTAGAATACAATGAATGCTCAAACCATTACTGCACTTCACAAATTAAATTACTTAAGCTATTCATAGTAAAATAAAGGGTATAAACCTCTTTCTGCTAAAAAAATATGCAAAAATTATTTGTGGAAATACAAGTGTTTCTTGTTTGCATTAAATAGCCTGAATGGATATTTCCTTCTCTACAAAGGGAAATTTTTTTGTAAGGAAAACATACTAAAAAATATAGACTACAGATCTGTTTAATCACAACTTTAATTACCTTAACTTAAACCAACCTATCTTACTCCATGTTGTCCAGACTAGACATTTGATTTCACAGAAATAAATCGAAGAAATACTGCTGATAAAACCAAGTCTCTAAATATTACATATCCATTCCTGTATAACCTAATTACAAAGGTTTAAAACTGGTTTAATTTATGATGCTATACAGAACTTGCAAGTTTCACCCTTAAAGTTAAGGCAACTAGTCAAAACTCCTGAAGATTAAATGATTTTCACAAAAATCCTCAGGTATGACTCACTGGGGTGTGAGCATTTCTCCTGCATTTTCCCACAAATAGCAGCAGAAACTTCTCACTCCCTCCTTTTCTTCCCTAATTCCCTTTTTCTGATCATCTTTGGGAGATTGCTTCATTGTATGTTTTGCCACACAGTTTACTTTTCAACACTGAAATGCCATTTCCTAGTTTCTGAAACATTTACTAGGATTTAAAAAAAATACAGTTTTGTAGTTATTAAATGCATTTGAAGCCTCAGCCATCATGAAACACAGTTGAAATGCACTCAGCATACTGAGAAAAGGTAAATATCTTTACAAACCTAAGTCCTTTAGTTTTACAACTGATACACTGGTCTCGACACCTGTTTCAACAACAAGTTCATTTTCATCAACAAGCAATCTACAGTATTATTGTAAAATAAGGCTTTGGATTACACAGCGGTTATTCATAAACCTAATGTGAACCACTAGTACATCAATAAGACTAATTCTGGAACATACAACTGGAATTTTACAAACAGAAAACACAAATTTGGTCTGTGTCTTAAAGAAAGTATGAACTATGCTGCAAGGCCAGTAAAAATCTTAAACAATGACTGAAGTTGCCTGCTATAGAACACAGCAACTCTGCAGCCTCCTCACTGTCAACACCGATTTCCATACAATTGCTATGAATATGGTTCATCAACCTCACATAAAATTTCAACTATTATCATGAAAGTCCCAAGGAAAACTTTCTAAATAATATCAAAAAATTAAAACCCAAAGCAGAACAGAGCCTGCCATGACCGTTTGAACTGCTGAAAATTGTGTTAATTAAAATTTACGTTTTAACTTTTCCTCTGAACAAATAAAAAATAGATTATTTTCTAAATTATTTTAGTGATGTTAAAAAAAAGTTTCCACTTCTGAAGCTTTTAAAAAGCTTCTAAAAAAAAAAAAATCCATTCCCTTTGTTGCAACAATATGAAAATACAGTATACTTCCTGACAACCACATCACCAAGCTTAGATGCAGCCTACATTCAGAACTACAATATATAACTAACCAAGTTTCTGGACTGTCAACTTTAATCATACGGGGGGAAAAAAAAAGAGCAAGAAATAAAGTCATCCAAAAAAAACCCTAATTAGATGGCGAAGTAAAACAAGTAGATGTGGAGATTAAATTAATGTGAAGAAATGTTAGTTGTTTTTAAATGAAAATGGAGCAGGAACAAACCTCTTTATTATGAAAATTTTTGAAGACCACAATGATTAGGAAAGACCTTTCTATTCACAACCTACTCTGCTGGAGTGTGACCTGCGATCACATCTTTTGGACAAACAGGAGAGAAGTCAAGTTATCAGGCAGTATTTTCTATGACAAGAGCCTGCACGGCAACGGTGTGTCTTTGCAGCAGATTTCTCAAAGAGGTATCTGAAGTAAAGTGGAGGCTGCTGCTTGCCCCAGAAACATGATGTCAGAATGGAAACATTACACTGTCTATTTCCAGGTAGTGTGGATTTTAATAATAAGGGCAAGTAATCCTTTCAGAAAAAATATCACAGCAGTTGTGCCGTAACATTCTTCAGTTACAACCCAGATACAAGAAGGCAAATGCTTAGCTCCTCAGAGTCTGAGGCAGTGTATTAAAATGCTGCTGAATCTCACTGTCATCAATCTCTGCCCCTTATTATAAGAACTTTTGCTCTGAATGTCATTCTGGAAGGCAGTTCCCAGCCTATTTATGTTACAGTTATTCACACCAGGTCTAATGCAGAAGGGGTGAAAAACTAAGTCTTTGGACCGTTCAGCTTCTCTCAACAAAGAGCACTCGACACCAACACTCCTGCTCGGCTGTTGTGCCTCAGTGGCTCCATTCTACCTGCTGGAGTTCCTGGAGTTTTTGTTGCCAGTACCTCCTTGCTCCCTTCTCACACACAGTGTGCCAAGTTATTCAGGCATGTCAGTGTGACAGAGAAGTGAGTGGGGAAGAAAGAAACAAGAAGAGGTAATGCATTTTTTGTGCAATAACTTCCTTTACAGTCCTCCTCCTCACAATAATATAGTTGTACTTCATATACAACAAGTAGCTTTAAAATACTCCGATATATAGCTTGCTCTTATTCTGCCACATATAGGGACAGCTGATTTATTTCAACAAAGATTTTTTTTAATGACATGGAAATTACCCACTACCATTGACTGGAAAATTCCCAAATGTGACCCTCTGAGTGTTCCAATAGCTTTTATTACTGATGTAATTTTTATGCCATTTAAAACAAAACCAATGCATTCAAATTCCCTCAGATTCAACACTACAATATTACCCAAACACTCTATTGAGAGCCTGAGCCATATCTTTGCTCTGCTACCAGCAGTCATGCACCTGTGCTCTCACACTCTGCTCTCTGTGGGAGGAAAACTGCATTACAAAATTTTCATAAATCCAATGCCTTGTTGCCCCATAAACCTCACCTCTGCTATACTGATTAAACAACTACCACCTAGAACCACTAACTGAACCGTTTGATTTACTGCTGATGATTAAGAATCATAATACATTCATCTGTGCTGAAGTACCTTAAGTGTACAGCCCACCAACCAAGTTCTCTACATTAGTGAGTCACAATTACCTTTTTACATAGTTCAGTTCTGATCTACTAAGGACTTGAAACCACATCAAAATATATAAAAATTTAAAAGCAATGCATTTTCTAAACACATTTGGCCAAATGAAACCATGGCAATAACAGTGACTGGGTTCTCAAATACACTAAAATTGTCTAAAATACAAAAAAGCTCATTTGGATTACTTCAGTCTTAAAACTGAATTTTCGTATTTTATCTCTGCTGCCAAAACAGTTGTAACATCAATGTGTAGCAAACAAGTATAAAATACTGGAAGAAACCTCTAACAGTCTTGCTAGTGTCATTTTTTTTCTAGCTACTGTATGAATTGTGTAATATACTTAAAACTGCAAAACTCAGCCAAAGAGGATGCAGCAATACCAGAAGCAATGTTAATAACTGACTGCTACAGACTAGCAAGTGTTACAAGTAAGAAAACCACAGGGTGAGAAAAGGATGAGGAAAAAGCTCAGTTGTCACTGACCAACCACTTTAATCCGCCAGCACCAGGGCCACAACCCACTCAGAGTTGCACTGCCCAGCTTGCTGGGTTTTGTCAGGAAAATTTCAAGTATTACTGCACTAGAAACAGAAGTGCTGCCTGATGGGGCTTCGAGGAAAGGTGTGAGAAGAAGTATCCTACAGACAGACACACTGTTAAGATACAGACAATACAACATTTCATTCAGTAACTGAATTAAAAGTAGGAAAATGTGATGTGCCCTACAGATAAAGCAGCCAAACAAGTAGGAAAAGCAACCCCACACTTTACCTGCATAAAGCACTCACAGTGAGCACAAACAGAAGCAGCAGATTCTGACTGGAACATTCAAACCAAAGGGTAGAGGTCAAATAGTTCCCCAGGAACTCTCCACTACTGCCAGCCATTGAGGGCAGAGGACTATCGCTAACAGCTGAGCTAGAGTTCAGCCAGGGATTTTATTCAATCTCCTTGTGGGACTACAACATACCCCTGCAGCAAAAGAGATTGAGCTGAAAAAAGTGGTGTCGTTGGTTTTTGTGGTTTTTTGTTGTTTCTTTTTCACAACTATTACTGCATTAAGAAATACACGCTAAGAACAGAACTGTTAGCACAGTGGTACATATATGCTGGCATAAGGCTGCCAGCAACACATTGACAAAGAAGCAAGAACTCATTTAGGCAAGGACTACTGCACATACTATTCAGTCATTTGGACCAAGCTATTTTTATAAGCAAAAAATACAGCTTTACCTCCTTTTAGAGAGCGGGATGGCACAGCTGGTGAACAGAAAAAGATCAAAGGCTGTTTCCTTTACTAGTGTAAAAATAACCCCCTCAAATTTTTTTCCAATTTTACAAAGATACTTTTAGAAGATTGTCTGAACTGAGTGTCTCAGGACAATGTTGGGTTTTGTTCTCTCTTTTTTTTTTTTTCCATTTTGTGTAACAGCTACAAACCAATACTTTTAAACACTGCATACCTATAGTACTACAGGTTTAGTCACCTCTGGAAAAATGAGTAACAGAAGTAAACTATCCAACAACATCCCAATATACAGCATTGCCTCCTCCTTTCTTTTAAATTTAAACACATAAAATGCTACAGAAATGACACTGGTCAAATTTCTTACTAAAAAAAAAAGAAAGCCCATTCACAAAAAAAATGGTGAGACTACTGAATATACTCTTGGAATGATCTCTTATGATACAAGTGGCACTGAATTTTTCTGTTTCTGTTAGAAAATAGGTATCCAAGCAACATGTGAAAAGTCGTATATTCTGGAATAAGTAATTCAAGCCTAACATTCTATTCTAATTCTTCAATTACTTACTAACTTTCTGTAATTATCTTGTCTGAAAGCTCAGGAAGTATTGTATTTGCTTTCAATGAAGTGCCATGAAACACATCAATGGGGCAAATTATTACACAGGATCTATCCATTTAACCCATATGATCTTTAAAAACCTACACGGGAACAGAGAAATTAACTGGTTATTTAATATGGAACCATCCATAGTAACACGGACTCTACAGTAAGATTTACAGTGTCAAGACCACCCTGTGTGATCATTTTCACTATTCAGACCCAATTGTGTGCTCTCAAATGAATGTCTTACGTAAGAAATACTGGAACTCCCTGCCAACATTTGTAGCAGTTGTCACAATGGGAAATTCCTTCAATTGCAGCAAGATTCAGTTGCTCAATTTAAGTGGAAGCAACTAATAAAGGTATGCAGTAAAGCAGGGAAAGAATATATCCAGTCTGAAGTTGGATCACACACCAAACAGGAATAAAGTACATGCCAGAACTAAGTAATAATAAGGGGTTACTTGGAGGATATTTTAAAGTTAATAATGAAAATAGAGAAGACAGGCTAAAGGAGAGAACACAGGACATGGATGTTTTGCAATGTTGTGTTTAAAATGCATCAAACTGCAATCAAGACATGGAGGCTGAACTGAAGCAGGTAACTACAGTATTCAGTTTAAGAACCACAAAAGGGGACACTTTTTGCTTTACTGTATTGAACAGAAATTCTTCACATGCACAATTTTCACACTGTAGTATTTACCAATGGATATTTTGGATGGCCAAGTGCACTTAACTCTGTGTAACAGTTGGAATTCTGTGATAAAGAAAAGTGGAAGGCAGGAAAGCAAACACAGAGTATAAGACCAATGACAGATTCAAGTCTTTTTGGTCTTCTTTTTAGCACTGCATTCTTCTGTAATTAGACAGACTTGGAAATATCAACAGGGCAACAAGCGATCTTTCAAAAAAGAATTCAGTGTCATACTAATTAAGCAATATTTTAATTAAAAGCAGACATGTTGATCAAAAATTACTTTTTCCCCCTCCAACAGCCCCAAAATAGAATTTTCTTGTACAAAATTATCTCTAAGAACTTGACTATATCAAAGTATCACACTACCACTAATAACACACATCTCCATTCTCACAATCTTCTTTTCTTCCCCAATAATGAAGTAAATCCAATTAAAATACAGACTTTTGAAGGTCCCAAACAATGCACAGCAAAGTCCTGATCTTCACTTGATGACTAAATTTTTCTGTTACATAGCGTACAGCAACACAAACTTTCAGCAGCTTCGGAACTAAAGATCAGTATGTCAAGACACAGATCAAAAAAGTAGCTGTCACAGACACGTAGAAATCTGTGTTGCGTTCTGTAAGCATTGCACTTGTGCTTATTGAAAAGTTTGACACTGGCATTCCAAACAGTAACAGCAGTTCATAAAATATAATGGTCCAAAATGACTTTCAAATGGTCTAACTACACCTCTGTTAAGAACTCAAATAACGGCAAAGATCCAAAACAACATGAGGGAGGACAAAAATAAAGTATGTCCTAGTAAAATATATCTTTCAAATTATCATTTGAAATTAAAATTTGCAGAAAAAGCCATAAATGGCAAATATTGCGGTGTCAATTTGAAGTTGTGTAAGATATAGAAAACAGGATTTAAAGGGAAATAAACACATCAAAACAGTAACTGGGTTCTAAGCACACACAATAAACACAAAAATATCTTTGAATTCTAGAACTAACATACTTTGAACAAGCAACACAAATGCAATGCATCACCTTAAATACTAGAAGGAATTTCATTAGACATACCTTTTCTCTCTGTTTTCTGTGCAGGGATGGAAGATGTGGATGTAGGCAGTTTTGATAAAGTAGATGCTCCATTAGCATCAAAGGTTTTCTTTGGCTGGTGATCAGATTGTAGAGAAAATGGACTAGGAGGAACAGTGCTTGGGGTAGCAGTTGGATGAACCACTGGTTTGATGGGATGCTGTACTGGAGTAGAACTACTGTGAGTCTCTGCTCTTGGCAGTCTGTAGTCTCTGTCATTGTGCCTGCTTGTTTGAGATAAAATATTCTGTGGGAGCATACTACTGGCGTCACTGGAATGCTTGTCTTCCACTTTATTCAGGATTCCCCAAGTAACGTTGCAATAAGAAAGAAAGATTAAATTAGAAACTGGTCGAAGATTGTAGTGACCTTGATTAATACAGCTGCACATCAACAACTAGAACTGATTGAACTTATCATTAAAAAAAAAGACTCAAGTAGATCAGCATCAAAAAAGGCAAAATTTAATTTTACTCACTGACAAAACGCATTTTCTCTGACCTTCGCTTGATTTAGAGTTCCAGTTAAGCAGTGTGTTTTGATGAAAGGCTGCTTTATAACAAGTGTTACAGTCAAGTTAACTTTTGAAGTCTCCTAAAAAATCTAAATCAAAATCTATTATTTCCATCTTACACTTAGCGTGAAGAGATTAATTTGTGCCATTTTTCTTTTGTTCATTGAAAATCCTGACCATCCAAGTATAATTTAATAGTTTCAAGTTCTAGTCTTGAAAGAATTCCACTTCAAGTCACTTAAGTACTTCTACAAAGAATTTACTTTCAATTGAGTTAATTCAAGAAGACTATATTAAATGAGTGACTAATCTGCATTTGTCACACAGAGACATTAAACTATGTTACACAGAGAACATACCAAGCAAATACAGAGTAATTATTTTCATAAAATCCTAGATTTTCACCTGTCACAAACCAAATAGTTACTGCAATATGCCTTTCTGCTATCTTTTTGCAGCATACACTATGTTTTAGCATATGCAGTATGTTTCACCACACACAAGCGCCAGCCCTTTATACGTCTTTGCCTTGTCAAGTCCCAAGTAAGTTGTGGGGGAAGGTTAATACTTTGGATTTTACTTTTAAAGCACCATAAGAACTATGCTACAAATTCACCCAAACTACACCATCACACAGAAAGAATCTCACAGTATAACCACCTCCCAGAAAAAATTTAACAAATATTAAAAAAAAAAAAATCCAGGTAATAGTAATTCATAGTCTAGGAAAGCCTTTGCTAAGAGAATTAGCATGGCAAAAGTACGCTTTCGATAACATACATAAGTCTCTGAAAATGCTGATATCATCATTCACTAAATGTGAAATCAAGGTTTTAGAAGAGATTTCTGCATCTCTGTTTTTAAGCTTAGAATACAAAATTGACAGGTCTCAATGATCACAACAGTCCAACTATACCATAAACCATGCAAGTTGTTTCAATAACTACTTATAAAGGAAAATTAGGCAGTAAAAGCTCCAAAAAGGATCAGTACCATAAGAAGCATTAAGCAAGCGTTGTACCAGTAAAGGCTCAAAGTTATTTTAAGAAACAACATTTGGGAGAGCTGTCTGTGCTATTCACTTTGGCCTTTTTATAGAAAAAGGTGAGAAAAACAGCTAAGAGATTTTTTTTTTTTTCAAGTTTGGAAAAGAAAACAGTAATGCAAACAGGGCAAGAATATATTATTGTAAAGAAACCACATACTTCCACTGGCAAACCCACTGGCAGCTGCTGCCTGCATCACCTCTCTTCTGTAATCCCTGTCTTTTGGAAAACTGTTAACTGACATTTTGCTTGCTTCTTTTTGTCTCTGCTCTCTAAAGAAAAGAAAACATACGTTAGGTAAGAACTTACACCATCTAATAATGTAACACTTTCCACAGGTGAAGTTAGATGAGATTAATTAAACTATCCTAAGTGCTTGCTGCTACAGATGGGGTAGGCAAACTCCAGCTACTGCTTCCTTACACCAGTGCTTGTCAAAGCCCCCAGCACAACAGTTCAGTTAATAAATAAAAAAAAACAAAACAAAACAAGCAAACCCGCCACCCCACAACACTACACACACAGATACACAAAACAAAAAACACACCACACACAACAACAAACAAACCATACCTCCCCCTTGCCCCAGCTTTGGATCATCAAGGGATTTAACAGGTGCTGAAGGTCATGATATGGGTAAGAACACAGTAGTCTTGGACCACAATCTTTTATAGCAGTAATCTGTTAGATAAACTCAACTGCTCTTAAATGAGCTTAGGAATATTTGGTCTTTATACAATGAAAACAGGCACACACACATACCTTTCCAGCCACTCTTTTGGTTTTTCCCATTGTGAAACTTCTGTTCGGCAGTTGTAGTAGTACTTTTTGCCTGAAGAGCTGATGTGCTCAGACCAATCATCTGCAGAATCGTAAGCCTTTAAAATACAAACAGTGTTGGACAAAAGACTAATTGAGAGTTTGAGTACACAAATTTAAAAGCTTCTATCACCTTTAAAACTACATGGCATCCTCACTCATATCCACCCATATCACTGCTTTCCATTTACACCATCTCTAAACACCTGTTTAATTTTGACAGTTTAATGATGTGACCACTATGTTCCTGCTGCATTCTGCAACAGTTTCCTCTGTTTTATTCCCATCAACCCTGAAATAAAATCTGATGCTATGTTTAGTGGGATACAGTAATATCGATACTGATAACATTAGTTTTTTGCACCTTAAAAGTTCCTCAAAAATCATTATCTTTTCAAAATTTCTCTATAATTCACAAATTTATCTGTTTTCAGCTAAATTTTTAACAAACACCATCCTAACTACTAAAATTTGAATAAAGTGACTAAAATTCACAATGTGTAACGCATCCTAAATAAGTAAAATCCTACTGCTTTCTCTGAATTTATCCAAGTTCACGGAAAATATTTCTCTCTATATTTACTTCATTTAAATAATCTAGTATTTTAAAATTCAAAACAGGTACCTCAAAGCTCTAATGATTATCAATTAGAAGAGTTTTACAACATATAATAACTGCAGCTTGGGTTTACAGAATGTTTATAAAATAAACACTGATGCTGGAGAACTCCATGAAGCAAGTAATATACATGTCGCCCGTTTTAGACAAAATGATTGAAATATAATGTATATAAACTGGAGTGACAGAGGGATGAACGCAAATCACAAATACTCACTGCATCAGAAGTTTTGCTTGGATTATTGCTGGGATTAGTAGAATGTGAATTTGAACTATGAAGAGCACTGTGGTTATGTGAATTTTCTTGTGGAGAGTAACTGGTCCCTAAAGGAAAAAAGAAAGACTGTTCACCATGTATGTTTTCAAAGAAATCAACCATATGCATCCTAAGGAGGTGGAAGGGGAAAGGAGAGGGAAGAGAAGAAGACAAGTTGCCCACAGCCTGCATCACAGCATAGTTCAGATACAACTATTTCAAGAGACCACAAGCGTATTTCTTTTTCATATAGCAAAAAGCTCCATTTGCCTTTCTAGTTACAATAATGCAGTATGTCCCTTTACTAGTCTTACTCTCAGACTCCGTTCCACTACAAACAATAAAGTCTTTATATTTTTTGATGGTTGGGGGAGTCCTATCACATCAATTCATAAATTGAGAGGTATTTTCTCCTCAAGTCAGAAAGTTTAAATGGGTTTATCAACAGCTTACACAGTTAGACCCTTTTTGAGACTACTTGTAACTGATTCTAGGTAACTATTTCTGTTTACGCATATAGATCAATTTTCCTGCATCTCAATCCCTGCAATTTAGGTATGGACATCTGGAATACCAAAAGCAGCATCTCCCAAATCGACACCTGCTTCTGGCCTCCCTAACAACTGCTTCTCAAGATAACCCTGTTTTCTTTCTCACCATGAAATGACTTGAACACAAAAAAACAGCTGGCAAACAAGTACAGAGATAATTCTCAATGTGGTTTTACATCTACATTTGTGCCTAAGCTCAAGTCACCAATTACACCTGAACAGTTCTAATTAAAATTAAGCAAGGCCTTCCATTAAACCCTTCACAATCTTATTTTAAGTGTCCTGCTCTTAAGGTCTCCCATTCCTCAAAAAATTTTAAGTAAAAACTCTTCCATTCTTCTTTATCTGATTTCCTCTTCCCAAGTTTTAAATGCTTATATAAACCACATCAAACTAAGAAAAATATTTTATTACACATTTCAGAGAAAAACCTAGATATTCCAGTATAACATTCTCCCTGTCATTATTTTTCCTCTGCCTGCTGAGAAGTTTCTAAGTACCTAGGGATAGTACACTAGGTACCACTAGCTTCACATACTGTACAGCAATCTAAATATCAAGTCGAAGTGCTGTGCAGCTGGCAAAGGCTGTACCTTACAGGCTACTACCATAAAGAACAGTCCACTGACAGTGGACTGAGAGGTGGGAGTGAATGGGGTCATTAAAACAAATATTTTTTTAAAGTCTTCTGGGTGCTACACAATCAGAAGGTGACTAAATGGTATACCATGGTGCAGAATTGCAAATTGTATCTTCTGAGCCTTCTGACTACACAAGCCTTGACAAAATTACTATTTCAAGCTTCTTCCTCCTCACCTCTCGTCAGGTTAGAGAAACAGTCCATCACAAAAGCAAAGCAGTACATTATACACTATGACCAATCTGTTTAGCACCCTACAAAGGTTAAACACTGATTTGCACATGCATGAGCTATTGCAACCTGAACCAACAGTAGCTCTGAACCTTTTCTTACACTATTCTGGCTAAAACCATTTGTCATTCTCTTTAAAGATCTGGAGGTTAAAAAAAAAAAAGGGGGGGGTGGGGAAGGAAAAAGTCTTGTCCTCAACTACAGCCTTTCAAAAGCAAGACAATTAGTCCTACACCAAAAGTAACTTGCACACTCAGAGACAAGTGGAATGACGTATGGCAGGGGTAACATTAGCTTGTCAAAGCAATACTCACAACAGCATGTGCTTGTGAAGCACGTGAACAACAAAAAACTGAGCTTCTAGTGAATGATGTGACTTCACATGTTATGTAGGTTAGAAAAGTTCAGAATTTAGACCCCAATATACATTTATAAAAAGACACATTTAATTCCCTTAAATGTATGCAGGAAGTACATTACAATACTGTATTCCTCTCAATCAGTCACACCAACAGACAATATTTTTTAGACACTGATTATGCAGTGAGATAGGTGTTTAATATTTTTGTAGTAATTACCCTGTTAGTCTTTATTTGCTATACCCTTCCCAAACGCTACTGAGATAGTCATTACACTTCTTCATATATTTCTGTAGGTTGCTTAATGCAGACAGAATTTCTACTATGAGGTAAAATCATCTCCCTTTATAAGGGAAAAAACAATATGAAAATTTAACAGATGGCTTATTTGAACAGTTTGATATTAGTCACTTCAAAACTTCAGAAAACACCAATGTAGTTAATTTACTGTCATCTCTTACCACGGATACAGTAACACCATGTTTTGTTCAGTGTACTCAAGATGTAGCTGGTGATTTTTAAATACTGCAGTGGTCTAAATACACCACCCCATGAATCTAATCTAACACGCATTTTCCAAACATGAATAAGAGCCAACAACATACGGACTGAATCAACAGAATCCTTTAAAGCCAATTCTGTCCAACCCATAAACAAACCCCTCAAACTCCCTGAGCAGACTTCCAGCCCCCACGTGGTCCGACAGCTCGGCAGCATCCCCCCACCATTTCACACTGTTCCCAGCCCCAGCACTGAGTCACAAAGCACCTCGGAGCAGTATCAGAGCGGCTGCAGCCGTCACACCCACCTACAGCTGGCCCTGATAGCAGGAACGCCTGCTGTGTTGCAGGCCTGGGCCTCTCTGTGCAGAGCTGCAGTCCTGCCAACAGAGCTCCAGCAGAGATGCTGCCCTACCTGAGCTGGCCTCAGCTGCATACAAACTGACCACAGCTGCTCCAGCAATACCGACTGCCTGGGGTTGCCAGGACAATCTACATGGAGGCATTTACAAGGGCCAACCATAATACATACCCAGTAGTGTCTAGAACAGATACACAGTATAATTACAGGTGCAGGTTGACCCCTATACCTGCATTTTATTTTATGCATAATATCACTTCACATTTGGATCAATACCTAACTTCAAGAGAATAAACATATGAAAAGGCTGTCAAACTGCTGTTTGCTGCTGGGAAGCTTCCAAGACCACAGCAGATGATGCTCTGGGGAACAAGAGTTTTAGGCACTTCATACAAGTTAAGCACTTAAAGATCACATGTAAAACACCAAAACCATGTCACCAAGGTAAGCACATATTAAAACCTTACTGGCGCAGTATAAAAAGGTACATACCTGCATAGCAGTCACCTAGGCATTCTGACAACCCAGGCAAGCAAACCTTGCCAGCTCAGGTTGCCAGGGAAAGTTGCTCAAGATCTTTAAAAGGCCACCAAGTTAAAATGCTATGGAGAGAGCAATCCGCAAGTAGAGGTCTACCCTGAAAAGACAGGGACTGCTCACATGTATGCTACCTTTCAACATTAACAAAGCCTAAGCCCAAGCCATTTTAAGATGGCTGTGACTTGCAATCAGCTCTGTGTCCCCCAGCTGCATGTGCAGCAAGTAGATCACGAGAACAGGATCACTGAGATTAGTCCATATCCCACAAATAGGCCTGATAAGGTAGACAGCATGTTACTGTCCCTTGAGACGTTCCCTTGTAGCACTTCTCACTCTTTCCTCTTACAGTCAGACCTTCTTTACTATTCCCACTTTATTCCAGAAAGAGGGCTAAAGAGACTCTTGTTTTTTAAATGCTTATTAGCATACCTTAAAATACAACCATTTCAAATATACATCTTTGATGCACCACAGGGAAATTCATAATTGTGTTATAAATCCTCCAATTCAGTTGCAGAACTCCTCATGGAAACATTTACTGCACCATCACTGACTTTGCTCAGCTTAATCATTATTTTGGAAGCAGTTAAATCTGGAAAGAGCTATTCGTAACTGGAAGATGGCCAAGAAGGACAGCAGCACTAGAGTTTTATGTAACTGTAGTGGGGCAAGTATGTGAGCAAGCCTTCACTAACACTTTCTCTAGTGATGAACGGGTCATAAGACAGGAGAGAGACAAGGTTAAATCACCATAACTATCTTCAAGTATTTCAAATGAAAAATCACATCTTCCTCACTAGTGCATGAAAATCAGCAGAAAGCAAAAAGCATGGTTCTGGGAACCAATTCAAAAACCAGACTGTGACTTAATGCCTACTACAGATTTGAGATTATGCCACATCAAGACTCACTTTAACAACATTTTTTAAGTAGCTTCCAGATCCAAACTGCTCAATCCAAGACAGTTTGAACCACAACAAAGCTTCAACACTACACTGGACTTGGAAAACAGACGTAACGTAGAGTGAAATAAGAATATTCCATTTTGCAACGACGTCAACTTTCTCTAGTAATTATCACATTTAATTAATGGCTCAATTAACACCACTTCAATTATTTGAAATTACATTGAAATTCTGAGTTTTGCTAATGATCCGACTGCTCTAATAAAGCAACTGATTTCTCCCCTTGTCCCCTGCTGTTTTTCAAGAACAAGCTGAAACTCTTTCCTTTCCAAAACCTACACATCTGTACTAGCAATTACAGCATCTATTTATAACCAGCTAAAATAAGGTCAAATACATCACCATGCATTCCACACTGTCCTCTGGCATCCTAGTGTCTTAGCGTAATCAAAACTCTTTTTAGCTCCTAACATTATACAGTATCATAAACACAGAAATCTTGAACTGAAGTGTACAAATCAGTACACTGAGACACATTAGAGTCATCTTCAAAAGATAATCTACAATCCAGACCAGCAAACAGTAAAAAAATAAAAAAGGCTATTTTTCATCCTCTTCAAACAAGCATATACTGAGAAATTAGATAGTAAACAAGTTCACACACCTCCACTCACACCCAAGGTTTTAGCTGGGTACAAACAGTAAAATTACAGTAGTTGTTGTAGTATAGTGTTGCACTACACCATAGTTAATTTTACATAGCCCAAAACAGGTAAAGCATTTATGTTTCCTTTTCAGTCCAATACCTTGTTAATATCCTAACTCTTCGTTTGTTTATTAAAACAAGTGTCAATGAAGATAACACAAAGGAAAGTTTACAAATATTCACCAGATGGGAAGGACCCACAAAAACTTCTCCCTAGCAATGAGAGCTGTTAAGTGGAACTCAAAGGCAGTTCTTCACTCCCTGCACAGGGAAGAGGAATTTGGGAAAGGCTCTAGGAATCATCTTTTCTGTGCCTAGAAACAAGGCATACGGAAAGAAAAACTATGCAGCAGAAAAGCAAGGAAGTTCATTCAACTTGTTTCAACTCCATACATACCATTCTATGACTCCACATTCCACCTCTCCACTAATATGCAATCAAATTCTTTGAACTAGAGACAAAATTAGAACTTCCTCAACAGAATATATTAGACTTCTTCAACAGAACAAACACTGCCCAGCTGACAGACACTAATTATCTGTTAACAGAGAAAACAGCAATAGAGTTTACAGGGGTGATATTTTATGGGGATAACTAATTAAGACTTGCTTAAACAGTAAAAATTACAAAAACTTACCTAAGATAAGCCTAAATTAAAAATGTCTAAAGTGTACTGCAACTGACATCTTTGCTACCTCAGTGCAAATCTTTATGCAGAACTTTAGAAAAAAGTAACACAATAGGAACACGATATCCCACATCTCAGCAGTAACTGAACAGCATATCATGGCCATTTTAATTTGCCACACATAGAAGTAATACGACAAAACCATTTTTCTTCACTGCATATTTATGTGGCCTGCTGTATTGAAATAAAATATGGCTGCCTTCCATAGGCAACTAAAAGCATAAAAAGTTGCCATTTTTCTGGCAGAGCCATGGCCTCAGAGAATACACCAACTGTGCAGAAACATTTTCCAGAAATTCATAACATACCAAGTTGAATGCACAGTGCTCTGCCAAAAGAAAGAAAATCCACCCTAATCACTGTACTGCCCAACTGCCCAATTACAGACTCACAATGTCCCTCAGAATAAATATTTTATACCAGTCAACAAGTAGCTCTATGAGCAAAAGAGCTTACAAAGCCTCATCTCCTCCCCTACTGCATCTCCTAACCAGGACAGCAAAGCCTGGTTTTGTAATGTTTGATTCACAGGATAATCACCCCAATGTAAAGAAGCTCTCATGTTTTCCTCCAAGGTACCATCCACACAAAATTTCACGGAAATTAGTCCATAGTACTAGTATAGAAAAGACCAAGAACCATACATACACAGAGTGGGACAGATGACCAATAAGGGATGAAAATTATACTGTCAGCATACAGTTTTCTTCATAATAGAATTTTTTTCTAAAATGCTAGTAAGACAATGACACCTCAAGAAGGAAAAGCCAGGAGCAGTAAACCAATGAAGGTCAAGGACTTGTATTGTTTTACTAATGAACTACTGAAAGGATGCCAAGTTATTACTGATTATTAAAATGAAAAATTTTAGCTTCAAATTTTATCTTAGACATTGCATAACATAACAGTAATTTGCTGTTTTGCTGTCTTCTGCTTATGTTTTTATTTTTAATTAGATCTGCCCAATTTATTTCAGAAACTGAAGTTTAATTTTGAGGCAAACTGTACAAGCTACTCTTGAAAGAAAAACAGTTATCCGACCGTCAAAAAGGAAAGGAAAAGGCAGTAAGAAAAGGGTTCCAATTCAATTCAGAGTTCTCACATGACAATTCAGTGATGTACTGCTCCAGCAGCTAACAGGCAGATTGTTTTCCTAGGGTTGTACTTCAGTCTAAATGGATGTAACAGCTTGATTTGTCCTCACTGGTAGAACAGAGATAAACTTATTTTTGTCTAACCATACCCTTCTAGTTTGCTCCTTTCCTTGTCACAGCTACAGCAAAGTAATTAAGTAACTTTGGGGTTGTTCTTTTCGTCCTCTCAGTAGAAATGAAAAAAAACACTTTTCAACCTATACATAATTTAGAAAATTATCAGGTTCACTGAACAAAGTCCACTGAATTCCCTGAGTTTCTGGAAGAACCAATACTCAAATGTCCCAAGTCATTCCCTTCAGAAAAGCATAAGGGACGAAACATGAATTTCCATTACACTCTAATCAAATCCCTATCAACTTTATTATTCAAAGAAAACCAGTATATTGGCAGCATCTGAGCAACAGACCTGCTTGAACGCCTTCCTGTGTAACCTCATCTGGGTGTTCCTGCTCCGGCAGGGGGATTGGACTAGATGATCTTTCAAGGTCCCTTCCAATCCCTAACACTCTGTGATTCTGTGACTGAATTTCCCTCTTCCAAGCCCTCTGCAGCAATACATCATGAAACGCGAAGGAACAGCCCCCCCACGTAACACAGTACTGAGGGATTCAAGTCCGGCAATCAAAATCTAACAGCACTACAGGGAGACACTGGCGTGCCTCAGGCAACCGTACTGCCACCAGCCTCGGTGAGCAGAACACTGACTGCCACCGGTTTGTGCCTCAGATCAGTCTAAAACCTCCTTAAAAGATAATAACCCCACTACATAAACACAGCAAGAAAGGTGAGAACAGGATTTCGGGTTATGTCAAATATTCAAGGCCAGGTTTGACGGGGCTCTGAGCAACCTGATCTAGTTGAAGATGTCCTTGCTCATGGCAGGGGGCTTAAACTAGATGACATTGGAAGGTCCCTTCCAACACAAACTATTATATGATTCTATATCAAGGTTTTTAAATTGGGTCATAAATAGAAACTAACTTTATGGCTAAGCACCTGATAATAAGCAGTTACCATAAAGATAAATTGTTTGCTTTAATAGAAAACAGCATGCATAAATGTATATTTGGTGTATGTCACAAAAAATCATTTCACTTCTGTCAGATCCCCCGAAATCTCTATTTCTGCAATCACTGATACACATTAAACGTCAGTAGATAATTCCAATTTTACAGTGTTTTTCTCTCAAAACTCAAGACATTTCTAAAAATATATTAGCCATCTGGGATATTTTTAAATTATTACCAACAGGCACCAGATACACAAATCCCCTAACGCTCTGGAGGTATGATATGTTTGACAACTTTTACTTTTCATTCAAGGAGCTTCCCAAAGAAGATAAAACAAATACACTGGAAGAAACACTAATGTTTAACAACATACACCTCAGTGATGTTAAGATGAAAATTGCTTAAGTGCAGACACTTTCTAAAAACTGGGTTTTCCAATGTTTTAAGACTGCAAACACATGGTAATACTATGAAAGATTGATAACACCATAAACTGGTCATCACTGAAAGAAGTATGAATGAAGTCAGAGGTCATGCAGAACAATTTCTGCTTACAAAGGAGAAAAGAAAAAAAAGGCAGTGTACAGCTCTGAAATTATTCCTCCATTTTCTATGCATCAACAGCGTCAAATTAGTACTCCCACTCAGACACTCCAATCAATTAAGCAAGGTAAGACAACCTAATCTCCCTGACAAAATCCTCTGAGTAAAAATAAGATTAAATAATAACAAGGCCATGTTGTTTGGCAGCTCTCAATTTTCTTTTAATATTTTGGGGATAGCTTCTGGGAGACAAAGAACTTTCAGCAGAAGATTCTGCAAAAGCAATAGTACTTACAAATTAACTTGCAGGAAACTTTCCATTACTCAGTTTAAAATAAGGAAGATCAGGTTGCAGTTTTTTCTGAACATAGGTAGTGCTATGCAGTGACAAATGTTTACAACCTTAATCCCATCTTAAAAACTTCCTTCATTTCAACTGAGTGTGTACCACTCAGACTCAGCAACTACAAGTTCATGGACTTGAAGAAAGATTAAAAAAAGAAGTCTCTATTACAAAACACTACTACAATCCTGCAAAAAGGTTAGTCACAGACATACTTAGCACACTTACATCCTTAATATAAAGACTATGGCAGAATCAATAACTAAACCTGTTTAAAAACAAACAAAAAAAACGCAAACCAAGAAAAAACACACACCGTATCTCCCTTCTTAAATGTGTCTTAAAAATATTAACTGTAAGTCACATTATCTCAAATTCGTATCTCATGATACAACAAATTTGACTAGCCTCCAAAAGCATGCAGAATTTTGTCTCATTCAGTTCTATTCTACTTTTATTTTGTAGGCTAACACAAGAACACCTTACTTGTCTTCCACTTACTTAACATCCATCTCTGACCAGGACCAAACACCACTCCAACACAAGATCACTGCTTAAGTGCTATTACTATTTGCCAGTTGAAGAGAATTTTGCTTCTCTTCTAAGACTACAGTCATGTCCAGGAAATTTGTAGTAACCAATCACAAATGAGCACACTAACTTGAAAATATTTACTATTAGAAGTAGTAGCTGCTCAACAAAATTTTACATGATAACTTGTGAAATGATTAGGCTTTGACAAACTACTCATTCAGTTCAGGACATGCTATACCAAATATATATTTATAAAAGTATAAGATATGCAACAAGTATACGGAATTCAATTTTATGCTTATTTAATTTTCATCTGAGAATCATATTTGAAAAGAAGATACGCTAATTACAGTCTGAAAAAAAAAAAGAAGTTAAATCAATTTCTGCCTCATTGAAGTTCTTCGTTAAAAAAAAAGAACGCTGGCCCAGGGTTTGGGGTGGGAGGCAGCAAGCAAGGATCCATCTAAGAATCAATATATACAGCATTGTGGTTTTAATTAGATGGATTCACAGCATTAGTTTCAGGCTGGATGTTTAGCACAGCTTAATAAAGCTACTGTGCAATAGGGTTTTCAAATATCTAAAGCACAGTAAGTGACAAGACAATTCTTCCCTCTTCCCATTAAATAATTCTGAAATATATATTTAAAATTCAACTGGTCTTTCCTGGAATTTCCTTACTGGAGGAAAATATGCCTCCCCACAAAAGCTAAAGTTAAATTTACAAATCGAAAATCTATTTTACGATTCCCCGGTTGCCTAAGTGACTCCTTTTACCTTCCCTAGTTAAGTAAACACTTAAAAAAGGACTATACAGAGACTGCAATCATTAGTGTAGGCAGTGTTTTGCCAGTAAAAGAGGTGAACTTTACACTACTTGACTTTGAAGAGGATCATGTTATTTCTCATATTCAAGTAGAAATAATATTCTTTCAAAAGAAATGAGCGGTTTTGAAAATTAAGTCTGTGTTAACCTGTCAGCAGCAGGTATCTGAATGAGCAAACTCCTCGACCACTTAACTAGAGAAGATCCAAACTCTTGCTGATGTTATTCAAGGTAGACACCTGACATGAACACATCATCAGCCAGAAGAACATAATTATGTCAAATAAACACAGCAGGGAAAAAAAAAAAAAAGAGCACATTACCTAATTTGTACAGAAGAGTTTATGCACAAATGTGCATTATTTAAAATTATATGCCTTAAAAAATTATTTGGGTTTTTTCCATGTAGCAGTGAATAGGTATTTTTGAAACATAATAAATGGGTAGGGCAGATTGTAATTCCCTCTCCCCATTGTTGCTGCTGATGGATTTAAGTAATTCATACCTCTGTTACTCTAGCAAACTCAGTAACAAATCTACCTAGGAAAGCCCTGAGGAAGACTGTTGCTCTGGAGCACAGAAAACAGCATGATACTTAAAAAATCTAGGAAACCAAGGAAGAGGAACTAATCTGTGTAACTGGGTTGGAGCCATAAATAGTTTCTTAAAAATATTTTCAGAAAGCCTGACATGCCTACATATAATAGATTTCTATAATATGGTGAAATATAGAATGTTCCTCTTCCAAAAAAATAAGCTTAAAAAAAAAAATCTTACTAGGGATATTTAAATTCTAACAGCAACATGTGTAACATGCCCAAAAAAGGAGCAGGAGGGATTTTTTGAAAAGTTTAACTACGCTGAGATCTTTTCCATCAGAAAGTGCCAATATCAATATCAGCGCAAATCAACATCATAACTTGGTTTGAATCTAGTAAAGCCTAAGAGTAACATGCCCATTAGCATGAATATTTTTTTCAAATTATATTTTCTTTTAACAAAAAGGCTGATCTTCAGATTTCTGGAATAAACAGATTAAAGAACACTATTGTCAAAACCCAAATCACTGAAATCTTCTCAAATCTTTAGGTACAGCTACAGAATAAATGTGAAGCTCTCACTTCACTAAAACAGGCCACAAACTATTCAAGTGTTTGCTAAAAAAAAGTGTGTTTTAAAAAACATTTTTAAGTATTAGCTGATTGCATTTTGTTTCTGCAGAAATTAATGTGCATGTTCACAGTTTATCTTTTCAGAAGCTTTTCTCTGGTAGGCAGCTCCTCAGACAACTATACGGAGTAATGGCAGCACGAGTTTCAAAGTCCACTCTTCAAGGGACAACAGCAAGTAGCAGTAAATTCAAGATGCACGGTATTTGGCATTAAAAACATATACAAAGATGACACAGCTAAATACATTTTTTTTTCCTCTTAATTTATTGAAGTGACTCAACGTCATTCCCCTTTCAGGACCCACTAGGTGAGAACTTCTATTTTATTAGCTGAGCACTATATACACACACCAAAGGAGAAACACCTCCAAGTTCTATTCTTCCCCACATAAACTCAGCAGTGTTTCGAGTTTTTGAGAAGGCACAGATAAGCCTCTTTCGTTTACACTTTCAGTGGCTATGTTAACTGCCTAAAAGTAAGAAAATGGTAAGAAGGAATTTCATGTTATCCAATGAACTAGACCCACAAAATAAACAGAAAACAACAACAACAAACCACCAAACCCAAACACACAACCCACACTGATTTTATAGTAGGAATTTCCTGAGCCACAAAATCATATGCCTTCAACCACTGCTTCCTAAAAGCAGAGAAGGTACGAACTGATCAAACACATGCAGCTAACATTTTCTAACCAAATACATAAACATGCGAGATGACACAATATTTTCATAACATGCAGCTTTTTCTGCATTTTTAAAACAAGTATCACAAATATTTAAACAGGAAAATATAATTTTACAAATTTCTTTAAAATTCCTTTATATTTTCTCCCCGGTAAGAAGCTATACTAGTTCAACCATGTTCAGGCTTTATTATCATTATTATTATTCAAAATTTTATTAAAATTACTGCAAAAAGGATAAGTGACCGATTTCCATTCAATATTGGCTTATTTAAGATTTAAATAAAACCAGTTTAATCTTTATATAAGCAGAAGAAACCTAGTTTATACTGCTGCTCATCTCATACTGTAGCCATCTTAGTCTCTAAGCCCAGATCTGTTTCTCTCATTCACAGCCAAAGATAAAGCTAAGGACAGGACTCAGAAAAATGGATAGCAGGGAACCAGATGTCACTGCCAAGTCCTTGTCCTATGTTCAATTAGCCACTCTGCTTCCTTTATAGTCACAATTAATTACAAGAAAAATATCCAGATAGGTCAGCAGACTTCAAATGGAGGCAAGGAAAAAAAAAAAAAAAGGCCAAAGTTTCATTCATATACTTCACTGTGTACCTTGACTTTATTATCTTATATATTTGAAAGCTGTCCCTGCAAAGACTGTTGACTATTTCAAGGAACACTTTATTTAGTACATCTTACAAGTTCTTTCTGCTTATAACACGCCTCTTCAAGAAGTTCGGTGATACACAATAACTTTTGTTGAGTGAAAACTTCTGTATCAGAATTCAGAAGGAAATAGATTCTGAATCTGTTTTAATTCTCAGTACACTTAAATTAAAACTGTAAATAAGAAGAAAATATGTGGAAATGGCAAAAAACAGAATTTGATAAATCTAAAACAGCTTTTAAATTTAACCCCATACTTTTGGAGAGGAAACAAAAATATAATTTTAGCTTAATTATTCTCTACATTCACTTCACATTATCCTGCATAAACATGATCTATACACAGGGAGTTTAAGGAGTGCAGCATTTCTCTATCTCAAAGAGAAATCTTTACCTACAGAAACTATCAATTACTCTCCAACTTTCAAATTAACAAATTTAACTTTGAAATCAAATGTGTGCTGGGAGGTGGTGAGGGTGGGAAGGGAAAGGCCTTATATATCACTCTAAAAAGCATGCAAGACAAGCATGTCAACCTTTCTTTAACAAGTTCTTCTGGCAGAGAAATTTAAGAAGAAATTGATGGCACGTCATATGCAAATTCCACAAATGTAAAACAAGTAAAACAATTTCAAGATACTCAAATACTGTTGAAGTAGATGAAATTGTGCAGTTATGGCCAACTAACTAAAATCCAAACTGGTAAATATATACATCAGTGAAAAACATCAAAAGCCTGCACTGAAGTGAAAGTGTGCAATCAACTTTGAAGAAAAACATTCTACATACTATGTCTGCTACAGACTGTACTGAACTGCAGATAAATTCTGAACAAATTAGATAGTAAGAAATTTCAGAGATCTGATCATCTAGACTATAGTCAATCCCAAAGATATTTTAGGATACCTGCTCCTAAAAATAGTATGCACTTAAAAAGCACACAAAACTTAAAACTGTACCAGTGTAGCACGTACCTGCAAATACTGAATTCTACTGCCAATAGGTCCATCATAGTCCCACCTGACCCCCCAACAGCACTCAAAACAACGTATTCTCAATGACCAAAAATCCTACAGTTGAATATGAAACACATTCACAAGTTCATAATCTTCAGATGCCATGAGCCAAATCAGCCACTTGGGAGGGAAAAAGTCATCACAGAAATACTACTTACAAAGTCAATTAAAAATTTTTAATCCCTTTTAATTTGAAGTCCACTGATCTACAATAATTAAACTAGAAATATTCACATTACTGTTTCAGCTATCAGTGGACCTCCGATCAACTAGTTCAAATTTCCACATGAAACAAACCTTAGAAAACTGGTTTTACATCATCTCGCTTCAAAACTGCCAGTGCTGCAAAAATCATCACAATAAGTCATTCCAATTGTTATTAACAACATTAAAAATTGTGCCAAAATTCTACTTTCTGAATATTTAGGCTAAACTAACTAGATCTTGCAGCTTTGTTTGCTATATTCATGAACTTGTGCACATGCCATTTCTTTTCCCTGTAATTATTAATCAAATAAACCCTCAATGTTTTCTTTGTAACTATAGCAAGAGCTCTTTAAGCCTCTCCTTCTAATGCATGAGTTTCAATTGTGGTCATTTTCTTGCTGCTTCTCTGAAAATCTGCAGTTTTGCATACTTTCTAAACCGTGAGAATCAAACCAGAGACTGTATTCCAGTAGCTGTCATATTAGCACTAAGAGGCAATCTCTCTAGTCCTACTTGACATTCCTCTGATCATATATCCTTTCTGGCTAACACTGCACTCAATATTTATGCTCCTAATTGTGTATGAGTTTCACATCTGTTTTAAAAGTCATCGCTCTGCACAGTATCCACTTTCTGTGAAGTCCTACATTCCATCCTGTCATCTCCTTCCTGTAACTTTTTACCCAGTGCACCACTTCTACATGTTGCTGTAGATCAATTAGCATTTTCACTTTCACATAACCTAGCTAGCTCTGTAGTAGTCAACAGTGTTTACTACTTGCCACTCAGTCTCAAATTACTGATAGTGTATGAATGATCCTACTATTCTTCCTTGTAGATAAAAAAACATTACCTAGGTCCAAGAGCAAACCTATGCACATTTAAAAATAATTTTTAAAAAAATCAGCTCATTCGATGATCAGAAGTTTTATGGTTTTGGGATCTATCAGTTACCAGTTTTTGATCTATAAAACACCCAACGTAAGCAATATTTCTTAGTTAAAGATCTCAAAATATTTTACTCGGCAGCTAAGACTCGCCTACTTCACGTCTACCCAACACAGCAGGTCAAAGAAATTAGTTGATATGTATCAGAAAATTAACAACAGAAGTTTAGACAGAAAAAAAAAACTCTTGAAGACTCCTGCTGCCTCTCACGCTCTAGGATTTTAGCTCTGGAAACTGATTTCTGATGGCCTTGCCCTTGTCATGAAGCACTTTAATACTGCATTTCATTTCTCTTTTTGAGCAATGACAAAACCAGGATACTAACATTTTTATCATACCTCTGCTAGAGAAACAAGGTAAGTTAGGTTTCAAAACTGAGGCAGAAAAAGTCGCAACATTAAATGTTTACATACTGTTCCTTTGCAAGTCTTCTCATTACAGCAGTCACAGTAAGGAACAGCATGGTTATCCCAAAGTAATAGGGGGCCTCAAATGTCTTCAGGCCTCTTGCTTTCCATTAATTTCAAACATAATATAACATTGCTGCATGCACAGAAACCTAAGTCAAAGCCACAAAAGCTTACCAGAGATCTCCTAACCCATTTGATAAAAATGAAGAGCAAATAGCAAGGTCTCTTGTCAGTCATCTACTCAAAAATTTATCTCCCTTTCCAGTAACTTGGATGGCAGACTTTCCATCTGGACATTATTCTTGAATACTGCTCCAGGAAGCTACTTCTAGCCAGTAGGTAAGTACAGTTTGTGCCTTAAAACATGCATCTCACTTCACAAGCTTGAAAGTAGGGAGAAAAATTAAACACTGCACAAGAGGAAAAGGAGGGATGCAAAAGTGTATGTAGGAGAATTCCAGGCTATTTCACTGGGTTTTTTTGTTGTTGTTTTGGTTTTGCTGTTGAAGGTCTAAGAAAAACTTCCTGTAGCAGGAAAATAAGAATCTGATTCTAGACACTTTTGAATAATTTAATAAGTGTTCAAAATGTACAGGATCAGCAGTCTATTTTAGAAGCTTACGCTTCAAAAATCCATGCAATTTGGTCCCTACATATTCACTACCACAAACTTTCCACTTACTACAGATTAATTTCAAAATACTGTTTCACAAAGAAACACTTCCAACAAAAATTAAAATAAATAAAAATTTTAGCCTATGGTATAATTCTAAAATTACTCCCTGTGCATACAACTGCAGACAGAAAGCTCTGAATTCAGAAAATGGATAAAATATTCAGCAAAAACTTGGTAAGCCACAAGAGTTGTTAGTGGTTTTTTAATAGGCAAAAGTAGTGAAAGGATACAGGTTCATGTCAAAAACTAGACATGAATTCCCTGTATGATTAGGTCAGTGCTTTCAAATGGAAAAACACACTAGTAAAAAGCAAACCTGCACAAAATGCATCAAACAAGCCAAAGAAGCCCGGAACTAAACAGCATTCTTTTACTACTAGCAAAAGCTTATTGGGATAAAGGAACAGCTAGTGAACTTATATGCTTTTTCTAGTGTAGTTTTATTGTTAAAAGCTAGGAAGTCTGTTGAAGGTCTTTAAGAAAGGAAACAGAATCCTTTAAGACTGAAGTTACAGAACACTTGCAGTCAAGTACAACGAAGTTTGGTGACCCCTTCAGAATCAAGAAAAAACATTAGGGAGGATAACAATCTTACTCAATACAAATAAATGCTTCCCTCTTTTCAAGTGTTACATTTAAGCCCAGAAAGGATTCATTTGTACACTACAACAAACTACTGACAAAGCATAAGCCCAGAAGCATCAGTATTGAGAACCGCCTTTCATTGCCAGTGCATTTTTTTTCCTTACTGAACAACTATATAAGGAACACATTCTCTGGATATTCAGAAGTTTTTCCCTGGAAGTGCCTATTAAATTGTAAAAAAGCCTGACATAATAAACAAATGTAGTTAACCCTGTAAGTTGGGTGCCATTAAATTACTATTTTCCACAGTAATTACAGCATGATCTCCTCCCTCAGCCAAAACAAAGGCAGAGCTTTCTCTTCCAAGTCCTGCATAGTTTTAATGACACTTGGCTTACTCAGTACTTTATATAGAATAGGTAGAAACTACAGGGAAAACAAGTGTAATCTGTCAATAAACAATATTTCTCAGAAAGCAGCTGTGTCTCAAACAGTAGTTGAGGAGCTAACTTGGATTGAGAATGGATTGAGAGCAGTCCTGAGGAGGACTTGAGGGTGTTGGCTGATGAGGCTGAACATGATCCCACAATGTGCACTTGCAGCCCAGAAAGCCAACCGTATCCTGGGCTGCATCAAAACAAATGGGGCCAGCAGGTTGAGGGAGGTGATTCTGCACCTCTACTCTGTTCTGGTGAGACCCCACCTGGAGTGCTGTGTCCATCTCTGGGGCCCTGAACATGAGAAGGACATGGACCCGTTGGACTGAGTCCAGAGGAGGCCATGAAGATGATGAGAGGGCTGGAGCACCTCTCCTGTGAGGACAGGCTGAGAGAGTTGGAGTTATTAAGCCTCAAGAAGGCTCTGGGGAGACCTTCCAGTACCTAAAGGGGACCTACAAGAAAGCTGGAGAGGGACTTTTTACAAGGGCATGTAGGGATAGGACAAGCAGTAATGGCTTTGTACTGAGATACAAGGAAGAAATTCTTCACCATGAGGACAGTGAGGCCCTGGCACAGACTGCCCAGAGAAGCTGTCTCTGGCAGTGTTCAAGGACAAGCTGGATGGGGCTTTGAGCAACCTCGTCTAGTTGAAGGCATTCTGTCCTACAAGAGGGGACTTGGAACTAAGTGATCTTCAAGGCCCCTTCCAACCTAAACCATTCTATGAGTCTACAAACTTCAACTGGGAGACATTAGAAAATACAGGGTAACCCCAGTAAAAAAGGCTACATAATTTACAAACTGCTCTCTTTACTGTGGCCTAGTAGCAGGCAGCTAATCAGAAACTAACAGTTTTCATTGCTTCTTTTAATATTCAGAAAAGCAACCCAAAAGTACAAGTTTAATAGGCTCTACATTCCATTTCTGCCAAGTCAGAGGCTACAAGCACTAAGAAAGCATAATGCTAAGTAAAAATCATTGCCTTATGATTAGCTATGTACCAAAGATACTCAAATTTAACAAATCTTGTTCACAGACAGCATTTTCCCTTTTCCAAATCATAAAATAAGTTTACATACAAAAGTTTACCAGGTCAAGCTATCAGACTGACTTAAACATATTACACTTACAGTCCAAATACTAAGTTTATGAGTTCTTAAAACACTTAAAGATACATATTTCTGTAAACAGACCAACCACAAAGGAAAACCTTATATATTTTATATACTAGCAAATAGAAGAAACAAAGGACAGTAAGTGAAATTGGAAGTTGTCAAAGTCCTAATAGCAACAGATTTTTGGAACTGACTGCAGCAACAGGTTATAAACTAACAGTATTGGTAATTGCCATTCCCTGCAGCTTCCACTTTGGATAAGGTCTCCCATTAATGCATCTTTCTCACAACCTACACCAGATACTTGAACTTCATGAAAAGAAACACAAATCTTTCCATCCACCTAAATGCATAAAGACTTAACACTTCATACCATCTTACTAATATCACAATTATTTCCTAATATCAATAATATAAAATTAAGGGTTTATATCTTAAATCTTACGCTTTTTAAAGGCTTTGCAGCTATTTTTCAAAAGCAATTTTGAACATTAACATTCTAAACTTCAAAATTCTAAACATTCAAAATTAACAAAGTACTTACACAAGTTATATCTTTTACTGTGATTCTGTGATCACATACTTTGTAATTTCTTTTCTATCAGAGATTCTTCACAGCAGACTAACTAAAAAACCCCAAACAAGCAAAAAAAAATCCAACAATAGAACCACAGTTAAACAGTTGATCCAGCAAAAATTCACTTCAGAAATATACTCAATAAACAGAAAAGCTACTTTTTATCTAAAACTGTGAAAACTTTAAAGGCAACTTAAAATTGCACCCTCCACCAAGTGAAGGTGCTAGTACTAGCAAGACCTGAAAGCAAGCTTTTATCAAAATTAGAAAACAACAGATCTACTTTTTCATCCTTTTTTTTTGTTAATCCAGATAAAAGCTTCTAAGAGGTGAGTGGTCCTGGAAACAATTGTATTTATCTTGAAAAGCAAATGAACCACTAAACCCCCACCTCCTTTAGAGCCATCCAAACAGCCAATTTTCAACCAACCAGAGGAGCAAGTCACCTCTTTTACATTTGGATGGTACAGGGAATGTTCAAAGCAGGTTTCATTGAGAACCTACTCTCATCTGTGATCACAAGACTTCCCTCATCCCAGTTTTGATCATACAGTTACAGTAAAGAAACAGTTTTCATAGTAATGAATAATTACTTCACCATTAACAGCAGTTAATACTAACTAAACAGATAGAAGCTGTTCTAGCTTCTTCCTTGACCCTCCATAATACTTCATTACTCTCACCTTCCCTCTTTCCACCTACCCTGCCATTTCCTCTTTCCAATGCACATCACCCAGGCAGCTGCCACTCCGTTGCACCTGCCCTAATGCCCCGTTCATTCTTGCTAATTAAATCAACAGTTATAACTGATCTTGTCCTTCTCTACTGTGAGGGTTGCTAAGACAGGAAAGAAAAGCCAGCTCTCCGCTTCTGGCTGTTCACTGTCCCTTTTGCTCTGAGGACTCCGAACTCCTCCAGGGATCACTAGAAACAAAGCGAGTCAACACTTAATTACAGAAGGTGCTACCACCACCTCAACAAAACTAGGAACTTCTGACTTAAAATATTCCATTCAGTCTCTAATAGCAGTAATATTTTGAATCTCTAGAACCTTAGTACAGTCAGTAACACTGGTCATTGATATTACTCTTAATTGCCAATTAAAAAAAATATGCAAAAGAAACATACTCAGAAAAGTTCAGTTATATTTTGGAATTTAAATATCATAAGTTCTACTCAAATTTTATTAAAATAGCCTACATAGCACACAACCCAGCAAAAGACTTCATGCTGTGTATATTAATGCTCTCCATTTGTTATTTTAAACAATTCAATAACATCATTACAAGAAGCAAACACAGATTTCCAAAGTCTCTTAAACCTAAACACAGCAAAACACTCAGTATCTTACTCACGATAAGAACCAATTCTGAGTACATGTGGCTTAACTGAACTTGTTTTGCACAAAGTTCTACTACGTATCTTAGTTGGTCATTCTGCCCCATACACTGATGTAGAAAGAAACATCTTCTCTTTATTACCAAGGGCTGCATCTTGCAATTTTCACTCCTGAATAAAATCATAGAATAATCTGGGTTGTAAGGGACCTCCAAAGGTCATCTAGTCCAACTCCCCTGTATATCTATGTCCTTTATAGCATTCCCAAAGGTACTGTACTTATCGCATCACTATGTTTTCTTTCCTGTAAACCAATATCACCCAAGTTATGCATTTAAAAAGACCTACAAGGATCATCTATGCTCTCAGTCTGTCCATCCTCAAGCACAAGATACCTCAAACCTTTGTAGTTTCCTTTTTACTTTAATGGAAACACTTTTCCAGATCTACAATGACCTTCCTAGTTCTATTTCCTGTAAACAGCGCTAGGTTGAAGTCCCTATTTGTTACTGTTAAGGAACTTCGCACTTGAGTTAGTCTGGTAAGACCCCCCTCATCTCTTCCAACTGCATATTTGCCTTTAGCAGCTGACCTAGAAATAAGAGATGCACTGAGGGGGGTAGCTGTTCATTATGTTTTAAACACTTGCATACAGAGGCAATGTCCGTATGCACAAGGACCTGAAAGCAAGAACACAATTACTGTCGTTTTTTGATATGCTGGCTGTACAAGTAGTCTGGAAACCAGGGATGTGACAAAAAATTGCAAGTACTCTCCCATGTTTAGTCCAAGGTAAAGTTATAAGTCCCTCTTCAGAGAAACAGTCATCTCTGTATGTAGTCTCTTCCCACAGAAATCGTGCACTAAGCAACTTTGGAAAGTGCTTTGTTTGCACTGTATCAGTACAGAGGGCTTACCCATAACACACGTTTTAAAACCTTAATTGAAAGCAATTGTACTTCTTACCATGGATTACAGTTCTACAAACACAAAAGATTCTGCCAGGAATAATACAAAAATAAGCTGTAACAACAAATCCCTTTATACAGGTACCAAAAGTATTCACAGGGGGACGTTCTACCAATTTTTGAATTACTAATTTTCAATAAATTTAATTATAGCTCCTACATTTCATAGGTGTACACTTGAATCTTCAACTGACATTTAGCCAGTTGCCTTTACCACTAAAGAAAAAAAAATAACCAGTCATGACTAAATGAGTCCCAGCTATCAGCATACTACACTACTGAATCTTCCTGTTTAACTTCAGAGCAAATATCATTAATAGACATAAAGGAGTGATTTCTTAAACACTGACTCGAAAGGGAGAGATTAGGTTAATTCGGCTTTACATTCAGCTGTAATAATCCAGATTTTTGTTCTATTTTATTTTCTAATGGATAAGAGGAAAAATAGATTGATTGTTTGGAACTTTAATGCTGTTTGGGGAAATAAATAATGGAGATTTTTCAATTAGGTTTGTTTTGTTAAGTTCAGCTAGATCACAGGAAGGCAATAACACCTTTGTAGTAGTTCCAAATCAAGCACCACTGGTTTTACAATAATGAAATGCACAGCAATTAAAAAAATACAAAACTTTTCCCTCAGTAGATTTAAAAAGAAAAGAAAACAAGCCAGAAAACGACAGTAGCACAGCAAATTAATACTTTTCAAGTCAAGGACTTCAATGAAAGTTTTAGCTTTTTAATTTTTTTTTTCTATTGTATGTCTGTAATTGCAAAACTAAGGGACTACTGTATTAATAACAGTATCTCAGTGTAATTCAATAGCGAACAAGGCAGATTATTAGATTATTTCTTCTGCATATTAGCAATATGCCAATATCTATAATACCACAGAGTTTCACCTACACCAAAGCATAACACCTACCTTCAATTCATACTGACAGAAAGATTCAGTAAATCATAGTGGGACACAGAAAATAAGATGCAATGAGCTCAAACTTGCTCAGACTGTTTAAGACTACTTCCTTCTTCCAGTCTAATAACATGTGATGTACAAAGGACCACTTTCAGATCAGAATAAAGGAAATTTTCCACTGTGTTAACAGCCTGGGGAAGGAGAAAGTACAGCAGGATAATGTTCCTTCTACTTATAATACCACAATAATTACTTTTCCTTCATCATTACTGTATACATCCATGCTTCAGGTCATTCACCAACTATTAAATCCAGCTGGACTCAGTGCAAACTTCAGAATGTCCTTCCTATCTTAAAAACAATTCCAACACACAAAAAAGCAAATATGCTCCCCATAAAGAGCCTCAACCTCCAGATGTTTTCATGTATGCATAACTTCACTAAATGCAGCTGCACTGAAGCAGAAAGAATTACTGACTGTAGCAAAAC
Organism: Streptopelia decaocto; assembly: GCF_964273445.1. NCBI lineage: Eukaryota > Metazoa > Chordata > Aves > Columbiformes > Columbidae > Streptopelia > Streptopelia decaocto. The sequence continues at coordinate 146,918,165 of NC_138655.1, read as the reverse complement.
TAAGCAGAATTGCAAGAGTATGTAGGACAAGTATCTTTGGACAGGTGAACAGGAAATAAGAGAGGACACCTCTGTGTCCTAAAACATAGCACAGAAGAGCAGCCTACTGGCTTTGCAAGTGCATTTAATTCTGAGATTCCTATACTTTCAAGTACAATCAGATATAATGAAAACAGTGTACTAACAAAAGATGCTTGTTTTTATAATCCTTCTACACAGTATTATCACATTATCAGTGGTCTACAGAGCCTCTGTATTAATCCAAAGAAAGAAAAATAAATAGGAATTGTAAGAACACTCAGGTACTATAAACACATTTGTGGTGTGGAACTAGTATTTCCTAACAGGTACTTACAGATATTTTAACGATTCTAACATGTAACAACAGTGCTGTAATAAATACATCTGTACACCATAAGTTGTGAACTTTATATAGAACAAAGAAACACTGATTGAAAGCTCTAAGTTCTCCAATACTTCACTTTATAACTTGATACAGACAAAACACAGTCATTACAAAACAGAAAATACGCTTCCAAAATCAGGCAGTAACCAGGATTTTCTGAACTGCAACTGTTACATTTTTATTAAATGGAAAACCCTAGTCCTTCCTTTTTCTAGGAAGCAGGGATGGAAAACAACATCAGTTAAAAAATATTGGGGATATCACTACTGTCTACAATATCCTGCAAAAACACAGGAGGCTGACCTGTTTCTGAACACTGCTCTCTAAGCTCCTGCCAAAAAGGCTCAAGTAAGTGCTATCCTTTTCTGATTGTTAGGAGTTCAACACAGCAGGTAAATATGGAGAAGTTTCTTCTCCATTTCTTACAGGGTTTAGCCTATGAAGCAGGTAACTGCACAATATAGCACCATAATAAATATTTTTTAAAGTCTCTGAAACAGCTAATAGTTATTGTTAGCATAACATTTGACGTTATTACATGTTGCAGTATGTCTAGTGTAAGTCAGACATACCAGTTTAAAGAAAAAAAAACACAACAAAACAACCCAGACATTTATTTAATCTTTGTGGTTATTAGAAAAGCTACAATACCTGTAAAAATAAGAAAATTGATAGGTATTAGAACATCTAAATGATTGCTTCCAATTAAACTTGCACATTGGTTACACTGCTGTCCTCCAAGTACAGTACCAGGCACATTTAGTGTAACACTCATCACCTGAGCAATAATGGCTGAATTTTAATATTTGTGAGAAATTGCTTAAATAAAGGTTAATTAAAGATAACTCACCACCATCCCTCTCTCTAACTCTGTGAGCATGGACACTTTTTGCTTTACTGTGCCCTGTGTTGTCACCATACTTGTTTTCAGGGCTATCAGAGCGCCGCAACATTTTATTTGGTGGTGAAGGATCTGTGGTGTCTCGCATCTTGTCATGACGGTGATCACCACCACCGGGGTGACTCTTGGATGAGTACTTAAGAGCCTGTAACAGATCACAAGAGAACAAGCATTTATATTAGGTATGAAGTTACAGAACTGATGTTAAAATGTTATTTCTAAATTTTAGATCTCTTTCCAAAACACTTTGCAAAGTTAATTAACTTTCATTTCCCATTTAAACAATCAGCAATAGTCTTTCTAATTTTCATTACCTACATTAAAGCAACAAGTTCTGTAATTAGAACTCAAACCATTTTCTCCCTCTATCACATCCAACATAGCACTTGCTGTTAAGATAAGACTACTTTATCTTTTCACTGATGGACTACACACTTTCAGCAGTAAATGAGCCGCAGTACTTCTGCACTTTTGGGAGAAGCACAAGTCTTCACTTGGTATGAAGAATATACGCAGAAAGTTACACTGAATCAGTGTAAACTTTGAATATGTCCTCCATTCTGTAGCCAAGGCCACTCGGTTTCACCACTACCTTCAACTTCTGTAGTGCTTTTCAGTGCTACCAATCCTGTGTCAGATGTAGTTAAAAGCCCTAGAATTCTGGGGGCCCACAACACATAATGTGAAGATTCATTTTGAAGTATTTACCAAAAACTACATGTTCTGCCTCACTTTGACCTGCTTTATTTTGCAGTGGCAAGTGTTTACATTTACATGAACAGTCACTGACAGCTGGCTTGGACTGTCAGATTACACCTCACAGTCATACAAATACACAGACATGTAATAAAACAATTCTATTCTGTGCCCCAAGGAGAGCAATATCACAATATAAGGCATTCCCCAGATTCACACCCCAAGAACTGTTTTTTTATCAGTAGACACAGCAGAGGAATACAGTATCCAACCTTACAGAAATTGAAGTTATTGTCAGCAGCTTAAGGGTTTGATGGTTTCTTAACATGCCTAGCAGCTGGCAACTGCAGAAATTAAGACTCACTGGCAACCCCAGTTATCCAGGGTCTAAAACCATGCTCTGCTCAGGTTACAGTCCACAGCAGCAGTTTTGGGGAGAAGAAAGGACTTGGGGAGGGGAGTGAGGGAAGAACAAGATGCCTTTTGTTTTTAAAAGGAAAACACTCACCTCCCCCTGGATCTCCACTCCACTGCAAGCGACCCCGGGTCGCTCTCCCGCCCGTCGCACCGTTCCCTCCCCAACTCCTAGGCCCAAGCCCTCCCAGGGTCGCACTAGGCCTCTCCTCCTGGCCCCGGCCCCGCAGGCCTCAGCAGAGCACCGGAGCCCCGCTCCCCCCGCGCGCGGCCGCTGCCGCCCCCACCTCCGCCCCCCCCGGGCCCGAAACGGCGCCGAGGGACGGGACCGAGGCGTCTGTTGCACCGCGGCCTGCGGCGGCGGCCGAAGCCTCCGCTGGAGTAGCTCCCCCCCCCTTCTCCTCCCCTGCTCCTCCTCCTGGGCCTAGCGGCCGGCGCTCAAGGTACCTGGTAGGGCTGCGAGTCCCCCCTGCGGTCGTGACAGCTAAAGAGAAAGCGAGAGAGAGAGAGACGTTAGCGAACAACCGTTACCGGCCGCCGGGGAAGGGGGCCCAAACATGGCGGAGGGGAGGGGGAGACCCCGCGGGGCCACGGGCCAGAGGAGGAGGAAGGGATTTACCCATCACTGAGTCTCTGCTGTTTCCTCGCATACATTACCATCAATGCCCGGCCTGTGTGTGTGAGTGTGAGGGGACCAGGAGGGGACGGCCGCGGCCGGGCCACAGGCGCCGAGGGGGGAGGAGGGGGAGGCAGCGCTCCGCCTCGCCGCCGACCGGGGGCAGGGAGGGGGGAAGGGAGGGAGGGGGCGGCTCGGGCAGCTCGGCTGGGAGCAGCGCTCACGGGCCCATCTCCTCTGCGCACAGCGAGGGGGGAGACGCCAGCAACTCGGCCCCGCGCGCGCTGAGACACTCCGGGAGCACGGACGTCGCCACCGCTCCTGCTGCTGCTGCCGCCGCGGCCGCCTCCTCCCCCCGCTGCGCCCGCCGCCACCGCCGCTCCTCCAACTACATCCGGGAAACTCGGGCGACGCCGCGCTCGGTTAACGTCGGCTCTTTTCGGCTCTTTCCGACATGCTCCGTCCCCTCTGTCCCCTTTGCTCTCGGGCGACTCTGCCTTCGGGAAACATCGGCAACCTTCGCCGAGCCCAACGCCCTTCAGTCTCTCCCTTCGGCAAACATCGGCTCGTTCCGTAACGCTGCTCCCTCCCTCCTCCTCCCATCGGCCAGCCCGCCTCGTCCTCCTCTCCGGAACACTACCTGTCTTCGGAAAACATCGGTTATTTCCGTAGAGCTATTTTCACGCTCCCTTCAGGGTGGCGCAGCGTTCGGAAACGCTCGGGTATTTCCGTGACCCCTCACCCAGCGGCTTCGAGGCGCCGCCGGTCGGAGCAGCCGTTGGCCGGGCGTGCCCGGCTGATTGGCCGAGGGGAGCCCCCGCCGCCCGGGGGTCCTTGCTTCGCTTCGCTTCCCCGCCGAGCAGGAGCAGGGCCGCGGCTGGGCAGCTGGCTTCCTCGGTGGGAGCCGATAGGGCGGGAACGCCAGGCAGGTGGGGGCAAGAGGGAGAATTGCGAGAGAAGCGGCGGGGCGGGGGGAGCGGAGCGGCGCCCGGCTGCGAGATAGGAAAGGGAAGGTCTCCTCTTACCTCCCCCCTCCTCCCCTTCCGCCCAGGGACTTGATGCATAAGCAGGAGCCATTTTGTGTACGGCTCGTCTTCTGCGTGGAAGCGCTCGGCGGTGAAGAGGTGGTTAAAATGTCCAAGGGTAGGCGGCGAGCGCGGGCCAGGCCCTGCCGCCCGGCCTTGTGGCGGGGCTGCGCTCCCGGCCCCCGAGGAACCGCCGCCGGGCTGCCGCAGCCCCGGCCGCTGAGGGAGCGAGACGCTGGCGGCAGAACGGCCTGGGCACGGTGAAACCGCCGCCGGAGCGGGGGAGGGTTGAGCGGGGGGCGGCGGTGAGGGGCGCTAACGGCCGCCCCCGGCGAGCGAGCGGCGCGTTCCGCGGCTGGGAACACACGCGGAAGTGTCGCCCCGGCGCTGTGAATAGCCAGCAGCGCCAGGTGGGTTTCCTTCAGGTGGCCCCGGGCTCGCTGAGTGAAGTGAGTGGTTGACGCTCGATTTGCCAGGAAGGTCCCGCTCGTCAGGGGCTGGGTGGATGCAGCTGGTGGTGACCGCTGAGCCTTCTCTGGGAAAAGGGCCTTTTGGTGATTTCTGACCAAACTCTCGAAGTCTGAGGTACAAAGCATCACCTAGTCAAAACGGTATTAAGATGTTATAGTATAAGTATTTTGATACCACAGTTGAGCATTGGCATGAGGGTATCGTAGGAGAGATCGTTTTTCAGTCAACGTACAGTGTTGATGCGGAATTGTGTCCTGCCCACTTCCTGAGAAGGGAGATGTGGTACAACTCAGAACTAGCGTGTTAACTTTGAACCAGAGCATCTTTCCTCGTGGCTCTGCCTGTGCTAGTGTAGCATTGTTCATGGTGACTCTCTTACAGAATTTTTCTTTCTGTTTTTTACTGTGTTTTTTTGTTGGTGTTTTGCTTGTTTGTTTTTTTTTTCTTAGAGTGCAGAAGGCTGTTGCTGAGAGGGGACTTCAGGGAGCAGTGGCAGAGCTGAGAGACAGGAGTGGAGGATGACTCAGCAGGGAGCTGTTCTTCAGGGTTACAATAATGAACTTGTGAAATGTATTGAAGACTTGTGTATTCAAAAAGAAGAGCTGAACAGACAAATCCAGCAAGCAGAAGAGGAAAAAAATAAACTCCAGCACGAAATCCAAGTCCTGAAAGATCAACTGGACTGTGTATGTGAAAACCTGGCCCAAAAGGTAGCTTCACGGAATGAGCTTGATAAAATTCTTGCTGAAACTGAAGCTGCTTACATGAAGATTTTGGATAGTTCTAGAACTTTACTTAATGTCCTGAAGAAGGAAGTGGGAAGCTTAAAGCATACACCAGAACTGAAAACCAATGTAACGTGAAACGGTCAAATGTTTGGACTCCACAGTGCTAAAATTCCACTAGGTGAGAAATGTGGTTAGCCACAGAACCTTACAACAACAGTATAAGCAGAGAGGGATTTTCTTCTGACCTTTCTGTGTGTTTTATTATTATTTTTTAATGCACTAGAAAATAGATGAAATAAAGTTGATGTTTTGCTGTTAAAAATAATATTTGCAACATAGTTTTGTAGTGTTTAATTAAGTAATTGAGGCAGATGTGAGATGCTCAATTTTAACATGGTGATGCTTCAAGGCTATTCTGAAGATGGGAAAAAAATGTTTTATTGGTTGGCTTCAGATGGCTACCGGTGAATTCCTGTTTGATGGAAAAATAGTGGCTGCAAGTAGATCAGATACTACTTATTTTCACTTTACAAATGCTTAGGCTTTACCACTACGGACCCAATAGAAACAAACCATTTAGGTTACTCCAGGAGTTTGGAGTTCTGTCTGATGCATGCACAAAGACGGCCCCTGTTTACAATCATCTCTTGCTTATCTGGTATAATGGAGGGATAAGGTGAGAAAACATGACTAATGCAGGGCGTGGAGGCTTAGGCTGTAGAACTGTATGGTTCTTCTGGAGTTATACTCAAAAGCCTGTTTAGAAAGGAGGCGCGCTATAGCAGAAGATGGGTTTTGGTACCAGTGCCTGCCTGGTGTGCAGAGCACAGCTCTGCAGGCAGGTACACCATGTACGCTCGGACCAACTAATCCATTTATGGATAAGGAAAAGATGACTGTACTTCAGTAGTTTCTGGGCATCCTGAAAAAGACTACCGGGGTTCAATCAAAACTACTAAGAGTTAAATACAAGGCCAAATAAGATAATCTTAACTAAAAGCCAGTAATAAAACTTCTGGAAACCTCATTTTAGTGCACTTTAGCTCTATACTGGTCTACTAAATAATTGTAATAAGATTGTAAAGGATAGTGAACAACTTGGAATGGTGAGAAATAAGTACAAACGAAAGATGGAAGAAGAAAATGAGATTAGAAGTAGTTTGCAGCTGTAAGGCCTTCTTACAGATGAGGTTATAACAGAACCTAGTTTAGAGGTCAGAGAGGAGGTAACAGGATGGCAGAAATCTCAAATTAATCCTGTGTGCTATTTCTAGTAGTTACTAAACCTCTGTGGGTGTGTGTGCACATACACATGCATTTTGTACTGTTCATTCATATGTTACAGCAGTAACTTTATTTTTGAGCTGTATCTTGTAGTCAAATCTTCCTTCTGTACCAATTAACTAAATAGAAAGTTGTGCAGTTCTAGTCTCCTTACTTGGATAATTGTGTGTCTCTCAGGTGCAAGTATAAAGGTTATGTAGATGTGAATAGTTTTAGTAATAGTTCTTCACCAACATGAAGCAAATTTTATGTTATTCTGATTGCCATGCTACATCAGGGATTAGTGTAACTGAGCTAATTAACAATTTACTTGTATAGCATTTCCACTGCCTTCCCTTGAGTAATGCTGAGGTGATAAAACTAGATAATCTCTGGGGTACTGCTGTTGTAATACTGCAGCATTCAGGACAGCCTTGTTTATATTGAAGTGCAACACAAAAATGTTGCTATTTTTTAGTAGCAAAAAAGTGATTTGACTGAATGTTTCTTGGCATTCTCTCTTCTCCTAGTCTGTAGTAGCAACTAATTTACATCAAAATAGGAAGACTCAGGAAAACTAAGACTAAGGAGTAAGGACTTTAGTGTTGGGTATGTAAACTGCTGCTTCTTATTAACTGGAAGGGAACTTGAACTTGTCTATGTGGGGAAAAAATCATAGGTCATTATAGAGAACAGTACAGTTAATTTCTCATATTATCACTCTCAGACAATTACAGGTTTGTTTGCCTTAGAATGCTCACGAATAACACTTCTTCTTGCTCTACTTAGGCAGCTAACACCAAACAAGCTTTAAGAAGCCTACTAAGTCTTTAAAGAAGGCTGCTTCATGACCGTAGCTATCACAGTGTCAAAGCTAAAATACAGGAGGTTTTTGATTTTTTTGTGTTACAAAACTAAGGGAAAATGTAACTCACTAGTATTTACATACACTGGAGCCTCCCAGGTTTTTATTTGAAAGTTGACATGTTAGCATTTAATTCATGTAATTGATCACAATCTGTAAAATTTCTGTTTAAATTCAGATTCATGAACTGAGAGCAATAATATATCTCTAGGGCTTGGCTATTTGTAAAATAACTCCCAGTTGTGGCAGTCATTGTGAGGTAAGTGCACATGCAAAGTTGTTACTCAAAAATAACCCTTATCATGATGTGTTGACCCAAATGAACTTACTGTATCCTTTTATTGAAGTGGTAGGCCATTTTGGCTGCTTTTTCAGGTAGTATAAATACCTGACATAAATAGCTTTTTTTTGAACAGCATCAGTTTGTTTAGAATAGAAGATATGCAAACTAAATTAACACACAGTATTGCTAGAACAGAAATGATAATTTGCAGCTTAGAGCAGCTCTGTAGGGCTAGCCTGCAATGGAAAGTTATAAAGGTTATAAACTTAAAGCATCATACTTATTCCTGACTTTTTTTTTTTTTTAATAGTGATTCGTATGTGACTCTGGATTAGACCCAGTAATTTACTTGAGTGCATACAATACAGGAACCTTAATGACAAAAGTTCAGGTTATCAAATAGTCATGCCTAATGTAAAGTGCTGTGTTGGGTGTCTTGTAGCTTATTTGGTATGTGAGGAGATGCAGTTTTTGAAACTCCTGTCTATTCTTGATTAAAACCTCCAGTGAAATGCATCTAGAGCACTGCTCTCATTTCCTGAATTTATGTAGTAGCACCTCCACCTGGTTTCCAAATAACAGCACATAACCGGAGGAGGGATGATTCCCAGCTTTTATAGCGGTACTTCTTAAGTGTGTACCCAGCACATCACGCTAGTGATCAAGATGTTTTTCAAAACATTTGAGCGTTGACTCCTGCCAAGTAAACTAAGTTTATTATGTATGACATAGTTTGTGGTTGCCAAAGAAACTCCTTGTGGATGCTATGTGGAAAGTAATTTTCTGTGTGGAGATGATTATAGGAACCTCTAGGTGGAATCGCATATGCACGTGGTCGCGATCTGTAACTGTGTCTGTGGAGATGTTTACCCTTCTGTTCAGGTACCTCCCCACAGTTTCTGCTAATCTCTTGGTGAATGCAGGGGATTTGTTTCGTTGGACTAGGAAGTCTTCAGACTAGGAAGACCAGGCATCTTCAGGCACCTGAGGAACCATCCATTCAAACAACGAAGTAAGCTATCATCTAAACCCAGATGGCTGGGTCTTGGATTCCAGTTTCAGAATTAAGTATCTCAGTTCTGACTAGCTCTTGTGGTATAAGTGTGTCTCACTTAATGGATTAAGCTAAATTGGAACAAGGTACTCTTAATTCTGGAACAATAACTTTTGGAAGATTGTTAGCAAGAGGATCAAATATCTACAGTTAACTTCATCCTGTAGATGAGTCTTGCATGGAAGACAATATCTATTACTCCTTAGATGATTTTACTTCCTAGGAGAAATTTGAGTGATAAGATGTAGCTCACGGCAGTTGCTGAAGTCCTTAACTTGGAGATGGAGCTTGTGGCAATTGCTGAAATTAACTTTGCTTAGATCCTGGGCTCTTGGTCTTTTATGTAAGAAGTAGTTAAAACACTTCATTTTTTTAAATACAATTTTTCTTCCTTTTCAGTAGTGAGTGAAGAAATATCGATAGATGCTTTAATATTGATTTGTTTGTGTTTTGTTGGGTGGGGAGTTTGTTTTTAATAAATGGATGGATGGATAGACAAGCTTTCCTAAAATCAGACTCCTCACTTAGCTTTCTTTTTAATGTATGTGTGTGGTTTTAAGTATAGATATAAATATCTTTTTTTCTCTATTGGGGGAAGGCCAGATCAGCCTTTGCTTTAGTTTGTGCACCGATTGCTTTGTCTGTATTTGTTATGTTACTGGGAGGGAAGTCAGAAACAGCGGCTGCTTCTCAGGTGACTGTTCTATGCCTTTTTTACCTCAGTTGGTTTTCAGATGAAGTTTCATTCAATCTCTAGCTGTATAAACAAGATGTATGCAGGTGACACAACTTAACCTGCATGTTAGCTGTTAAGAAAACATGGTGGAGAGGTTCAGGCTTGTGGAAAAGGGAGCTATATGATTATTTGGTCATTCATAGCTTTAGCTTGTGGGGTTTGTGTGAAAAAGTAGTTCAGTGTTGTGTGATTTTACAAAAATATGATGTTAGAAGAAGTGGGGCTAATAAAAGCCTTTCATTTTGTAGTAGTTTCCAAAGATCCTGTGAGGTGGAACAATTGCTTTTATTTTGTTTGTTTGTTTGTGCAAGACTGGACTGTTGATACGCTGCAGTCGTCGCTGCTGCAGTCATCGCTACAGTAATTTAGTAAAGTTTGTATGAACTTGGATATCTTTATTTAGCAACAGCATCAAAAATAATCGTGTCAGATCTTTGCGCCTTGATGGTAGCAAGCCTATCGCTTGCTACATCATTCAAAGCTTCTAATAGATGGAAATATGCTTAATTGGAATGTCACCAATGTTACTATTGGATTCATCAGCATTGGAGGAAAATGGGCACCTAGAGACAGAGATTGTGTCACGAGAAGGCATCTGAGGAAAGTTGTATCAGTCTCCCTCTAGAGGTGGGATTGGTGGTGATCCCACTGACTGTGATGGGAGCTTCAGTTTCGCTTACAACTCCGAGGCATATGAAGTTAAGTGCGATGACTTCTCCTCTCAGCTTACCACCATTTGTGTTTTATACAATATATGTACTTGGCCATGAACAATTTATAGCAGTGTTGAGTGTTTCCATTTATTATCTTTTTAGAGGCAGAGACACAGCTTCCTGCAGTGGCCAGCCTAAATCAGGAAGACAGAAGTATTAGGTAGAGACTGTAAAACAAAGTAAGAGCCTGAAGAATTTTTAATACTTAATTTTAAACATTTTTCAAAGTATGATACTGAATAGACTGGTCATGGAGCATTTTAAATCTTCATAGGTGTTATTTTTCAAGCTTCATATGCATAGGTTCTCATGTTCTCGTAATGCACTTGAGGTTTTCCATTGGTATGCGGTACATGGGAACAGTATTACAAAATTATTTCCATTATAGTGCATGACAGATCTGTAGCTTACATTTTTAAAAACCACTTCATATAGTTGATTTAGTTGAACGTAGTAAAAAATTAGATAATTTCTTTCCTAAATGCTTTCAAATCTCACTATCTGTATTAGATCAAATTGTTGTTTGTAGTATTATCTTCATCTTGTTATATGGTTCTTAACAAGTTAATACAACTTAGAGACCCATTCTGATCAGGCATGTCAGTTCCGGAGACAAAATCCTTTTCATGTTTTGCAAGCGTTAATTTTTTTTAAAGCCTCCTTTTCCTTATACCATAAGAACACTTCGAGTTGAAAATCAGCATGACACTCCTGTGATGCCTTTTTAAAAATATAGTCAGTATTTGGAGCTGAATCATTCTCTCAGATGTTTGAAAACAAAAAAATTAGCAGTAATTCTTGTGCTTATGCAGTTGCTCAGTAACAGAAATCCTGCCAGAGATTTGTGCTGCTCACCGTCCAGTAGCAAGTGGGATTATTTACTGTAATTGATGAACGTATGGTACTTTTAATTAACTACTGGTCTTTAAGAGCTGTTGCTAGCATGAAGGGAATGGTTACTTCAGGCCTGGGAGGCGTGGGGCAAAACAGGAGCTGCCTTTTTAGTAGAGACCACCCACCTGTGTGAAGAGAGGAGCACCTTTGTTAGCAGGACTCATGGTAAACAGTTGTGAGATGATTCAAACCAAGTGGTTATAATGATCATAGTTTACTGTTGCAAGGTCCACTGAAGCAAGATGAAAAAAAGAAAACTCAGTCCATGCTGTCAGTCACAAGGAATGTGATACCTGGTTGCAATCAGGTTATCTTTACATGCAGGAGCTCAGGTACAACTGGAAGCATTGTACTGCTGCAGTACTGGGATTAGCAGGGGTTAATTTGCCCTGCCAAAAGGCAATGGACCATGTGGACACAGGAAGATTTGTGCATTCAGAAGTCACTGGACTTTCTGTAAAAGTGTAACCTGTTCCTATTGTTGAAACTGAGCGAATTCAAACTGTCTTGCAGTGATATGCAACATTAGATGTGACTCCATGAGAAGGATATTTAATTTAAATCCTGTTCCCTTTAGGGGGTTTTCTCTGAAGCCTAAAGTGTTCTTGCTTTAGATTCAAGTTGTTCAAAAACCTGTGGCCAAGGGGAAAAATAGAGGCACCCAGGTTTGAAGCCCACAAGCCTGTAAGTGGTTTGTATTCACTATGTAATACACCAAGCTCCTGGTCAAATGAGTCTTAAGAGATCTGCAACAAATGTTACTTGTTCAATTTGGAATGTACTTTTGTTTGTTTGTTTTTGAATGAGGTATTCAATTGAGGCCTCCTGTGGCAGTGTGCCATACACATTCACATTGTGCCTGTGAATATATGGGTTTTCTTTGGGAATGTCAGGAACTACCTACACAGCGGCAATTTACGTGAAACAAGATTTGGTTTTATGCCATGCTGGTTTTATTTTTTAGTGTTTTCAAATGTTGAATATATACCTATATATGTTCATAGGATACATAAAAGACTGATTCCAATCAACAGATCACGAAGTACCTTACAGAGAATGTTAATATCTTTATGCATCTTGATAGACAGTGGCACTCGGTAGTAATCTGCCCCAAACCAGGGACACATCTGGGAATAGAGGCTTTGCTTTTTCAGCCTCAATTGAATGCTCTGATTTCGACTACTTCCCAGGGACACATGTCCTGTTTGGTGTTTAACATAAATCAACTGGATTATGCATTTTCAGCCTGTGTTGGGGAAAGGGATAGATATAACTGACTAGATGCGTACTTTTTTGCTCTTACTAACTTCACATCTCATGCAGTGTCATGATGATGTTTATAAGTATTACTCATTTCTCCATGGATACACCCCTCATGACAAACTATCCCATCTCCAGAGCAGCTACTCTCCCACTTTACAGAGCCGCTCTCTACAAGCCCATGCTCACAGGTGTTTGAGAGCTGACTGTAGGAGATGGGTCAGAGGAATAGAAATAACTTTTAATGATAGTTGCTAATGAATTACCTTTCACAAGCCTAACCTTGATAGCTTGTCTTTACAGACCCTGCTGTTCTGTCTTGTTTTCGTCAGGCTTCATATTACCTTATGCTAGTCTATGTAGGACCACCAGGTATTTGTGCCAATACCTCTTAAGGTTTTTCTAGAAATTGAGGTTCCCTAGTGTTCAAATACATTGGAGGATCTGAATTCTAGTCCATCAATAACAGCATATAGACCACAAAAAGTGTTCTGACCACATGTAACAGCAACAAGGCTGTGTGGCAACCGTATTCCAGCACAGCTTGTTTTGGGTTAATGGCACTGAAGTAGCATGGCAAGGCAAGAACTGTAGATATATGGATGGATGCTGTCCTTCTGTAGGAATAGAAGCTGGCTCTATGAATTCAGATTAAAAACTACTTTAATCTAAAACAAGTGTTACCTGACAGTATTTTATTTCACGTACACAATAAATATATATACACGCTACAAATATATAAATGTACTAAGCATTTAAAGAAAGTATAGAATGTTTGTGGTAGAATCCTGTCTAATATTTCAGTAGTCTGCCTTTAGAAAGGACAATTTAAATAGGCTTGTCATTAACAACTTGCGTTAGGTTGCATACCCTCTGCTTTCAATAGCCCGCGCAGTCTTGCTGCTATATAAACCCTCATTTCTAGCCCTATCCTCATCTTCCTACTGTAACGGCTTTTGTTGCCCCTGTTTCCTAGCCCCTTGCCTTACCATGTTATTAGTTATCTCAAGCTGTTGACCAGAAGGATGCTGCTGTTCTACCATGTGATCAGAGAGATTTTTCAGTATCTTCATATTGTCCAGACATGTTCTGGCACACTTGGAAAAATATTTTGCAAATAAAAAGAGATTTCAGTTTCATAGTGCCACAAAAGTTGTGGTTGGACAGGATAAGAATATTGTATGGTAGAGAAACAACAGACACCTGATCTGAAGGGAGTTTCATCCTATGAAAAAGCCATCCCGAAAAGACCTTCAGGTTGAAGTGATGGATGGATGGAATGTGATGTTCCTGATTCACTGTAGAGATTAAAGAACAGAGGTTTATTAGGTTTGTCAGTGAGAATATCCTTGTCTCAGCAAATACAGACTTTGTTTATAGTCTTCTGCAAATAAAGAAGGTCTATATGGGATGCTGTAATTTAATTAGTTCTAAGGCTATGTGCTGAGTGACTTGAGTTTGTTCCAGAAATGATTGCACTGTCTGATAAGACTATAACTTGAAATTAAAAAGAGGAAAATAATATAATGCTGGAGCTTGCAGATCAATTATCTCATTGAGAAAACCATTATAGGTCAGGTATGTAGTACCTCAAAGGTTTGAATACAGCCTATATTGCAAAATAATAAACACATGCTAAGATAGAGATGAGTATGAGTAAAGCTACTTGTGAAAAGTTATTCCACAACATCATATGTATTCAGCAATTTTCTTTGTAATCCTGCTCTATTTTACAAACTAATATGTTCCCCAGTAAGGTGTGCTAGAGATAAACATCCAGATGCCTTCATCTGCGGAGGGGAAGGAGAGGCAATTAAAAGTCTGCATGCTGTGAAATCTTTGGGTAACAACAGTGTCTGCACAGACTACTATAACATTTTAAGGAACAAATGCTTTTCCCGCTGTCTGGAGTGACCGAATGCAAACATAGGTTTTGAAAGATGACAGTAGATTAGTTATTTTCACACTGGCTAAAATCCTGCTGGTTTGCATAAAGGCTTCTATTTTTACTTACTGATAGCAAAGTCTTGGTGACAAACTGGCTCCTCCAAAACAGACAAATTCTGTTTTCTTTCATTAGCCCACATCATTTTGTATCTGACAAAGAAAAGGCAGCCTTCTGATAATGTAGTGAAAGAAACTGAGGCAGAGCAGTGTCTGGTACTGGTTTCTGTCAAAGAGGAAGAAAAGCACAAAAGGACAGAATTGCTGGCCTTGGTCTGAGTTGGGTGGGGTTTCTTGCAACAGTAGCCATTGAAGAGGGCCTTTTTTAAAAAAATTATTTGTTCCTTCCTACATCATTACTGGGCTGAGTAGGGAAAGAATTTTCTTTACCTTTAAAGGTATGAATAATAATAAATGGGATAATTTTGTCCAAGAAAAGCCAGTTCCACATGGAAGAGAGCTAAAGCTGCCCAATGGGAGCTCTGCTTTTTCTTTCAGAAAAATAATTCATTATGTGAATTCTAAAAACCAGCAGCCATTGAAGGGGATGGAGAAACACGAAGATGCTGTGTTTGCTTGTCATTGTGGACCAGTTATTCTTCCAGTAGCTGCATACCTCTGCAGCTTGGTTGCAAGTACTGCCTGTCCAAAACATGGATATTTGGTCTTAGACCCATTCAGTTTAACATACATTTTTTCATTTTAGATAAGCTTAATCAAGCAGTGCGCTTTGGTGCTTATATATTTATGAAATTTGTCTATAACTTTTAGAAGTCCTTTTCACTGGCTTAGTATGCCATGTATTATTACATTGGTGTAGCTAGAGTGAAGCTTGGTTCCAAGACATTAAGGTAACCCTTTTAACTTACATTGTGCTAATATGTATTTTATAGTTTCAGGTTTTGGTGAAGTCAGCAGCAACCAAACACAACGAGGTGTAAGTTGATTTCTGTGGCCTTAAACTAAAACTTCCCATACTGCCTTGCATGAACATTTTTGTTGTAAATAACTTCTGAATTTGTTTCATTGGTGGGAAAGCACAAACAAATGTTTTGAAGAGGTATCAAAAAACATTTGGTTTGTTTAACAGTACATTTCCTGAATAATCTCATCCAGGAGAGATTTCAAGTGCAGTACCTGTTTGGAGCCTGGACCCTCAGAGCACAGCCCAGCCTCCATTTCCCAAGCCCATTTCCCAAGCCCATCATTCCCACCACACATGAAAGAGCCAGTTTGTTTTGCAGGGAACATGGAACAAGGGGCCTCTTGTGGGTGCTGGGACAGAGCAGGTGATTAAATAAATGAAGGACATGTGTGCTGTACAAAAACACAACAGGTAGGCTTACACTGAGGCAGTCACGAGGACTTGGGAGTCCCTTTTCTCTTTCTATTCTGTGTGAAGTGTAAACAAAAATGAATATATGTGTGTGCGTATGCTGCTCGAACTACTTGATGCTACCTCTGCTACATTGTGATTTTGTTACATTGGGAAGTTATGATTGAATTTGTAGTTAAGATAATCTCGATTGTGTGAGCAAAGCCCCTAAAACCAAGCACCGTAGTTGTGCGGTGTTAAATTTCCACATCTGTAACTTCTGATTCTAGAGCTGTGTCCTGTATGGTAGCAAAGAAGGTAACAAAACTAACTTTAGTATTCCGGAATGAGTTTTGGGATAATACTAAGAATTTAAGAAGTGTCCAAGAGGATTTTAATCCACAAGGCTTACTGCAAGTTAGTAGATCTTGTGCTCTGCTTGCTATTGCCCTGGACTTTAATAATCAGAGGGGTTGGTGCATTTCTTAGAGGCCTGGCTCCTGAAATCGAGGCATTTTCTTTGTTCTTCTTGCCCCCCTTTGAAGTTATATTTCTGTTTCTTGTAAAGAAAATGTTGAAAACACAAAAGCAAATAAAGGTGAAAGGCTCAGAAATGCAAATATAAATAATTTTAGATATTTTTCATGACTCAACGATGTCTCACATTGTGTGCTCGGCCTGATGTATGTCTTTTTGAATGCTAGAAGCTGGTCACGGTCAAAGACCTATTGGAAATTTCACCCCGTGTTATACTTCAATCAAATGGGATGCAATTATGATGGCTTTAAGAAAGGCACCTTTGTAATCCATGGCTGTAGGTGCTGTAGCACACAACTTGCTTTCTTTATGGAATATTTAAATTACTATCTTTAGCAACTTCACACACCTTTCTGCAGTCACTGTTACTCAGACATGTCAGGGAAGCTCCTTCCAGTCCAGCCCCAACAGGATCTGCAGTTGTCATGGACCAAGGTCTGGTTTGGGACCTGAGCTCTGGAGCTGCCAGGCCAGCAGGAGCTGGAAGCCCCATGGGATGGCAGGGGAAAGGAAAGCTGCCGGCCCCTGGGACAGAGTGCGTCCAGCAGTACACCGCTGCTCCTCTTTTGTCAGAAGAAACATCAGCCTTGCATGACGCTTCCCAGAATTGGGAATGTTAGAGGAACAATCTATTTCAGGGCTGAAAGAGCGTCGAGGGCATCTCCTAAAGTCACAATAAATTTAGCTCACGGAAATGGAGGAAAGGTAAATGGGAAGATGAGTTTTCTAATATTTAAGGGGCTTTCTTTTGAATCTGAAATACCAAAAATATGATCACAACATCTAGCTGGAGGCTGAAGATGGGACTTAGGAATGGAATAATTCATCAAACTGAAGCCAAAGATAGAAGTAAGTATGCTGTATAAAGGGCAAGATGAAGACATTTTAGTAAATCTAACACTGAAAAAGAGGGGATAAGGTGCTGAGAACATCCAAAGGAACTTTCCTGAGAGCATTGCGAGAACTGCCAAAATTTTTGAAGTTTTCAAATGTTTTTTATTAAACCACGTAAATTTAGTATCTAACATGAATAATTTATCACAATAGACTTAATTAAATCCTCATTAAAATGAAAATGAATTTTGATGCCATTCCACAATTATTTTCAACAAGCGCTTTTAATTTGGCCCAAACAATAGCAAGGAGGCTTTGTGGGTATCATAATATGTGATCTAGACCTAAATGATTTGTTTCAGTCATCACAAAGAGGGAACAATATGAGGGAACATGAGAAAAATACAGAAAACAATGAGTAGGGCTGCACATAATTTTGGCTGTCATATTTTTGTAAGTAGTCTCATGGTAGTTGGCGGTTTGCTTAAAGCTTCAGCTCCTAGATTTGTGTTGTAAATAAGTATCTTAAGATTTCATTACAGAAAAACAAGTTTCTAATTTTCATTATTTCAAGAACACTTGAACTAATGCAGCGGAAGAAAAGGAACCAAAACACATCTTTTAAGACACAAATTTGTAGAGGTATAACTCAAAACCCAAAATCTCCCTTCTTACTCTCAAAAAATCCAAAGGCATAAAGCTAAGACTTGATCCTGCTATTAGAGCTCAGGTCAGTATTTATAGTGCATTAATTACTCAGACATTGCAAAGCTTTGTATCCCATCCTTTTACCAATGTTCTCTTAGAGCCTTGAAAACGACATGCCTCTGCCCTCTATTTTAATCGCTTTTTTCCTTGAGCAGATGCTGATGAGCCCAGTGTGTGATCTGAGTTCTGATCTGGAATGACCCTGCAGGAAGCCACCCTAGTCTTCCCTCCTAAGGGCTGGTGGTGAGGAGGGGAGTCAGGACTATTGTCTCCCTCCCACAGCAGCAGCCAGCATTGTTCCTTTTTATTTACTTCTCTCTCTCTGTAAACCAGCAGGGCTCACAGCAGAGGGATGCAACTCTCCTCATTAGAATAATTGGGCTGATTGATGAGAGAATGGCAGTGTGAAGGAAAGCGCTCGTTCGGCAGCGTTCACCACCACAGGCTGAGCACCCACCTGGCTGTGGGCAGCGCAGCACTGGGCATCCCCACGGCTCCCAGCTCTTCAACCTTTGCATCTCAGTGAAAATGGACAGATAGATGCAATAAACATTTTTTTTTCCTTCATGTTCCTTCACAAGTTTTATGTTCCAAGTTAACATTGAAAGTCTAATTCAAATACTAAAGGAAAGGGAAAAATCCCATGTTGGACCCTTCCTTAGTGTTAGATCAGTGGAAAATTTGGCTTATAAAATTCTCCTTGAGCAGGTTCATTGTGTTGCTGGAACAGTGAGAGCTGATACAGCCTCGTTCCTCTCCTGCACTGTAGTAGTTTTGCATTATTTTTAGGAAAGGCTTATGTATGAGGAATTAAGAAGTTTCCTTCTTCCAGGGAAAATGTAACAAGTATCCTTTGTTCATCACATTTCCTGGGTATCTTCATGGCAAAATATAGTGTGTACCTGGTAAATTCTACAGCACTCTGGAGGACCCATTTAAAATGCATGTAGACCTATTTTAAAACACATTGAAGCTTTTAAAAATGTATCACACAAACAAACAGAAGATCATTGGCAATTCTGCCTGTTGTGTTTCTGCCTGGTACTGGAATCAAACACCAAACTTGCAAAAGTTGCCAGCTGCCTGTGCTTCCCAGCATGATGTTTGTGGTCACCTTTATGGAAGAAGCAGTACCCATTGCTTGTCTTTCCTAACAGGATGGCATTTGTAGTGTCTGAAAGGCAATGAAATGATTTTGTAAATCTCCCATCAGGTCTATAAGAATTATTTTTTTCGAGAGCAGATTGGTGGTGCCAGTTTCAAGGTCAGTTATTTGCATTTAATAGCCCTCCACATTACAAACTCTGTGAAAAGCCTCAACAAACCCACAGAGCTCACAGTATAAGCCAGAGAAGTGAAAGCAAGAAAAGAATGAAGCATTTATCACAAACTGACATGAAAAATCCTACTGCCATTGCAACTGCCTGGAACAAAATGCTTCATACCACCCATAGGAAAATGCAAATCAGCATCCGACATTTTCTGCCACCTTCACGTTGTCTCAAACGCTCTCAGCGTATTCTTGGCTGGAACATTTGCCTCTGTCTTTTGCGTACATGGAAAAGCAGCGCAAGACCCAGTTTCAGCCATCCCGTTCCTTCACGCAAAGCCTCAGTGTATTTTTGGCTTAACCGATTGGCAATACTGACTGGCACAAAGCTGATCCATGTGGAAATCTAGCCTTCTTTTACAAAGTCGCATTCCAGAAGCTGAGCAAGAACACTCCCCTTCACTTTGTAAGGTGGGTGAGGTTGGGAGGGTCCCCCCTGAGACCTGGACACTGCACTTTGCAGCCAGAAAAATAACTTTAGTGCTTATTGATACCTGATTACTCCGTGTTCACCGGGAAACAGCATCTAAAACCTTTTCCAAACCACAACTTTATTGCTCAGAAGTCAGTGTTTTGATATGTAAATACACAGCCTTATTTCTTCTGCCTCCAGACACAGTGATTTCATTGATGGACATGGGGCATTTCCATCAGCAGAGCTCAGCACTAGTGCTGGTGTGTGCAAGGGCGATCCGTAGAGAAGAGACACATATAAAATGGAGAAATGGTTCAAGCATTACGCAGTGTGCCTCTTTCCTAAACAATCATACTGTACTTGCTTTCCCTCTCTCTTCTCAAAATTGCTGCCTTGGGGAGGTAAAGAATTACCATTGCCATAAACCATAATCAAGCTCAGATGTGCAAAGGGACAAATGAGGGCCTCGCTCAAATATCAAAGGGGTCTTGAACTGCCAAAACAGAACAAGAGAGAAATCCCGAGGGAATGAAAGATGTAATTTATGACTGACCTTCATTTTAACCAGGAAATGCGTGCTCTTGAATAGCAATGCTCCTCTTAACGCATGTTTTGTTTTGTTTCAGCTCAATGGGAATTTTTGCTGCTGCACTATTGATCTAAACTCCTAGACAATGAGCCCAGGATGAGGAATCACATATGCATTCCAGAAACATATTTCTGCGCTGAGCTCGTCTCAGCAGTGACAGTGCCCGGCTTTGTTGCCCTCTCTGCCACAGCGCTGCCTTCTGGGGCTCGCCTCTTCGTGTTTACATCACCGCTCGCCTAAATAACTCACATGTTTTGTGTTCTCATAACCCAGTTGTCTGGATTTGGGAGAAAAATGAGATAACTCTTCAAGGAGATTTTTGCTGCCACAGGAGCAGTTGATGTCTGGATGAGGTCTCAATCATTCAAAGGCCAAGCATTACAAGAAAAACAGACACATCAAATATCTGCAGTCAAATATAAAACCACAGTGCCTCAGTTTTTCATGTGCTGCCTCCATTTTTACATTTCACAGGGTAACATTTGACTGGGGAGTCTCTGCATTGCAAAGAAATTTAGTTTAAAATCTATTTCCAAACTTATCTTTGTAATGGACCCAAACTGCACACTGAACTTTGGAGAAATTCAGATCCACGTTTCCATCCATATTTTATGGCTCAGTTCCAGCCATAGTTTAAAAATAAAGATGTTTAGCTGCTCTCAGCTGAAGTCAAGTGCTATATTCCCCCAGCTTCCCATGGGAGATGCTGTATTCGAGCAAGTATTCATTTCCATAATCTCAGAATTATGTTCCAAATTCCAGTTAAATAGTGTGATGAAAAAGCTTTTTTTCTAAAAGATACTTTACATTTAATGTGAACTGCCAGGAACTACAGTGCTTAGCAGGTACAATGAAAAGGAGAGTTTGTCAGGAAAGCCCGTCCATTCTGAAGAAGTCTCTCTCAAAGATGGTAGCTATTAATAAAATAAACTTCTTGTTCTGATAATCAGAAAAATATAATCTGTCATAGGAGGCTGAACTCCTTCATAGTTTCCTCTGTCAGCTTTCCCTGCGAACAGCTCTCAGTATGTGTATGAAACTAACTTTGGAAAAACAGGTTTGATGCCTGATGCAAAACAAACTGATCTTTTAAATTGAGCTTTTTCAGGTAGAAAAACCTTTGGAGTTAATTGGATGGGAGTATTTTGGTTATTTTTCATCACTGCAACATGTTGTTTTGCAACACAAAATATGTCCATTTACAGTAAATAGAGAGATGTCTGCAATAAATTAACTTCAGAGTTTCAGAAACACAGATGGTATTTCTTGCACTTCCCCAAAGGGCTACATTTGCTCTAGAAATGCAGAGATTTCAGCTATTCTGTTATTTTTAGGAGCTTGTGCATCCCCATTATTTCTACTTCACTAAGAACAGATAAAATCTGATTTACAGTTTATCTGCAATCAAGGAAGGAGATTCAATTATTTTGTCACTTGCAATATGTTTCTGCTGCCTCCAGCATTTCATGTTTTAAAAGTACATTTGTAAAGAAACTAATGCAGATAAGGCACTCCAAAAGGCGAATCTTCACATTCAACACAATTTGGAGAGGAAGACACGAGCAGGGCTGTTGGGACAGAACAACCAACGCGTAACTGCGGTTTGCGAGTCCCGTCGTCCCGGAGGCGCTTCCGCGGGGCAGCGCGGGCTGCGCGCCTGCTCCCTGCCGCCAGCAGGGGGCGCGACGCTCCCGCCGCGTTCCCGCCAGGCCCCGCGCTGCCGCCCCCGCCTGGCGCTGCTCCCGTGTGGGCCCGGAGCCCGCGCGCCGGCAGCCCGGCGCGCAGCGGCTGCACCTGCACAACCACCCCGGCGTCTCCGGCGCTTTTTGTTTTAAACAACTGCAGTGGAGCGTATGTTTTTTTGTTTCACAGAATCACACAGAATCACAGAATGTCAGGGATTGGAAGGGACCTCGAAAGATCATCTAGTCCAATCCCCCCACCAGAGCAGGAACACCCAGATGAGGTTCCACAGGAATGTGTCCAGGTGGATTTTAAATGTCTCCAGAGAAGGAGACTCCACAACCTCCCTGGGCAGCCTGTTCCAGGCTCTGTCACCCTCACTAAGAAGTTTCTTCTCATATTTAAGTGGAACCTCCTGTATTCCAGTTTGTACGCATTGCCCCTCATCCTGTCATTGGTTGTCACCGAGAAGAGCCTGGCTCCATCCTCGTGATACTCACCCTTTACATATTTATAAACATTAATGAGGTCACCCCTCAGTCTCCTCTTCTCCAAGATAAAGAGACCCAGCTCCCTCAGCCTTTCCTCATAAGGGAGATGCTCCACTCCCTTAATCATCTTTGTTGCCCTGCGCTGGACTCTCTCCAGCAGTTCCCTGTCCTTCTGGAACTGAGGGGCCCAGAACTGGACACAATATTCCAGATGTGGTCTCACCAGGGCAGAGTAGAGGGGAAGGAGAACCTCTCTCGACCTTTGAGCTTATGTTCATGAGTGCCTTAAACATTTTTGGATTTTTCACCCCTCATTATGTTGCAAGACGTTTAGCTGAGGACGCTCCAGTGGGGTCAGAATTTCTGTGTCCTTTAAGCAGAAAGAGTAACCGAGGCATACAGTTTACAGTAGGGCTCGCATTCAGCCCACCTCATTATAGGCATCTAAGTGAGAGGGCTAACTTCGAAGCCGGCTTGTCTTTGCTTCCCTCTAGAGTCGATGGACAGATCTGGCACCTCCAAAGAGTGATTCAGCACACACAGCGATCAAAAACCTCCATGCAGGTAACCCCCCATGGGGCGAGGGGGTTGCACAGAATCAGACTTTGGGGGCAGTAAAATACAGCATATTTTTTTTGTATATCCATAATTGTGATTCTCATTCAAACAAAACATTGTAAAATAAAAATCACTACTCTTTCATTTATCATGTTAAAGCACACAGAAGATGGCTTAATGACGTAACTTGCCAGTGACCACCTGTTAAGAAGTGAGAGAAATATCCTTGTGGCAGTACTGTCATTGGTTGACTGGCAAAACCTGCATTTGCAGCAACTCAGGAAGAATTCAGGAGTTCAGAAACCTCTCAAGCTACAAATTCTTCCTGAAAGTACACCCGGTTCTGCTCTCCTGAACTACACATGTAATTTAACAATGTTTATAATAAGTAAATGGTGACTTTGAGGAAAATATGAGGGCAGTGGCAACCTGTGCAAAATGCTCCTGCCTGGCAGAAGTAGCAGCGCATCCCTCTCGCCCTGTAGATTCCTTTGCTGTCTGGGGTTCTTCTGGTCTTTCTGATTTGACACTTGCCTTGCTCTTTCTGGGATCAGAGCAAACACATTTTCAATGTTTGCATTTTAGAATTCAGTTCCTGTAATACTGCATATGCCTTTAGGATCACTCATGGCCGTAATCCTAAAGGTGTTCAGCAGCTCAATGGAATTGGTCCCTGTTTCATGGGAGCTTTTAAAAGTCCTGATGAATGCCTACCTGCACGTGCAGGCACCTAAAATCCTTTCACAGCCTAGTCCTTGCTTCAGCCACTTGCTGCTTCATTCCTCCAGCTGATTATGACAGTGAAGAAGTGGGATTCAAATCAGGTTTTCAATCTGCAGACAGCCTGACTGCAGTATCTTGTGTGTATTGCTCAAAGGAAAAGTCTTTCTACAGGTCCAGCATTTTTTTTGCATTTGAGATTTTTCTACTTGTAATATTTTGTCTTTTCTGATTCTGTCCGTAGATATATTTGTTACTTCTTCCACTGAACAAACAAAAATAAAAACTTGGCTAACTCAGCATCATCCTCAGTGACGTGTTCTCTGGCTTCCTCAACGACCTGTGTGACACCCCTCGAATCCTTATCAGCACCAAAGTCAGGGGATGCAATGCAGTAATTTGGGTGGACAGGATAGAGAAGGAGCTATCAGCAGAGCTGCTCCAACAAACCAGCATCATCTCCCCCTTCCTCCCCTGATGTGGGAAGCCACACAGCAGCAGCTGTGAGAACAGCTGCAAGAGCACAACCTACAGCTTACAGGGGCAGCTCATCAGGAGGTAAACACAACAGTGATCATACCAATCACATTAGGAAACATTTTATTTGTAGAGCTTACATTGCAGGTTTAGCTACAAGCACCATTGGGGGAGCCCAGCAGAGGAGAGGAAATCACGGGCAAATGGCCACCGCACGGGCCCCATCAGTCTGCACTCACATGCAAGGCCAAACATGCCCAGAATATGCCAGACTTGCTGCATCTGTCCTCAGCACAGCCTCTGGCTACCGGGATGGTGAGTTCAACCACTGCCATGTGGTTGCTCTCAAGGCCTACAGAGGGTTCACACATGAGCTTTCTTGCAGGTTCGGGCTTTCCTCCTGCAGGCAGCACAGCTCTAGGGGGGACGGGGGCTTCTGAGACGCTCTGGTCCCAGCCTGGATTCCTCAGTGCCATGGCTGGTTTGGAACAATTGTTGCACATGCAAATCTGAACATTGCTGTCCTTGGCAGAGATGTACATTGGAAGACATCATTCACCTAGCAGAGAGCTCTTCCTTCATATTTCATGTTTTCCGTAGTAGCTCATGCAGACACACATTTTATTCCCAAGGTAGCTGTCAAGCAGTGCTATGTCCTCATCCTGTTGTCACAGATCTGCCCAGTTGTGTCCCACATGCATGAAATCCCTTCTTTACAGACTTTTGCAGCTAAGCCACAAACTTCCACTTCTGCTGTATCTCTCTTGCAAAACTGGATGGATCTCCTGCTCAGCAGTGTGTGGTGTGTCAGGTAACAGAGCAGCCTGCTCTGCAGGAAGGGGCTGCGCTTGCTGCGGGGCCCACGCTCTGACTGCCTGGGGGGTTCACACACCTCCCAGCTGTCACACAAAAGTTTCCTGCCATGGGTCCAAATCCATCCTGTGTTGCAAACCTCATCTCTTGTGTCCCACCACAGAATAAATCTGAAGCAACAGTGGTATAGACGTGAACCCTGAGGTAGCCAGTTTCTTGTCTGATATTTACCTTCTGGTTAAGGTGTGCTCTGTGCCACCAAAATGATGCATGAGAAAAGGAAAGCAGAAGTTGGGCAAAATGGCAACGGGAATTCGAGGAGGAAGTCGTCAGT
Organism: Streptopelia decaocto; assembly: GCF_964273445.1. Lineage (NCBI taxonomy): Eukaryota > Metazoa > Chordata > Aves > Columbiformes > Columbidae > Streptopelia > Streptopelia decaocto. The sequence goes on along the minus strand of NC_138655.1, from coordinate 146,893,092 downwards.
ATTTCCAGAACTTATTTTCTCTTCGTTCCTCACATCAGGAAAAACTATTACGGTGGCTAGGAAAGCGAAATATTTCTGTCTGTTTCTAAGCATGTAGAGCAGACTCCCTGCTGGCAAAGCTGCCCATCACATTTTGTTCAGTGTTATGTAGAGCCTGCAACTGCACCAGGAACAAAACATGGGGCAGTGCATGAGCCTGTGTAAGGGCCATGTGTTAGCTGAGTCCCATTTAGCTCCTGCTTTGTGTAAGCCCTGGTTTTGTTTTCAAAAAAGGCCAATTCCACTGGTATTTCATTTCCTTTTTTTACAAATGAGGAGTCTGGTGTTTAGAGGATGTGGCAAACTTTTGATGAAGAATGTTCTGATGATGAGTGCGACCGTTATGGAAATGACAAAGGTAGACAGAAAGAGGGGGACATGTCTTCCCACGGCAGGCATGGTGTCCTGCCCTGCACCCCGCCAGGGAAGCAGGGGGGGTGAGAGGCTGAACCAGAACCTGGCTTCAGTGACCTGCCAGGACTCTGCATCTTCCCTGGCTGGTTATAAGGGCTCTTGCAGCTCAGTGTGTAGCCATGCTGGAACAACTTTTGATAGAGCTCCAGCCTGTTCATGACAAATGAGATCATGACAAATGTCAGCTCATGACAAGTACAAGTCTTTAGTTTACTTGTTAACTTTGAAGCTAGTGGAAAATACCTTCAAGGGATATTGGCAATTACCAAATTTCTATTAAAAGCATTTTACTTCTACAGGAACATCTTTGGAGAAGCAACAACTGAAAGGAAGAGGGTCTTCTCTTTTCATGATCATTTCTGTGCAATATTTTTCTTTCCATTTGCATAATTTCCACCTAAACTTTGTTTTTTCTGTTCTTATGGGATGAATCTGTGATGGTAAGTATAGAAGATATCTAAGGGAACCTGAGGACACAAGGAATGCCAAATCAGTTTCATATTTCACACTGAAGTCCTCTTTTAGCTCTCAGTTGACAATGTTTTACAGCTATAAACCTGCCAGTCTCCACACCATAATAATCTCATCATATACCTTTATGAATATTTCTCTTACAGACCAGAAGATAAAACCTTTCTTGGTATACTTTGCCACAGATCCAAAAAGGAAGAGAAACTTCACAAGTTCTCATTTGAAAACTCCTTTTGGTGCTTGTCTATTAAAGATCAAGGGCACAAAGGCGCAAGAGCCTAACCTCCACCATTCAGAGGACCCAGGGAAGCTTTTGATGCCAGGAATCCCATGCAGAGGTGGAGCTACTGCTTTCAGTTATTTTCTATTCCCATAAGGTACTTTCAAGTTTGTCCTTTCAGGGACAAAAAAGACTCTCTGGGTCCCTCTTCCTAGAGACTGTTCTAAGGGGAATGAATGTTAACATCTTTTTTGGAGAAGTCTCTAAGTCTGGTGGTGGGAAATGTGGAAAGAGTTGCTACCTGCACCACTATCATGAGGTGGTCATACCAGACTGGGCATCCAGCCTGGAGCTTTGGCATGCAGTAGAGGACAACAGAGGGAAGTTGGAGAGAAAGGCCTTGTTATGCTTGAGGCCAGAACTACTCGGTTTTGTTTGTGGTGGCAGAGAAGATGCTCAGGCACATGACCTGCAAGGCAGGACAGCCTCAGTGGGAGAGGTCCAAGAAAAAACTCTACATGCCTGAAGCAAACCCTGGGATAATATGTGATGCCTCATCCCAGAACAATTGCAAAAAGCCCTGTTTATGTGCCTGAGTTTATAGGCACCTGGGCATCATTTGTATCCAAACTTCTATTGCCACATTTGTCCATGGATACAGCCACCTTGCTGAGCTGAGCAGCTCTGTGTCTTCTTCCCATCTAAGAGAGCACCAACCACAGTCACTTTTATTTCAAAATGGACTTTGTACTGTTTGCGTAACAGTTAGGGGTCCTGCTCTGGAAATAAAAGACCACTTTAATTCTCTTCTCAGATGAAAAGAATTGTATCAATGGTTCCAATGAACCTAAGTTAGTAGGTTACAAAATTATGTGGGAAGGGAGCAAAGTCCATCTCTCTTTTTGAAAGTAAAAGTCAGTTCAAGTCTGAGAGTGACATGGTTAGAAGGAGAGGAAACACAATGGAGCCAGAGTCTGTAGTACACAAGTCAGAAACTTATCTGGGAGTGTAATCTCAAACCAAAAGACATTTTTCCCGTTAAAATATAAACAGGTCTTTTGCGACCAGAGTTCACAAACCCCTGATCTAAGAGGTGACTTTTCACTGACTGTGCCCCACTCCTGTTCCTTGTGGGCTCTGCAGCTGCAGTGCTGCAGCATGTCAAGCCCTCGAAGCCCATTGTAACTCAGTTTCAAGAACTGATAATCAAAATTTTCAGGTTACTAAAAGCCAAGGCTGAGGCCAGGTGTAAAACGAACAAATAGAGTTTCTAAGTCACGTTGGCATTCATTTGCAACTTTCAAATATGACAAATAAAATGCCTGAGGACTTATCTCTATAAAGACTGCAATTAAGGGTGAAAAATCAAAATGACTCTTTATGGGGAAAATACTTATAACCTCCTTCATGGATCACTGTTGCATATCCAGAATTTGGATGGTGTATTTCCTGTAAAAGACATATTGACTTTCTCAGTGAGAAATTCTCTCCCGACCCGTATCGCAGCAGCAGCAGCACCAGCATTCTTAAGCCGCTCCATTAGTTCTCAATCATGTGCTACTGATGAGTATGGAAAAGAGAAAAGGAGGGCACCACAGGCTTTCATCTTTTTTAGTCCCTGCCTGACTTCATAAAACTGTGAGTCCCTTCAGACCTTATCCTTCCTGGGAGCCTCAGGGCACTTCTAAAAGACTTTACAATCCTCTCTTTGAACTTCTGCAATCATCTGTGCTTTGTTTTCTTTTAAAAATGGCAAGTGGGAAATGAGTTGTTCTGATTTCCCTTTGCTTGTTGTTTCTGTGGGAGGAGGCCCCTTTTTCAGAGAGGTGCAAAGTACCAGCTCCAAAATTCCCACTGCCTCTAATGGAGTGGAAGGGCTGAGATCCAGGCAACCCTTTGAACATGCAGGATGCTCTCTATGAGGCTATATAATGCAACAGTCACTACTCATACTTTTCAGAACAGCAGGTCTGCTTTTCAAACACAGGCTTCTGAAGTATGAGGTACACAGGTAATGTAGTAGTAACACTGCCTGCCTGCTATGTGCTCCGAAATTCTCAATTGCAGTTAGCATGTGTCTTGAAAAATTGATTCTAGCTGAGACTGGGGTGTCAGATAAGGGACAAGTTGCTCTGGCACTGTGAGTCAGAGGCTCATTTATTCTTTATCTGTGGCAGTGGGAGCACAGACAATGAAAACTATATCTATGACAGCTCCCTTACTGACGTGCCAGGGTTATTGTACTGCCTGTAAAGTCACAGGAAAGAAACTCTCCAGGTTTCTTTTTCAAACAGACATGTTTGAACCAAGACATTCCTGCTTCTTGTAGCTGCCAGTTCCTGAGCACAGGATTCAATGTTTTTCTTGTACTTGCTATAAAATGCCTAATCAAAGCCTTCCCTGCTTCCCTGTTATAGCTGTTCCATTATTTATTATGGTAAAAGAATGAATTACTGAACTTCAGCCTTGGCAGATAAGTGAAATGGGAATGAACTTTCAGCTCTTTGGTTTCAGAAGGTGAGTAAATCTCTGGTGGAGTTTGCACACATGGTTGGAATAGTTCCCCTCGTTTACACTGGCACAGCTCCACCGACTGCTGCTGCGCTGCCCCGATTCACACTTCCAGCAGCAGGGAGTTAGAAACTCAGCGGCCTGGGACAGCTGTGACTTTTTCATATTGCTCGTCCAGTTCACCTTTTAAAACAGAAAATTTAAACTCATATGTGAAGGAAAAAGAAAAAAAGGGATTTTCCTCTTCTGGGTTATTATGGGGGACCTGACCAGAGAGAGAGAAGAAGGAGCTGTAAGTGATGCACTGAGGTTGACCTTGGAAGAAGGAGAGGTTAAATAACAATATAAATATCCGTTGGCTCTTGAACCAAGTGACACACAGCATTTCTTGTATATAATTCTCTTACATGGTGCCCTGGCAGTAAAGAGCTCCGTTCATCCTGATTTCCCTAGGAAATGTAGCGTGTACGTTCACACCATCTGCCTGTCGTGTCTCTTCCCCAGCCTTCCTCCTGCCACCCGCCATTTGTCCACTTACTGGCGTGTGGCAGAGCAAGTCCAGAAGTGAGACCTGGCAGTTGTACACGGGTGGGATGCGTGCCCGGCGTCTCCAGAGAGCAGAGCAAAGGCACGGCACCTGCAGGGGAGGGGGCTCAGTCTCCCCAGCTGCAGAGCCGCAGGGAGCCCTGGCAGCCCAGGGATGCCGCAGGAAGGAGCGATGGCACCGGGATGCAGGAAGGAACTGGGAGGGTAAGCAAGACGTGGGAGAGAACTCCGTAGGAAACTGGTCTCCGTGAGCTTCACGGAACACAGCAGTTGAGCCTGACACGAGACAGGCGCTAAACTAAGGGAAGTCCTTTAAAGAAGCAGATGTGTTCTTTCCAAAGTACTTGCTGGTAAAATAAATTAAGCCAGTTAAATTAAGCTTCCATGTCGGCATCCAGCAATATCGCTTAGCCTGATTTATCAGTCTGCTTAACAGCAGTAGGCAGTGTAGAACTAGCATTTTATAATCTAGGATGGTTGATTTTTAGTGTCATTTGACATACTGTACGCTGATCTCCACTTTTAAAAAACAGGGAATGCGAAGGTGTCTGCTCGCCTTTGGAAAAGGAAATAAATATTAACTTATCTGCACAATGTGTAAGCGGATCTAGCCCTGTTGCAGGAAACTCATTAATTTTGCATGGAAAATAAATAAGCCAGGAGAGAAAAGGATGGGTGGGATTTTAACTTCCTCTGTTTCCGCAAATCATTATTTTATATGAACTAGTGCATGCCAAAAGTTTTTAAGAGGAAAATTGCTGCAAAGGACAAAAAAGTTTGTTGAATCTTTTAAAAACTTTTCAGTGGAGGGACAATTTAGGGTGGTGTTGGGAAAACTCACCTGTTAAATGCTGCTGATAATTCCCACTATTAGACCGTGTTTTCCATTGCTGATGCCATTGTCAGACTTGAGCCGCCAGGACTCACATTTTCCACAGCAGGTGTCCGCCTAAGGCTGGATACGTGTGATGCATGTGTGCGTGGATCAAGAATTGTCTCAGACTGAGTGTATAAAAATTTCAGCCAAAATAGTTTTGCTCTTCAACAAGAAAAAATGTGCTGTTTCCCTCACATTACAAAGAACGGCAACCTCTTCTTTAGATGGTCCCAAAGGCCCCATACTTTGGAGGAAAAGCATGACATTTGGCAGGAGGAGTGCTTTAGCTACTCTGGAAATCCACCTCAGTCTGCCTGACTTACAGACCTGAGCAAGATCAGTTTGGTCTCGAGAGAGCTTCACATCTTGGTGTTTCAAAGATCCCACCTTCAGTGATTCTGTGCTAGACTGCTGGGGCTGACCAAGGTGCTTCTCTTCAGCTCATTTCTCCCCTGCCCCTTTGGATCCTGTTGCTGGTCTGGGGCAACACACAAGAACTGGTCACCCAAGGAACGGACAGGCTGGAGAGGGAGAGAAGAAAGGAGAGCAGTGTCAAGAGTGACAGAGACAGAGCAGTGACAGAGACTGTGGGACAAGCGAGGAAGGTTGAGATGAGAAGGCAAAGATGGCGATGTAGCAGAGCTGGTGCAAGACCAGGGTGGAGCAAAAGTGACCCAGGCTGGGAGAAAGGCATCAGAGGGTCTGTGGCCACTGTGCCCACAGTCAATGACCAACACATGTGCCACAAGATAAGATAGTGGCAGTTTTGTTTGCTGATGGGGAAAAGGTAAGTGGTCACTGACAGCACTTTCAGAATTACACAGTTTTGAGACTGGCAGAAAGTATAATTTAAGCTCATTTTCAGCCATGGAAAGGTTGGGCTTTCAAGCTAGAACCATACCAAAAAATGATAAGAATTGGGAAATTGTTGATTGGCCCTTATGTTCCATAAAAGTATGGCTCTGTACCTGGAAACAGCCGCTATTGGTGTTCTTGCTCTTTCTTCACGGGTGAGAGATACTGTTGCTCAATGCCTTGAAAATTCAAACACTCACCGAGATGCCTTTATATGGCTTTAAATGTTGGCCTTTCTCAGACAGACAACTGTGACCAGGGTAGCCAGCCCTTACACAATCATCCGTTTATCAGTCAACACCTTTCCAGCATTCTAGATCCACTCTTGTAACATTTGCAAAATGAGTAACTGAGGAGAACACTGTGCGCACTGGGTGACTACCACTTCTCTCTCTGAGCCCAGCAGTTTAGTCTCTGATCACTAAAGCAGCTTAAAACTGAGTAATTTGTATGGCGTTCACCAAGCCTACCCTGCCAAGATGCAGCTCTTTCTTCAGATTAATCCCTAACCTTTGGCAGTCTGGAATTGTTAATAGCAGCAATTTCTAACAGCAAAATATCGCTGTAAATATTCTTCATTCAGGTTTTATGACATCCAGACCATTATGTCCTAAAGATGCCAAAAGCCACTTGTCAAAATCCAGAGTTACATTTCTAGAAAGGCATAAAGCTTAGAAAAGCAAGCAGTTTTAGAATATTTATGAGAAACAGGAACTTTTAGTTTAAGGTAAGGATTAAATTAGTGAGAATGTGAATTTATGGTCACAGGATGACTGCACCACTAATTCAGACAAATGTATTCTTGATAAGAATACAGGCTGGAAAAGCAAATGAGAACAAGTGTGAAAGAGATGCAGACAGCCTTAGGTAACTGCAGGAACATTTGCAATCAAATTAAAATAGCAAATGGTGTATGATCCTGACAGCTTTTCTACAATGTATGTCTAGGAGAGCAGGCATTGTGTAGTTGAATTGCTGATTTGGATGGCAAACACACAAAATTCAAATCTGATTCTATAAACTTCTGGTGGATAACTTGGGAGACAGGAATGAAGTTCCAGGTGCACAGCTTGGGGAACATTGGGACAGTGCAGGACAGAAAGGAAGGGAGGGCACACATGTCGTATTCAATGGCCCATTGAGGGGTTGGACTAGATGACCTTTGAAGGTCCCTTCCAACCCAAACTATTCTGTGATTCTATGATCTCTGCTTTCATACTGGACAAAAATATGACCATAGTACAACACTCTCTGCACTAAGGATCTGTACTGTGATTTCTCTGTTTTCCATCCATGTAAAATTCTGATGGAAGCTTTTATGATGGTTTGGGCACTGACAGACTTTGCTCCCCTGAACAGATTCACTGACATCTAATAATAGCTGAGCTCTTGTATTTTTTGGGTGTGGGGTTGCCGATTTTGATTTATTTCCTTTATCAGCCACCTGCTTTCACAAATTGAACTTACCTCTGAGTAAATTCAGACTTATCTTTAAGACCTGTGTCAACTCTGGTCGAAACTTGCTAACAAATCCAAGAATTATTGGGAAGACACAGACATCTAAGCCTTGATTCTTTAGAAACTAAACATGAAGAAAAGAAAACTATAAAGACATGGAAAAGGAAACAAACTAGACACTAGAAAACCTTATAATATTTTGTATGTAACGAGAAACTGAATCTGGTTAATCCAACCACATCAAAGGCTAAAAGTCATTAGGATACCTTCAGAAGTCTCTGCAAAATCTTCCTCCTCCACTCAGCCATTTCAAAAGCTTCAACACAGAGGAGGTTTTGCAGTTGCGGAGCGCAGCCATTCCACATACTGCTGCACTCTGTAATAATCTTCTGCATGCAGATGGGAATGGAACTGCAAGAGGTAGTTCTGAAGTCCAGAGTAATGCAACTTGTGAATCCTGGCTGCAGTGGAGCCTCTGGCTGAAAACCCTAGGTCTCAGCAACTTGCAGCTGTTTCTGACACCGATGGATCATTACTAGCGTCTACTTTGATGAAAGCCACCTACCCAAAATACCACACCAACAGCTGGTGTAAAGTCACAGGCTTGGAATTTGCAAAACTGTTTGCAAAAAGGAGTCTTCTCCTTCATGGTGAATATACAACATGAGCATGTAATATTATCTGGATGTAGTTCAAATTAAGTGATATGGTTTTGTTGTACCAGCTATTTTGGGGTAGGAAAGAAGTTACATACCTAGCCAGCTGGATATGACTACATTGGAATTAAGTTTTCTGTCTTTAATTTAGAAGGTAAAAAATGGACTGAAATGAACTATAAGTTTTTGATCTCTATCTTGAGGATCTCTGTGAACAATACATGATAAATGTACAGTGCCGAGACCCACAACAGAGGAACTGGAACTGTTACTCAAGGGTGCAAAACTCTTTGATTCAGGCCTAAATGTTTCCTTATTTATTAAAAGTTGGCTGGGGGCAATCGAGAATTCAGGACAAGAAATAATACATATTTCTGATCATGTTGATATATGCCTGAAGAAGAAATTACTACTCTCAGAACAAAACCAGGTAACTAAAAGTTATGCTTTGTGACTCCAGAATTTGAAAAAAAAAAAAAAATCAAACGACATCTAATTAATGTCTATATGATTGCTTTCATGTCTTTTCTCAGGGGTAAGATGTTTATAACCACACACATAAGCAAGAAAAGGACCTAAGGGAACACAAACAAACCCCACCACCCAGCACCTTAGCTGCAGCATCTGCAAGCCAGCAATCATGGAATACTTGATGAAGTGCTTAAGGCTAGGAAGGCTGATAATGAGATTTCTTTTAAGTTCACTGTGCTGCACATTAAAGAGGCACTGCCAACCCGATTCTGAGAGGAAAAACATTACACAGCACACACAGGCTGTTTTGGTTTTTATAGGAAAGCCCTGGCTGATGTCTAGAAAGACAAACAGGTTTAGTAAGTAGCATACTTGACCCACAAGTTTTCCCTCAATATTTTTGCATTTTACTTGCCTACTTCATAACACTCCAGTTCTGATGCTCTCTCTGGCAAGTGTCCCAGAGAGGAGAGTGGTTCTGAGCTCCCACCAGATCAATGCAAAAAGCTCCCCAAGATAGTATCTTAAGCAGAATATATTAGAGGCCATCTGCACACACCGTGACACTGGCTGCATGCAAAGTGCTGTCACATGTGCAGCATCAACAACCCAGAAACAGAGAGTTCCACCTCTCGCTCTCTGGTCTGTTCCGTAAGAGAAACCACCATATTATTTGCTGCAAGATCATATCTGGTCTTTTCAGAATTACATGTGAATTATCAAGTTGAAGAAAAGTCTGGTCAAGTTACTTTAAGTCTACCTTTCAATCTTTTTTTATAAAACCAAGTAATATTTTACTGGTGCATCATTGTTATGTAGAGGACTGTAACTTTTCTTATAAAACAGTGTACATGTAGTCTTACCCTTATCTTAACATAGCTGCTTCCAGGAGTTCCTTTGCAAAAATGTCCTTTAAGCCTTTCTGTCAGGCTTTTGTATTCTAAATGGCAGTGAAGTAGTAATGCTGGCGTGCTCCAGCTGCCTGCATGGACAAGTCAAAATTAACTTTCCTGCTTTTCCTATCTCCCGTAATTTTTTCTCAACACCTCCCAGGATGATAGAGAATGTGAGCTGACAAACAGGTAGAGCATAAAATGTATCTGTATTCAGGAAAATATACATTCAAACAATATTAATGTTGCACAACTAGTCATTAAAACTTGGCAAAGCCAATTTTGTAATTTTAACTTTTAGCATAGTTTTTTCTTACAACATTGCATATTTTTCAGTCCTGCTGTGGGTATGGATCAGTTTCTGAACCGAAAGCATCTGTTGTCTGCCAGACCCTTGTTCCCATTGTTTCTGAAAGTGAATGACACAGCTGACTGCATGAAGAAACAGGATTGCTTTACAATTAAGATAGCAGAATGCTGTCCCTGGAGGACTGGAGTCTGCTCTGCTTCTGTTAGACACTTCCAGCAGGGGAGTTCTTATTGTGTAAGTCTTTAATTTCATATCCCTCATTTTGGGTGCTGACTTGATAACCTAGAATTTGATTTGCAGACACACTCAGGTAGCTGTAGCCAAGGATGCAGAAACTGTGCTTTGGACATGCAAGGTGATACATAGCATTAGGTTCTACCAGGAAAAAAAGAGATCTTAAGAATCACAAACTGAAATTAGGGGATAGTTTTAACCTAGCTTAATATGCAGGTTTGACAATGTAATGCTGTAATTGCTACAGAAACTGGATAACAAACATTAGCACTGTCCGTCTGTCTCCACACCAGCCTGACATGGCAGGAACCATCCTGGCACGCCCTGGTCAGGTCTCATGAGTGACATTTTGCCAGATTTCCTGCTGAACAAAACATCGGCACCATCACAATCACTAAGTATGTCAAAAAGGACTGTCAAGAGAACAAGAAACGTGTAGCTGACTTCAGCTCAAAGTAACCCTGTGTACCATCTGACATACTTCAGTCATCCTCCCTCAAGGAGTATCAATGGCAACTGGGGTGTTACTCTGCGGTAAACATTTTCATGAAGCTGTGGGCCACAAATCCACCCCTAGAGTTCCAAGAGAGTGATTCCCACAAAGCTCTATGTTAGCACAAGCCTTATTGAATGTATTTTGTTCATGGTCTACAAAACACCAACATACAAGAGACTTTTAAATGCTGATGGTATCAGTATCTGGTTGATCTTAAATGACAGTAGACTGGCTCAACCCGAACGGTGACATGTTGCTGCAGACAGTAATGAAGATCAGCATCAGGGATGCCAAAGGCTGTGTGTCTTAATAACCTTCTGCACACAGAAAACCTGGAGACAGCTGGAGTTTTTGTTAAACACAATCCGGAGTAAGAGGATCAGCCCAGCCTGAGCACTCAGTCATGGCCATATGCATTGGTCAGAGGAGGAAGATTAGGAACTATTTCCAAGCTAAGCACAACAGTCTACCCAAGAAAGCAACGCTAAGCGTAATAATCATTATCTGCTGCTCATCTGATCAGTGCTGTGGCCTGTGACACGTTTCAGTCACAGCAAATTTCACCATTTTTACTTTGCTATGATTATTATTAGTAGTAGTAGATTAAAATCGATAAACGCCATGTTGTTACTCAAGATGGCCAAGCCTTCTCTGCCTAATATCTGGCATCAGAACGCAGACAACAGCCTGACCACCAAATTGTGGCAAACAGAGAGCAAGTAAAAATCACACTCATCTAGAGGATCCACCCTGGAAAAGATGCATACGTAGCAGGTGACTTCAGCAACTTGCCATGCCAGCAACAGTGACACTTCCAGAAACCCCCTGTGTCAGCAAACCTTCCCGCCGTGGGCTCCCGTGTCCCTGGCAGAGCCGGTGGAGCGGGCACAGCGTGGTGCCTGTGCCGTCGGACAGTGCCGGGAGGAGCCACAGCAGCTGACCCCATGCAAGTGGTGCCAGGGTGGATCCTCTGGTCAGGCCGGGCAGCTGCTCATGTCCTGGGCTCCCTCTTGTCTTCTCAGAGCATGCACTTACAGACTTTTGACAATAAGAAGATAATTTGGCTACTTTTTGTTTTGTTGCAACTGTTGGCTCTATCTGTTTTGTTCAGCAGCATACATTAAAAACAGCTCCTCAGATTCAAACTCCCAGCTGAGCCTACACTCCACCTCTCCTTGCCCAGGTGAGCTGAACTCCCCCCTGACTCCTCGGCCCAGCTCTCTCCCATCTGGGACTGCTCACACCGTCCACTCGCCCCTGCCACCCACCCCCTGGATTCCAGTGCCAGACACCTTCTTGAGCCCGTGTTCTCAGTACACCTTCCCTCTTCATCCCAACTTGCTCTATCAGTTTATTTTCTTGTGCTTCAGTTTCTTGGGCAATTTGTTTTTCCCATCCTACATTCATCTCTACCAACGCTTTTGCCTACAACCCTAATATCCCTGTTCTGGATCTTCAGCCTCCACCAGCTGTCATTTCCTTTGGTGGTTTCAAAATAGTATTCCTGTCCTGCCAGCCCTGACTTCTCTGCAAGTCCCAGTTTTCATCCTACATGCTCCTACTTCCAGTATAGTCTGTTGGTTCTCCTCATCAAGGCCTTAGATCTGGCTCTTGCTCTGTCAGCCTCTGCATCAGATAGCTGCTTCCTTCACATTGCCTCGATGCCAGCAGAGAGGCCACTGGAAGTGCAGGAAAGTGTCCCTGCACTCCATTCCCTGCTTGGCTCTGGCTCAGCATGTAGCAGCTGGAAACAACCATTATTGGGAAATTCTGTCTCCATCGTGTAATCCTGGGCTGCAGCGTGTGTCATGGCTTTGTACAGAGAGTGCGTGCCCAGGCTGGGAGCTGAGAGGGGTTCGAGAGCCTTATTTGAACTGTGGGAATGATGCACAAACAACAGGACTGTAACTATGACAGGCATAAGCTTGCTCTGGGATCATCTTAACCCTTAAGCAGCAGTGCCTCCAGAAACTGAGATTTAAAATACTCTAAAATTTGGCCAAATGAGAGTAGATTTTCTTTGGTGCAGTAAAAAGCATGTGACAAAGGACTCCCTTGCTCAATCTCAAATCAAACCTTCTCCATAAAAACGTTTGATTGATTTTTTTTCCCTATTGAAAAAAAAGACTGTACCCTTCCTACATTTAATTTCAGACTAAACACTTCGGTTGATATTTTCGCTGAGCAAGAAAAACAGCCACATGATGCAGACAATTGTTAGAGACTTTTCCAGTCTGAATCAGTGTAGACTGGCACAAAGAACAGAAAGCTGGATCTTGCGTTGGACATGTCAAACCCTGTGTAACAGGCTGTATGGGCTCTTTAAAAACTCGGCAGAGCTGCTCACCCTACCTTGTGCATGTGTTGGGAATCAGCTGAAGGGCTGATTCCCAGCAAGCAGATTTAAATAGGTTTCCAGCTTACGGAGAGAAATGGATGTTTGTCTCTTAGGGGAGCTGTTCCTTCCTCCCGCCTCTCGCTTATATGTGCGCATACTTGCACAAAAAAAAAAAAGAGCAAAATGGGGATAAAAGTACTCTCCAGGTGGAAAAGACCATTCCCTTATAGAGGCAGAACAGCACTTTTGGCAAGCCTGAATGGTACTAGAACTTAAGTGAGTTGAAAATAAAAGATTGATAATGAGATTTTGCACTAGATTGTCTGCCTTGTGCTGGCAGCAAGCACAGCCAGCCTGCTTACAATTCATCCTAGATGAGCTAGCCGAAAATAGAAACGGAAGAACCACAGTGTGTTATCCAGACTAGAGAAGCAAAGAAGTTACCTTGGAAAGACCACCACTCAGACAAAATGCCAGGTCTGAGCTGCAGACACTTGCCTTTCTCTCACTCATGTTAAGAAGGAACTGATCTTCCATTTGCAGAAAGAGCAGAGCTCCTAATTCAGCCTTCTCCAGAGCTGGCACAAGGGAAGCGTGAAGAAGGAGTATGGCATTCATCAGCTCTGGTCAGACTTACGGTCCGTATCTCTGCTGATCCTGAGTGGCTCACAGTCATATTGGGTCTTTCAGAGGTAGGAGCTTGTGCCTCAGCAGAGAGGAGAAGCTCTGGGAAGGCTGAGAAGCAACAACTGTTTCACCCAGGAGGGAAGAACAGGTTTGTCAGTGGATTTATGCAGCAGACACCTGCAATCCACTTCTTCCTGGATGTGAGGTTTGCTGCAGCCTGAGCTGCATCTCTGCTTGTACTTAGGATGAGGTAAATCTGAGACTATCACACCACTGCCTGCAAGGCCTTTGCCTGTGCTTGAGTCATCCGGAGACAATGAATGAGCACAGATGCCAACTAAGGTGTCTGGCATGTGCCAGGAAGCTCTAAAGCTTGTGCTGTTGTGGCCGATTGGTAAAGATTAACTGCAACATACCTGGGTGCAATCCTGATATTAAAGGTAGGCTTGACCACACCTTGCTAGGTGTAAGAGGAAGGTGTAGATCTTGCTAGGTCCTGGAGGAAAATTTATATTAATTTCTGGTGTCTTTCCTGTTACATGGAGGAGTACATGGCTCTCCATTTTTGTCAGGCAACCCTAGTAAAATTCGTTTAACAATCTGATAGAGAAGGAGTATGCTTAACAATGACTGATAACAGTTGGGCTGATAATGAGCATCTTATCAGTAACAGGCACTAATTTTTCAGCCTAGAAAGATCCTCTCTACTGCTCACTAAACGCACAAGTGCTGGTGGTGCCTCTCAGATGTTATGGCTGCTGTAACAGTGTTTAATTAGAGAAACGTCCACAGGGCTGACAACATTTGTCTGTTCTGGGCTACCATCTCCCCAGTTCTGACATTGCCCAGTTTGCAGACACATACACAAGACATTTGCGAATTGGGAGGGCAAGGCTATGTCCAAAGCAGACCTCTTTGCCCTGGAATAGACTGCCAGAGGCACTCAGCATCAGTTACCGCATTTTCCTGTTGGAATAGTCTCACTGATGTATTAGAGAAGTTTTAAATTCAGAACATCCCACAAGTGTAAGCCAGTTTGTGAAAAAACACATCTGGCTCCCTCTTCATTATCAGGTGAGGTACTCTGCTGAGATTATAGTTGCATATTTCCTGTTAATCTCGGTGTTGTGTCTGTACCTGAGCAGTTGCCTCTTTTCTAATGCATTTGCTAAAGATCAAACTCGGTACTTGTGACTGTACATGATGCTACCTTAAGATGCTGCCAAAGGGTGATCTGTTTTCCATTCCACAGCCACGCACTGCCCCAAGGGAAAGGAGCAGCGGGTTGTGCCTTTCGCCATGGCTGCGGTTTGCACAGGTGTTCGGCACTCTGCTTCCCGGCTGCAGGCAGGGATTAGACAGGGTTTAGGGGAGAAAATGTAGGGAAATGAGATCAGGTAATCAGACAGCAAATTGAAATGAAATGCTAGATGCTTATCCAACCAAGTTCTATCCTTTATACTTCTGTCTGCCATTCAAGAACACGTGAGACTGGAGGATCACACGCCCCAGTTTCTGACTGATCTGAGCATCAGTGTTCTCCTTAGTCTGTAAGTGGAAGACTAAAAAGCTCATGCAGGATCATGCTCACAAAGCAGCACGTTCTTGGCTTGCAGCCACATCCAAATTCTTTAATAATAGTTTTCTATAACTGCCAGGAAAGATAAAGAAAGCAGTGACATTTTAACTGCCTTGTGATGCAAACAGTTCACCCTCCCAGGAGTTCAGCAAAATAAAGTGGAAGCCTAATTAGGGATGATACAACCCATACTTCACATTCATTACGTTTTTAATTCTTTCACAACTTCCCCAGCAATCCTCAAGTTGTTTTGTAAGAAGCTTTAACATCAACATTTAACTCACAAGTACACCTTTGTGTACAAGTATTGCAAACACTAATTTTTTGTTCTTAGTTTCAACTGTATGTGTTTTTCTCCTCTTCAAACACTATATTAGAATACAATATGAATATTAAGAAGCAGAAAGGATATGTCTGCTTTTGGTTCAGTGTAGTTTGGTGGTGGTAGGTGGCTTAATTAAGCAAATCCAAACCATTAAACAAGATTAAATAAGATATCAGTAGGTGTGCCAGGGATCAGGAGGTGGCAGCAAAACTCTGAGATGTTTGATGTCTGCATGTCAATAATGAAATAGTTTTAACTGCAAACCAGAATTAATAAATCATTAATGTGTGAGATTCTAGAAATAAAAACAAGGAACAGTCAGACGCTGATTATACAGTGTGGAATTGTATGAAAAACTTTTTAATCACATGCAGGGGAGAACTGCCACCATTAAAGCCTGAAATACCATTCATAATTAATATAATCAGCTTTTAAGAACAGGAAGACTTCAAGTCAGAGAAGGCTGCAACAGAACTTCTCAAGTGGGATGGAGGAGCTTCAACAGCTGTATTGCAAAGTTCAGCAAGCTGGACTGTAGCCTGATGCCCGGACAAGTTTATATATATATATATATATATGTATATATATATCTATCTCAGTAGCATGAAACTGGATAAAAGAGCATAAAAAGTACAGAACAGCTTATCTGTTATGGTTCGGAAGCAAGATCATGAGGAAGACATCCAGGAAAGAATTCAAAAGAAAACAGAATTTGAACTATCAATCTAACAAGTAAATTGTTGTGTGACAAGTTGTTGCATTTCTGCTCAATCAACTTTATTTGGTTTCTATTTAGTAAGTGAGAAGTTGGTGGTATGAATGGCAGAAAAGGATATCCGTGTGGTTTGCAGTAAGGAAAACCATAAGACTGAGCAAGAAGAGCGAGAGATATTTGGTGAAGGGACAAATTTGAGCTTGGTTATTTATCAAAACTGTTTGAATATTCAAAATAGCTTCTGCACAGCAAAAACAGCCATGGCATGGCCTTTACATTGAGCATGTAGTGGAATAAAAAGGTCAGACCTGAAGATGTCTGTCTACACCTTTATGATAGCTGGATCCTGAGAACAATTTCTCATGTACCAGAAAATCGTAAAGATGGTCTCACAGAAAAATTCTGAGAACTGTACATAGACAACAGAAGTTTATAAGCTGAAGGGAAAAAACCTCATGTATTTTGAGATTTTTATAAATATAATGAAAGAAGAAAGACAGATTTACCTTAAATGCAGCTAGAAAATTTCAGAAAGTGCTAAGGGGGGCTCACAGACAGATTGCTCATGAACATCAAAATATCACAAGCGGTGTTTCCTCAGGAAAACAACCTAAATGGATGAAAAATAATCTTTAACTTTTTAGTATTTATTCATATTAATGTATTCAAGCTCCGTGTGCCCTACACAAACATGACAGATTTCTACTGTATCAGTCAGAAATCTGGAGTCTCTAGAATACTCCTTTGCTTTAACAAACTAGGATTTTACTACAGGTTGCATCTGTAATAGCAAGACCAGGCAAACAATGTGTACACATGAATGTGCATGTTCTTCCAATAAAATCACTTGTGTAATTAATCTACTGTGCCTAGATATACTTAAGAGTTTTGCTGAACAACAAGTTTCAGAAGGTTTTGTAATTATAATAGGAAAAAGGGAGAAAACAAAATAAATATGATTTTAATAAATGAATCAATTTGTACATATTTTCCAGTATCCTCAGTTTGCAATGACTGAAACAGCTTTTTCTCCGGTTCCACTTCCATTCAGCCAGTCCCTCGTGCCGGCCACAAGCCTGTCTGCTGGAACACTATGGAGATGAAACAGTAACGCAAAAAACCCAGCAAGCATCAGAAAAAAAGTAAAAAAATCTATGACTATTTATTTCACTTGCACCAACAATGCTGGAATTTGAGACAGAACAATGAATAATAATGATTGTACTCATATCAGACTAAAATCAAGGAAATAAAAAAAACGGACACAGCTGTTGTAAATATTTTGGGAGGCATTCAAATATATGTGTTTGAAAAAAAAAATAAATCCCAGTTCTCTAGGAAATTTTCTAAATAAGCAAGTCTGGTAAACTCTTCTGTAAATGTAATGTGATGCAAGCTGCGTGCCAAAATCCAGAGAACACAGCTCGGCTGCTCAGAACAGAGTGGGAGACACCTGAGATGGCTCTGTTAAATTATGCAAGAATCTCAGCTATGCACAGCAAAAGTGTCAGTGTCAGGAGGTGAAGAACACCAAAGCAGTTTCTACACATACACAACTAAACATATTTAAAGCAGTTCTCAAATTGTCCCATAGGGCTGGCCACATTTTGAAGAGAAACTGGCTTGGTTTCATTCCCCATTAGCGATCATGCAACAACTTTGTGCCAGATAGAGCAATTGTCTGCATGGAAAAATAACTTTAGGAAAGCATTTAATATGTTTTAGCTGCTACGTAGCAACAACCTAGCAACTGAAGAGAGATGTGTCAACACGTTGTGATCGGCTAGATCTTCAGAGGCAACCAGGAAGATCCTGTGGGCCCACAGCGGTCTGCTGATGTGGTACCAGCTGAGGTGTCTTCCTGCTGCTGCATCCCCCAAGAGAGGTGTAGGATGCTGCTTTTGCAGATTTCCAACAATGCCAGCAAAAGAGAAAAAAACCTCCCAACCACACCAGTCATGTTCAAAGTATTTTGGGGACTAGTGTGTCACATCAGCTTCTTAAGTGTAATTTCTTCCAGTCCCTTTTCACCAGAGAAACCCCTCAGAGGACATTAAAGGGAGAAGGACATCTAACCTACCTGAATGTAACTCTCCAGCTGTCTTTTGCTAGTCTGGCTCTTAGACTATCAGACTCAAATTGATTTAATGGCATTGGCATACTTAGTTCTCAATGAAAGTCCTGCTGGACAATGTCCTCTGGAGATGGTTGTCTCCTTGGGGTTTGGAAAAAGCACCAGCCTGTGGAGAGTTCTTCATTCTCTCCATTTCATCTCATCTGCTGCCACACAGGAGTGTTCAGTTTACAGGAGTTGCTGTGTTTTGGGTTTGTGGAGAATATGCTCTTTTTCAAAACCAACGGAGGGCTCAACTCGCTCTTGCCAAACCCGACAATAGGAAAAGAAAGGTAATACTTGGATGGGTACAATAGCAATTCATCTTTCTGGCTCGAAGCCTTGTTTTGGAGTTTTGTTGCTTAGTATCTGTCAGCACTTTCATCCTAGGGAACTGAAGTTTCTCCTACAACAGCCTGGCCTCAACTAAAAGTTTGCCTATAAAGTATCAGAAGTCAGAGTGTTTTTTTCTAATTAATTCTGCAAATGAGGTTAAGGCTTAAGATATTAAAAAGTACTTGGGTGGTACTCAGCATAAAAAGAAGGAAATTCTTAGCTTGATATTTGTTTACTCTTGTGAGATATTTAAAAGAGAAGTGAGATGAATATTTAAAATATTATCTGAAGAAAATGAAAAAAAAAATCTATTAATCCAGAAACTTGGCTACCTTTTGAGGTGTCTAGCACCTCTAGGCATTGTAATTACTGTCTTTGAGAATAATTTATTCAAAAACTAACCACATACATTCAACTAGTTTCCTTTCTGGAATGTTTCAGCTGCTGATGGATCACAAAAGGAAGGATCACAGCCCAAGTCTTTGAAGATATGAAGGAAGTAATTGTTCATGATTTGCTGATCTAAACCAAAAATGATTGACAACACAATGAAATAATGTGATCCTGCAGTGTGCCAAAAATGTTTTAAGTTGAACAGGAACAAATGTCAGAGAAGTTTGAAGGAGATTAGTTGCGATATATACTACACAACTATATGTGTCTGTTAAAAGATCTGCCCCAAGAAATTGTAAGAAAACGAATGGTCTCCTGTAACTGCTTATTTATCTCAAAGCATTTTTGTTACCATTAAACACTTCACTCGAAATGCTACTTGAAGACAATGCAGAAAATCCCCACTAAGTACAGGAGAATTAAAGCTGTCCAAAACCACCTGTAATGACATATTTTGAGATTAGCTGAGAACCAATATCAGCAGAGGCTGGTGTAGATCTGGGTTGCACTTCTGCAAGCTGACTGTCCAGTGCACCAACCGCTGGGCTTTGTGGACATCAGACCGCACTGCTGCTGCAAACACACGTAGTTATAATAACAGAGTTTTCCTTCACTTGGAGAACACTGAAGAATCCTTGGTGTATTTTATTATGTGAAAAATAATCCTATTAAGAGTAGATTCATTTAATTAATAAAGCCTCATCTTTTCACGCACAGGCCGGCTGTCGCCTGCGCTGGTGCAGCCACCCAGCCCTGTCCATCCCCCAGCCCCTACCGATGGCCGCTCCGCCGCTCTCCTGAGCTCACCCCCGACAAATCTGAGAACATCATTCTCTCTGTGTGTGGCACCGCAGCTCCGTACAGCAGGAGGCCAGAACCCAGCGCTGAACGCGCCGCCCCCGCTGCCCCCCGGAACAACACGGTGTCCCCCGGGACGCATAGCACCAGCAGGTCCCACGCCAGTGTGGGCCAAGGAGGGCTCAGACCGCAGGAGAGCCACGCGTGGGGCAGCCCGGCCCGTCCCCCCGGGCGGGACTCTTGCCACGCGGCGTGACGGGCTACCGCAGCGGGCACCGGCGGGTCTCCTGCCCCTGGGGTCCCGCCGCACACTCCCCGCGGACTCCCCCAGTTCTTGCCACGCTGCCGAAATTCCCCAGCTCCCAACTGCGAGAAGACAAAGCCACGCAGGCGCACGAGGGGTCCCGCAGCGCGACAGCCACGGAACCGCCGGAGCCATCGCCCCGGCGACAGCGAGCACGGCGGGGGCGGCGGGGACAGCGAGCACAGACCAGCACCGCAGCCGCCCCGCGCCCCGCCACCTGGCGTCACGCGACCCCCGCGGGGCGGGCCACCGCCTTCCCCCGCGGCCAATCGGCGCTCCGCTTTGCGCGGTCCTCCCGCCTGTAGCCAATGGGACGCAAGCCATTCCTCGGCGTACGTCTGTGCACGGGGCAGCGGGCGGGCTCGGGTTGGGCGAGTGGCCGTTGGGCCCCGCACGCCGCGGAGCCCCGCCCCGGTAGGAGGGGCCCGGCGCGCCTGGCCCGGCCCAGCGCGGCAGCGGCGATGGGGAGTCGGGGCGTGCGGCTCCGCGGGTAAAGGGAGGCTGAGGCGCGCCCGCCGCCACCTGGGAGGCCCGGCCGCAGGTAGGAGCCGCAGCCCTGCGGCGCGCAGGCGCCTCCTCGGGGCAGTGCTGTGCGCGGGGTCCGCGGGCTGTCGGGGGGGTCGGGGCGGGGGGCGCCGAGGGGCGCGGCGCCGAGGGGCGCGGCGGGTTGTGCCGTGCCGGGTTGTGCTGTGCCGGCGGGACCGCGGGGGCTCGGCCGGCGGGTGAGGGGATGTGGCAGGTGCCGGGCTGTGGCGACTCGGCCCCGGGTCGTAGCGGGGGGTCCGCGCCCCCTGCGCGGGTCGCCGGTTCCAAGATGGCCCCCGCCCCCCGGCCGGCCGCCGCCCGGTGAGCCCCCCGGGCACGAGCGAGGTGCCTGGGCAAGGGGACCCCCGCGGGGCCGGGCCCGCTGCCAGCCCGGGGGTTCCCTCGGGCTGAGGCGGCTCCCGCGGGCACCGGCGGCCGCGGCGGTACCGCGGGGGCAGGTCTGGCTCCGCGCCCGCGGGAGGCAGGCCCGGGGCGCAGCCCTGCCCGGGCTCTGGGGTGTCCACCGGCGGGGGAGCGGCGAGTTCGGTCGGGCTGGTGTCCGCTGTGCCTCGTTTAAACCTGGCGGGAGGAGCCGAGGAGAGCTCGTTTTCAGCAAGTAATGGATGTGACTAAACCACTAAGTGACATTCAGACTATGCAGCCGGACTCGGGAGACCTGTAAACTTTAATTTGTAGGTTATCGGTACCATGAGGTATCGTTATGAATTGGCTGAGAATAACTTAATTCGCCTGTGGAACCAGCTCCTTACCGATTTTGTTAACGCCTATGTTTAGTCTGTGTTGAGCAATAAATAGCATTATTAATTTGGTATGTTGCATGTGAAGAATGTAAATGATGATGTTTGATGTAAGAGCTCGGAAGAGCAGTAGACGCCTTTGCATGCTACTTTTGTGCTTTCACTTCTGAATTTCTAGCTTTGTTTTATTTAACCTGTGTTTATAACAAACTGCCTTCTACATTTTCAGAGCTTTTGATTTGATTTCTTAAACAGCCCACCACATCTTTGCCTTTTCCTCCCTCTAAATAAACTGTAAAAGAACTTCAGGGGCAATAGATTTCAGTGATTTTTGGAGTTTTTTCTTTTGAAGAAGGCTAAATAGTCTGGACAGTGGTGACTGGCATCTTTAGACCTCATGATGATCTTCAATACTTGAATTCAGCATTTTTTTTTTTTTTTTTACAGTTAGTTTTTTTTTTGGATGAGGTTAGAGTTCTTATTTTAAGTTTACTTAGATCAGCAACCCAATTTTAATGAGGTATTTTTTGTTAAACTTATGTTTTGTAGGTGTTGATTTTAAAATATAGTAATTAGAATTTTGTTGGGAGGTATTATCATCATCCTTCAGCTCCCTTTTATGGAGAGATGTTTACATCTTGGCCATATTTACAGAAAGGTCTTAAATTACAATTAGGTTATTCACTGACTGAAAGTGTTGTTTGCTCTAATTGATGTGGATGATCAAATTTCTAATCTCATTTACAATTAATATTAGTATTTTGTTTGATATTGCTGTTTGGATTGAGTGAGGGTTTTTTTTGTATTCAGAATGAGTGATTGCATGTAGCTTCTAAAAGCTGTTTTAACGCAACAGGTAACTTAAGTTTTAGGATTTAATCTCATGGAACTAGAGAATGAATCAGTGAGACTTCTCAGTTTCAACTGTGCCTGTTTATTCCTCAGAATGAGAAGGAGTAAAGCCGTAGCCTAAATGATGAAAAGTTGATTTAAATTATTTCAGGCTCAGAGTAGCTTTGGACTTTAATGTGAATGTGTCTATATTTACATGTATACACTTAAAAGGAGACAGAGGAAGTCCCAGAGCTGCAGATTGCTGTCAGCTGGCAAAGTACATCAAGGAAGGGTTGCCCTATGTTTACTTTGTTCTGTTCTCTTCTTTAGGTATCCACTAACAGTCTTATTAGAGACAGGATACTGTGTTAGATGGACCT
Source organism: Streptopelia decaocto (assembly GCF_964273445.1). Taxonomy (NCBI): domain Eukaryota; kingdom Metazoa; phylum Chordata; class Aves; order Columbiformes; family Columbidae; genus Streptopelia; species Streptopelia decaocto. Next base: position 146,870,616 of record NC_138655.1, on the reverse strand, counting down.
TGAACCTGAACTAATATGGCGCTTTTGTGTTTGTGATAAAATATTTTCTGTGTAGTAGCATGCCATTTGGAGTTTAAATTTTAGATTAAGCAGGTGTCAGAGCTATAAGTTTTTGAGAGTACAATATGAAAGTCAATACTGAGTGCAGAGAAAGCAGATTAATGAACGTGCTTATTCGTGTTTTTATAAACATTTATAGGACATCCCAACTCCTGATAGGAAATGGTCACAAGTATGTTTTCTAAGTGGCAACTTCTTAGTCTTTTCCTGAGTGCCTTGTGGGAGTACTGTGCTTCTCACAAAGATGTTGTTGGAATCTGCTGCAACTCCCATCTCTTCTTATGGTGTTGCAATGTTATCTTTCACTGAAACTCCAGCCTTAGTTCTGCTTTCCTGCGCTGGATCTCCCCTTTTTATGTGGCAAGCACCTGGGCATCCGTGAGCCTTTCATTTGTCTCTGGCACATGTAAGGGAGCAGAAGGAATCTATAAAAAGTATAGTAGCATCTTCCCTCTAAACTGGTTCCTCTGCCTTCAGGTTTACTGTAGAACTTGCTATGATAATAAGTAAAAGCAGGGAAAAAAAATCTGGTCTTGCTGCTAGCAAAGTATTGTTAGTTGTCTTCTAGAGTATGTTTTGGAAAGTTGCTGCAGTGAATTCAGTAAGTTTCACCATCTAGAACTATGTGAATTATGTGTAGGAGTCCTGAAAGCTTCCCACATGGTTGTGCTAATGCGGTTTAATCCCAACCTGTGGTGGATATACTCTTCCTCTCCCCATCTCCTGAAAAGTTTGCATCCTGGTTGCTACTGTTTCTTGTTCATTAAGGAAAAGATACAGTGTATTAACTCATTCCTACTTAATTTTAGTCTTAGAAATACAGACTAACAGAATTCGTTTATACCTGCTTTCATTGGATTGTGTTTACATCAGAAGCGATATAGAATACTTACCTAATACAGTGCCTTGCCATGTGTTACAGAAGTAGAGAGAGGGAGCAAGCATTACTTAATACATGTCAAATAACTTTTATAGTGCAGTATCCTTAACAGCCTTTGACGGTTCAGGCCACTGGTTCTGTCCCACGTCATGTTGGTTGTGTGGCAGGTCTGAGAACAACTCTAACTCCGCGTTTGCCTATTTTACAGAAACATTTTGAGCATTGTCATGAGGTATTCAGTAAAGTTCTTTGACAAGTGAGTTTCCAAAGACAGCCATAAAAGATAGAGATACACTGGCATGCTGTTTCATCTAGGAGTCTTGCTTTAGGTGAAAACCAGCAGAAAGCAAAACCAGCATGTCTGAAGATGCACAAAACTTTACGTTAGTGTTCTTGAATATCTATGTTCGGTATGCTCAGCTACTACAGAACACAACTTGAATTTTCCCACCACTTTGGAAGGCTAACGAATTCCATGTGTTCTTAAGCAACAGCATTAAGCAAACTAGTTTTCAGGACTACAGGTTTTTGTCCCCAAAATAGTTTATCAGCCTACATTATGAATCATGGGTAGAATCCACCTTATTTCCTAGTTTTTAGCTCTGGAGAAAAGATGAGCTGCTAATGTAAAAAGGTTTCAGTATATTTAATCTCTTGGGGTCACATCTTGTTACTGTGGCCAACATCTTGATTTTTGTTGCTTTTTCATTCAGCTGTGAAAGGTAATCCCACTATTGCTGTTCTTTTTATTTACATAAAATAACCGGTCAAGTTAAAATCCAGCCTTGGCAGTACCCCCTTAAAGTATGTCATATTTTAATAGAAAAAAAAATAAAATCAGCCTTGGTAGGTGTTTGCTACTTTTAAAGAACAAAAATTCAAGCTTTCTTGTTTCTGGACCATGTGCAACATAGACAGTGATGTAATAAGCCTGCAACCAAAACCTCCTGAAATGAGCTCATTGTTTACATCCTCAATGACATCAGTATTTAAAGGTAATAATTGAACCAATGCATAAACTGTAATTACAAACTGTAGTATAGAACTATGAAATTGGAGATGCGAACATGGAAAGCATAGGCCCGCCTTGATGTTTTCTACCCTGCTTTGACTGTTAGGTGCCTGCCGTGCATGTAACAGTGTTGTCGTGGTTCTGTTCCCCACGTGTGTTCTGTGCTCCGTTTCTGACCTGCTCCATGTGCTCCACTTGTGATCTGCTGCTCCATTTCTGCTCCTGCAGCCGATTGCCAGGAGGAGACATCAGGTGCTTTCAGTTTGTAAGAGGAGCAGGTGGTGCATAATGCCAGGTAGAGTGTTGAAAAAGACATTTGCTGAATGTCAGTGTGCACAGCCAGTAACGGTTTTGAGGTTATTGCTGACTTGCTGAAGCAGAGTGATTTGCTATCATGAAGCAAAGCAAGCATGAAGTCACAAGTGCTTAAAGGGTGTTCAGTATGGACCTATTAAGTGCAATGGGAGAAGGTTTACACCTGAAGTTTTGTACCAGAACTTGTGTATTGTTCACATGTAAGATGTGATTATGCATCTGTGAAGTCTTATGGATATTTATACATTAGATAAACCTTACCTGTACCTATTTTTTAAATCATAATTTTGCTTAATTGCTCATTTAAGACCAGTTTGTCTAGGACAGGCATGGAGGCAAAACAGATTTGCAACTTTGAAATCTTCTCTCTCTCTGTTTTAAGTAAGTCTCTTCTGACTTATTTCTGAAGCAGGGCTTTATAGAGAAACAGTCGGGGAATTAACTACTTTAAACTTTTGCTCCTAACATTTAGAATAAAAATGTGAAAATACATATTATTTCCAATACTGACTAGAACCAATGTCATATTACCACTATCCTTTCCTTTTTCCTTCAGGTTCCATAAATTATCAGCTTCACCATCTGGAAAATGCAGATCTTAAGTCCCTGTTGAAGTAAAGACTGTGATCCAGGTAGGATTACCTTATGATTACTCATTTGTCCACAATTTTCTGATACTGGACAAGGCTGTCGCTTGTTATCGATGGTTGTAAGCAACGTGTGAATTAGTATGAAAGACGAAGAACTATTTTATATCATGATTAGTATTAATAAATAAAGCTGTGAAACACCATTGTATTAATACGTGGTCTAAGTATTCTTGTGTGTTGCTTTGTCTTGTAAAGACAGCTTCTGTTTTTTGACTCAAGAATGACTAAATTTGCTTATGTTATTTCATTATATATGATGGTGTGAGTTTTGGAAAAAATAGGAAAGTGTGTTGCTAATACAGCCAGCAGTTAATGACAGCAGTCTACGAAACACATTGCACTGTAAATTGTATAACAAGTTTAAGTGTAGAGTAAAACTGCTTCAGAGCTACTAATTATGTCTCAGAACTTGGAAATGTATACATCCATTTATATAACGAGCATAGAAAATCTTTATTGTGTTCATAATGTGGTGTTTGGTGGACTGAGCTTGGCTTTAGCAAATGAAACCGTTCCAAAAGGAACAATGTAGTTTCAGATATGAAATGCAGAGCTGCTGTTTCACAGACAATATGCTGTGAATGCTATTTAAAGAAATGGACTTGACATCGCTAATTATAAATGCAAGAGAGTGGAATATAATTGTTTCACACATTACATGTGGCCAAATCAGAAGCTTCAGCTGTCAGATGGAGAGGGGTTTTGTGTGTTTTTCAGAGAACACCTTGCAAGTTCCACTGACAGAAAGCCTTGCTTTTTTAATCACAGTCCAGAAAAGTTGCGAAAAGAGAACTGATCTAAAGAACCAGTCTTAAATTTCTTTTCAGAGGTTTGGCAGATACAGTAATGAAGGTTTTCAGTGGCTTAACAGATATTGTGATAGAAGTTTTCAATGAGTCGCTGTTCATGAGCAGTTAATTATCTCATTGTAATCTGGGTCATTTGGGAAGCTGTGAACACAGTTAACTTTGTGTTAGGATTGCGTTGTAAGCGAAATGTGCATGGGAAAGGGGGAATGCTGAAGCTGCACCATCTTCAGGCTAGCAGTGCTGGAGAAGTGACCAAAACCAACTTCTGCACGAGCAGCTTGCTCCCTTGTTAAGGTGAATAGAGTCTGAAGTCGAACAAGGGTATGAAATCTTTACTTAGTAGGTCATATCTAAAAATCCTTGCTCCTCCCCTTATTCTCTCCCTCCCACCAGCCCAAGGCACAGTTACTGCTGCTCCCACCAGGACAAACAGCCGCCCTTTGTTAGCTGTCTGCCTGGGGCACAGCCTGTCCTTGCTTTGCTGCTCCCTTGCCATCTGTAGATCCTAGAGGCCCTGAAAGGAGCCTTCTGCTGCTTAATCTCCAAGGCTAACTGATTCAGTAGATCCATGTTACCTCCAGTACATATATAGCTAAACTGTAACTTCAGTCCCGCCAACTTAAATTGTAGCATTTAATTTCCTATGGGGAAAGGAACATCCAGTCTGTACCGCAGAGCAGTTGTAGGTTTCTTATTCAAAGATTGGTTGCTTCTCCAAAGACCCAAATCGGTTACTTTAATAACATCAAAATGAGATGTGCTAGAAATTTTGTCTTGGTATCAAGAAGACACTACAGGTACTACAGCCCAGCAAGGCTTAATCTGCCCAGATCGAGCTGCAGTGTCTGGCTCCTTGCTTCGAAAGCTTGTGTGTTTGAAATGTGATACAGACAGTGACTTGGACCACCTTCCAGCTGCCATGACCAGTCTGAGTGAGGGTATCCTAAATGGCAGACAAGCCTTGGGATAAAACTGTGAATGGCATGCTTTGAGGTGAGTGCTGAGTGGTGCCTTTGGTCCCTCATCTGACTGTGTGAGAGTCATGTGGCTGGGCCAGGAGACCTGGAACAGGTCCGGTGAGACGCTCTGGGAAGACTCCAGCTTCAAGAAGTCTTGATCATTACAACGGAGAGCAAAAATAACGTGCAGCAGCTGAGCAGTGAGGCAAGATAGAATTCAGTCATCTGGCAAACATGTTTTTGGAAGGAGTGTAGAAAAAACGGGTGTTGTCCTTTGTTTAGAACCACAGCTACCACTAGTAAATGTGCATGGTTGAATACTGTTGTAGTTTCCCTCTGTTTCTGCTGGAAGGTAACTACTTCTAGTGGATGGTGGGCATGCTGGCACCCGGACTGAAGGAGAAGTTGTGACTTGAAATAGCAGATTTCAGGGCTGCAACAGTGGAGGGAAATGTTTTCATGGGCAGTTAGATCTGGAAAGTTCTGCTGTGAGTGCCACAAAGGAAAGGATTTGCAAGGCAGTTACTGGAAGAAATGGGAGTCAAAGGAACAGTCTGGTAATTGGAAAAAAGTTGAAAACTTTATTGTGCCATCTGTAAATGGATTTTGTTTCCTAGAAGCTACAAACTGTTTTCTAACACTGTGTATTGCATTCAGGATTAAGTATTTTAACTCCTGATTCCATGATATTTTAGGTACAGAAGAATATTATAGCAGTGGTAAAATGTTTTTTGTTTTTTTTTTTTTCCTCAGTATCTGATTTAAAAAGTAATGTGTAGACAAATATTTGAATTTTAGGAAGAAACAAACCCTGATATTCTACACAGCAGAGGAGTCTTAGGTGGTATCTGTTAGGAAAGTTTTGCAAATTCAATAACCTTTTCTCAGAGCAGGACTTGGTGGATCTGCTAATTATATTTAGTAGGTAACAGAAAACCAAGGAAACTTCAGAAACCTTGCAAAATGCGACTTTTCATATTTGGAGAAGTGATAGTGGAGGGCGACCCAAATAATTACTTGTTGGTTATCCTCACCTTAACCTACTGAAAAAAGTATAGAGAAACATAACCAACATCTGTAATATCAAGACAAGTAGTCTCAACCTAGTAACTGTTTACCAGTTGTTCACTTCTGGCTCAGCAAACCAAAGGTGGTGTTAGTGGTGGTGGTGGTTTGTTTGTGTTTTTTTTTTTTATATTGGTCAGAATTAAAACATCCTATAGGAAGATAGGTTTTAGTTAAATACACTTTTTACTGCTCCAAGAATAGAGACAGGCAGCAGCTGTAATACAATGTTTAATTCTGTAAATTTGTTGTGTAGGTGGATAAGTGTAATCGATGATGACAGTTGAGTAAATGCCACTTCATTAATGTAGAATTTACATTTTACTCCTCAGACTTGCAGCTTTATCACACCATTTAATGAGTTCCAGCTACTGTTTTTGGCTTCCTATGGGTGGTAGCAATTAAATTTGAAAGAGAACAGGCGGCATCCTGGTTGCTTCATCTTAAGACTAAACTCACAATTTTTCATGCTGCTACCTTACATCAGGGAATTGAATGTCCTGCCTTATTAAATCACTTATTCTGCCTTCTCTAATGCTTTCATCGAGCTTGGGTATAGCATTAATATTTAAAATGTATGTATCAGTTCAATAGACACATGCATTACTTATCAAAACACTGCAGTTTATTAGAGTAAACCTGCTGTCATCACAGGTAGAAGTCTCTGGAATGACAGGTAGTGCCAGCAGGTGCATTGTACATTTTCACTAGCTGGTCAATTGGGATGGTGGTAATAACAAAATTCACCTTCTTGCTTATATGAATGGAGTGTCTCCAGATACCCGAAAAGAAAAAGTGATGTACACATTAAGATGGTCAAAGACCAACACACTGTAGGAACTGGAAAGTATTCATTTAAGTAATTGGACTTTCGGTGGCTGTTCAGTGTGTCTGTATTAACAATTTCCGTTATGTCAGAGCAGCTACATGTGTTAGTTTTCTAATTTACCCACATTGCGAAGATGAAAATAATAAATTAGGTTATCCCCAGCTGACCAAAAGCAAATCTCATCCTGCATAGTGTTACTTATGGCTAAATATTTGTTTAGCTGGTAGTTTGCAGCTCATAAGGTCCCTCAGCATTGGGATAGAAATAGGAGCGTGTCCTTCTTACAGTGCTGGCAGCGGATGTGGTGGGAACTGCTGCGGTCTGTCTGCAGGATTGCAGCCGCCTCGGCTCCTGGCGCCTGGGCTGCCAGGACAGTGTCCCCACTGCACAGCCCAGATGTCTTTAGCCCTTTCCCTGCAGTGGACTGTTCCCATTCACCGGCCAGTCAAGCCCAAATGCTGATTTCCCTCCTATTTAGATGTGCATTTGAGAGCACAGTAAGCCAAGGGCTAAACTTTCCCTTTGTGCCCTCCGGTTAGCACTGGCCTTAAGACCTATGTGCTCTAGCCACCATATGTGAATTAAAAGTATACTGTTATCTTCTTCCTCTTTTAAGCAGGGCTTGGTTGTGATTCTGCCTTATGAAATGTTAGTGTCTTGCTGCTGTTGCTGCTTTATATCTTCTCTCAGGTAATGGAAATTGTCGTCGTCTTCTCTATCTCTTTGCTGCTTTTGGAAAGAATCAGATTCTCTGCAGCGCTTGGAAGGCTTTTTAGAGACCTTACATGTAATAATACATTGTTTTGAATTGCTAAGTCGTGATATGACCTTTTCTTCTCCAAAACTCATTCCTGGGTTTTGGAGATGTTATCTCCCGACTGGAATGCTTGACTGGAGCAATGGGTTTTGATATGGGCACATGTGGCAGGCACACACAGCCTGCTCCCCGAAGGGAGAAGTGAGAACGTGCCTCAGAGCCTCGTGTCTGTCTACCTCCTGCCAAACCTTGTGATGTTTTTTACTATATGATGTTTTCTTTACTGGGCATAGACTGTAATAGGAAAGGTAATTAAAAATCCAGTGTTCATGTTGTTGCAGAGCCACTTACCATTTAGAAACTAGAGGTTACAAATACATGGTAAGCTACAAATTTCCTCTTGTTTGTAATTTTTTTTTTTTTTCTGGAGGCTGTATGTTTTTATGCATAAACTCTTTCTTGGATGTGTGTTTACAATACATAAAGATTATTTCATAGTGTATGTACTTAAGTACAAGAGAGCCCTCAGTGTGAGGAGGCTGAATGTGTTTGTACATGCCTCTACCGCTGGTACTGAGAAACATTTGACCTTGAGTTTTAGATAATTGCTGCAACAAACCTCTCTCACTAATGAGTCTTCTCCACCTCCTTTGGCACTGAAACCTTTCTCAGGCTGAGGGGGAAAAAGCAAAAAGAACGATGAAGCGAATAAAGGAAAATGTCTGGTGCTTACCATTCTTTCAGTAGAATCAGCACATTTCATGAAACAATCTTCCTGATCATGTGTTGAAAGGGCATAGAGTGGTAGAACTGTACCCCTCAGAGAAATAAAGCCGAAGGAAAAGCTCATCTAACCCACTGGATCCTACAGGAATCTTGTAACTAAAAGAGGGATAGTAAAAACTTTAAATAAAAGCCTCTTATCTAAGGAGTGAAGGGATGAGCTATTCTGGTCTCTAAGTAAGAAACTGGTTTCAGCCCCAGCATATGAATTAATGCCACAGTTGCTCTGTCTAGGTGGGTGGTTCCCAGTCAATAAGTTGCATTGTCATGGGGCATAGTGTTTGTTCTGCTTTTCCCTTTTCTTTGTTAGACCATAATGAAGAGAGGATAGTGTGGTCAGGCTGGCTTGGACTTCTCCTTATAATAGTTGCTGACTTGATGCTGAGACCTTGTCTCCATGTAGCTCAACGAGGCCGTGTTCTGGCCGTCCAGATGAGGCAGATTTCTTTCTCCGCTGCTGGTGTCTCATCAGAGGGTCACTGATTTGACATTTTGTCATGGAAGTCTTTGACTTGTGACTTGGCGTGTGATTGTACCATCTGCCAGAACGTCCTACGTATTTCTATGAACTTGGAATTAAATATAAATGAAGAGGAAAAAAAAAGCTTACTAATAGAAATGGCAAGCTTGTGTGACTTTATCAGCCCAAGCCTCTGCATAAACAACTATACTTGAGATCTAGAATTTGTGTGCAGGAATCACTCCAGTCATATTTCCAAGACAATATTTGAAAAAGTATTGTTTCAAAATAATATACAAAAAACCCCCCACTGTACTACTTGGAACACAGGAGTCCTTTGCTGTCATTGCAGTGTCATAGCAAAATAATTCAGGCTGCCTGGCAACCAGCCAGGGGTGAGCGTAGGAGAGTAATCAGAATATCTGGTAGGGAATTCTCTAGATTGTCTGTGGGTGCAGCTTGGAGAAGCAGAAGACAGAAAGTGAGTGTGTTTTGAGACAGATGCAATTCTTAATGTCTGCATGTTTTCTGAGAGCATTAAGTTAGTTTTGTATAAAGAGCTTTTCCTTTTGTATGCTTTGCAGTGCTTACAATGTTTCTGAAGACTTCAATTTGCCCATTATTAATAATTAATATGTTAATTATTATCTTAAGGTAAAGACCTTTTGGGATACAAAATATTCTTCCTAACTTTATTCCAGCTTAAGATAAGTTTGTGCAAAAGTGAATTACACTTCCAGCAATTTGTATGTTTACAATTTTGTAATATTTAGAGGAGTGAAACCTGATTCAGGTAGATTTCATGCTACAGTTTAGCTGCTTCTGTGTCAGACTGCTGAATGTCAAAATTTAAATGTCAGAATGCATGTAAAATAATCAAATAGTCTGTAAATGGTTAAGATCACTGAAATTTGTCTTATTATCTAGTATATCCTTTTCTTTATGCGAAATGCATCTCAAATTGAGATGAGTAATCCCACTTGCTGATGCTGCAGAGATGAGCTGGTGAATTACGAGGAGGCTGTTACATGGGCCAAGGCACAGAAATTCATTTGTTACTTCCAGAGGAAAAGTGATCAAAGGCTGGAGGTGAAGCTGCAACAAGGATTTGAAAGTGGTCATTTGAGCTTTGCATCTGTTGCAAAGGTCCAGCTTGCTGAGATTAGTAGGGCAGGTCAAGTAAGACATGTCCTCTTATGCTCAGCAGGGCTGGTGCGAAGTCCTTGGTAGTATCTTCTTTCAGCATACTTTTTTTAAACTTGCCTGAATTATGCAGTCATATGTCTGGGATATACTATAAATCAGATCTGCAGGCTCTCATAGTGAATAAAAGTGTATGCTATTTTGATGACAAGTTTAAAAGAGCATTGATATTCTAGTATAAGCAGATGAACTGAAAGAGCAGGAAAATGTCTAAAAATGGATTGTAATGCTCTCTTGCAGCTACCATGCTTTGTGCTTTGCTTAGAAAATATAGTTTGAGATAAAGTTACATAAACCTGTGTCTGAACAGTAAAGTTTTGCTCTTGTTCTGCAAAACTTTTCTGTGTGTTTAACCACAATGGTTTTGCAAGGGAGAGGGAGAGGGGAAATAAACTGGGGAAAAAAAAAAAAAAAGAAATTACCTTTGAATTCTAAATTTAAAGTGAAATTGTGTGCTAATTAAGGAAAAATTCTATACTGCAGGTCTGATTATGAGAAGGTAAGAGCTGTTATACCTTCTCCAGAAGTGACCAAGAGGATGTATAGAGAAAAGAGAGTCACAAAAAGCTGTAAAGCAACCCTTGTTCTGGTGTAGTGGTCTAGCTGTTGACAAAGTTTTGTCTCTGACAGGCTGTGTCTGGACCATTTGTTTGATAGCAGCCAAAGAACCTGTTCTCAAAATGTGCTTGAAGTACTTTGAGTAATTGGGTCTTGGCTATTACAACTTAACCAGGTATTGTGTAGCAAAAAAATATTTCCTATAGTTTGCTCTTTCAAACTATAAAGCTTGATGTAATAGAAAGTTCTTTCTGCAGACTGATAGTGTCTTGCCAATTGTCTTAGACCATTGTAGTTTCTGCTGTTTTCCTGGTTAACGATATGTGGCCAGAAGTGACAATTTAAACCTTTCAGTAGCAAAGCAGTTGACAGCCAGTTTTGAATCATCCTGCCTGAGCTGAATCTAGTAAGGATGACAGCAAATAAAGAGCCCGTTGAGTGTGTTAGATGTGATATTGTGTCGGGTAAGACGACCTGCTGCCTGCTGGCAAAACACTGGGGTGCAGGTGATGGGGCTGCCCTGTTGCATGGAGACTAAGCGGGCTCAGCTCTGCCAGGCTCAGCTCTGCCAGACCTGGGGGTGAGCACTGATGAGGTGAGCTCACTGCAGCTCTGGGCTGTAGAGGGAGCACGTTTTTAGCATGAGGTTGTGGGTCTAAGATGTTTTATGGAAAGATACTCTGTGAAGTTTATTCTTGGCAAAGTTTGTCCTGCCGCGATATTAATAACTGGTTTTGCTTTCTGTGGTATAATTATTCTTGGGTATTGCCTGGCAGACAGTTGTATGTTAGAATTGTATCAGAATGATGTTATTTGCTTGACAGTTATTGTTCTCTTAGGAATGTGGGACAGGAAAGGACCTCCCTATTAACTGAGTTTATTTTCATGCTCTTGTAGGCTTTATGTCATACAGTTATAGACATATGGAACCACTGCCTTAAAAGCAGCTGGGCCTTTTCCTCTCACTTCTTTGATCAGAAGCCTGTTCCAATGCAAAATTGCCTTACGCATGAGGAATCTGTAATGTTCAACCTAATTTTATTCATCATCAGTTGGTAATAAACAGTTCTTGTGCCAAGATTGTCCTTTTTTTTTTTTTTAAATAGTTTTTTCTTATTATTATCTCTGTGTTCTTGTACACAGCCCTTGCTTTTCTGCTCAGCTTTCCTTTTGCTAGACTAAGGCCAAGCCCTTGCAGTCTCCTTTCAGTGCTCTTGTTGAAATGAGGAGAAAAATGAAGATATGGGTACTCAGACTTTTCAGCTTTCACACAGCAGGTTTTTCCAGTTCCCTGAGAAGGGTGTGTCATATTCTTTGTACTATTGCTGATAAAATAAGTGAATAGTAGCTTCCTTGTTGTTGCAGTGCACCAACAGAAACACAAAGATAAAAAAAAATGTATTTTAAACAGTCTGAACATTATCTTAGAGTGGCAAGGCTGTTCAAACAGTATGGACTTGTGGTATATCCTCTAATGTGGCAATGCAGACAATCCTATGAAAGTGGTGTTGAAAGGCAGGCAGATGTTTGATTGCTTCAAGTGCGTGGGTTCCACTTTGAGTGTGTTGGTTTTTTTTCCTTAGGCTGTTAAATGTTCAGATCAGTATTCTGTGGCTGATCTGTGCAGAGACAAATTCTTTGTGCATTTTTAATGAGTAACTGCAAAAATATGTGATCAAAGATAAGTCAGACATATTACATTGGAATAAAAATCTGGAATTATGTTTAAATATTTTTCTGACTAATATTTATAGATACTTGTGACTTCTAGGGCTCTTGATAAATCAAAGTACTCTTCAAAGATTTATGTTCTTAAGATATTAATGAGATGTAAAAGGTGGATACATTTTTCAGAGTTTAACTACCAAACTTTAAAAAAAAATTCTGAAAAAGCTTCAGTAGCAAAACCTGACCTACTTTCTTCCCAGTTAAAATCCTAAACGCTGGTGTGTTTAAAAAATAAACACTTAACACTGTTTAAAAAGCAGTGGAAGGTTTTATATCTCAGGTTTAAAACAGAACTTAAGCCTTCTAAGGTTCAGCACTGCAGCTCCTAAAGCTCAGGCTCCTGTCTAAGCAAGTCAGGAGGAGGGCACCTGGGGGCTCTGTGCTGGTGAGATTCTGATCTCCTGGCTAGAATTTGAAATCCATGATATGGAGCGCTGGTGCAGTGAAGCTGGTTGGTAGGAGACCGGGATATACTTTAGACACTCGTATAACCCTTATATTAATCAGAAAATAAATTCCATACCACTTTCTGCAGTTTTCTTTTAGGAAAATGCCTTTGATACCTGTCTTTATGTAGTAGACTAGCAGTTAATTAGCTTCTTGGTCCAAGAAGTAGGAGGCCTCGATTCTAGGTCCTTCTCAAACTGAGGGAGCTCAAAACTACATTTTTCCCTTCTTACAGGAGTGACATAACCCACTTTTCTGTGCTTAGGTAGTGACTTAACCACCAGGCTGCAGATTCAGACTTCTTGCCTACAGTTTCACATCCATCAACTTGCATTTCTGGCTGCATGATGGTCAACTTCATCAGGAAGGATGGGGCACTCCTGTGCAAAGTACATGCAGGCTGATGAGTTAGGAATTCTCTTGGACCAGAGGTTCAATTCTTCACTGTTCTTTCTAGGAAAAGAAATTTTACTACTCGTATGTTGTGTTTTGTTTGTTTGTTTTTTCCTGAGACAGACGTGGTGATTTTGAATCCTGGTACAGGAAAACAAAAGGGAATTTATAGCTGTTTTGTTTAAAATAAATAAACTATGTTTATGTGCAGGCAATACTGGGTGATCCAATTATGAATCTATTTACTAAGTTAAAGAACTTTTTTTTCATTTTTGTTCCTAAGTGATGAGATGACACTTGTGCAAAGAATTCCTTAACTTTTGTGATAAAGAAGGCAAGATTACAGAAAATAGGAGCTCTTAGAGTGGATAACCTATTAATAGTTAGGAAACTTACTGGCTGTTAAACTTTCAAAGCATTCAAAAATCAACTTTCTGTGTTTCTTTCCATGTTGCTTGCTCCCTATGTGATAACCCTCAAAAGTTCTGCTTCCAACTGTGCAAAGTTGTAAAAGAGTGAAATTTAGCCAACTTTGGCTCCTAGTCAGTGAGTTACCTGGAAAGTGGAAAAAAAAAAAAAAAAAGGTGAAAAATTTAACGGGATGAACTGGCAATGGTTGCCTTCATGCGCGAATGACTTCTTTAGTTATACAATTCCGGGGTGCTATGAAGTATCAGTAATGAAAAATATGGTTAACACTGGTATGATTGCAACCTTTTGGGGCTGGCTGGAAAGCAGATGGAAAATGTGTGCAGGGAGGGCCACCGTGGGGTTGGGTTTTCTGCCCTGTATTGTCTGGAATATGAAGTAAGCACAGACCACACATCTGACCTGCAAGACATCTTACCTTAAAGTGGTTTCATTTTCACAGTTGGCACAGTTTGCTGCAAGGAGCACATGTGCAGTGTCTTAGATACTTCAACACATTTAGCTTCTGCCAAATTTCACTCATGTTTCCAAATGTAATATTATGCTTATGTCCTATCCTCTCTTTGGCACTGAATTCAAACAGCACCTGTTAATGTTAAGAATAAATGAGGTTACTGTAATGTTGAGGATAAAGAGGTTTTGGTGAAAGAAAATTGGAAATGAGATTTCGATTTCCTGCCTAATTAAATATTTCAAGTGGAGGTGTTCTACTTCAGTTTCATTTAGAAGTCAGACAGCAATATTATGTTAGCACATGCCTTTTAACTAAAATCTTCTTTCATGAGCTGGTATTTACTGATATTCAGTTCCAATGTTTTTAATTAACAACCTGAAACACGCTGGAACATCACTTTTTTTTGCTGGGATACAAGTGTTTTCTACGGAAGCTTGTAATTCCACTGCATGTGGTGATTCTCATTTGCATTGAAATCAGCTTTGACAGAGTTGTGTAGCTTATTGGTATTCCTCTTCAGCTTGACAGCTGAAGAACAGCAGCTGTATGAACCATTAGGCTCAGGCTTGCATTAGGTAACCAACAATCATTTGTTCGGGTACTCTGCAGTAGAAAAGTAAACCAAAGACTTCTTGCTACTTCAACCCGGGAACATTCCTGAGGTTACCGAGCTTGGTCCTGCCTTTGGACAGCATTGAAACTACTAAAAGCAGTGAAATCTGTTCTGTGAATGATACTGCTGGGGGTGATGCAGGGTAATGATACAGATGTGTCATTGTTTTTCTAACACCCTAGCTGTCTTTTCAAAATATTGTTTCAAAATAATGTGTTTTCTTTAAGATTGAAGAATATCTGGGGGAAAAAAGAAAACATCTGTTACAGACTCTATAGCTGAATTTATCTGAAGAGTGGTAGATAAAGGGCCGTGATGATCTAAGCACCATTCTGTCTCTAATGAGAAGAAAGAAGTGTGGGGTGAAGGAGATGACAGTACCCTTATGTAGGTTGTAGGCAAGGAGAGGACTGGGGAAAGGAATCCTCTGCTGCTGCTCAGAATGTAGGGTGTGCAGCTCCTTGGATGGGAAAGGGGGAGCAGCTAGTTGGCAAGGACCAAGGCATCCAAAGGCATCGTAAAGAAGTTGGGTGGTGTCTGCCTCGCGCCGACAGATGCGATGAACACAACGGGTTCTCCAATAGATTAATTGTAGAGGAAGTTGTCTGCGAAGAACTGAGATTATGGGGAGAGCCAGTTGTGTTCCTTAATATTGAAGTTCAGTAACTTCATCTCTTAATACCCATAAAGAAAAGCACTTGAAACTATCAGAAAAGGAATAGCAGAACTAGTGATTATAGTTGAAGAACATTGTTTTAGAACTTCTTATGAATGCTCATTGCTTTCATTGGAATCAATGGAGTAGAAGAAATCTGTCTCTCCCAAATGTTTGTGATGATAGAAGTACCCTTCTTGTCTTCATTGAAAACTGGGCTTACTTCACTTTGATTTATTTGTGCCTGGTTGTGACTTTCAAATGTCAGTCCTAACTTAGAAGCTACAGAGGCATCTTCCCCAATAAATCATTTATTGAAAGTAACACAGCACTAGGATTAAAAAAAAAAAAAGAAATGGATCATTCTAGAGAGATACTTTTTAAAGGACTTTTAATGGAAGGGGTTCCTCTTCCTGTTTTTCAGTTGCTCACTTGCTAGAGACAATGGCAGATAAAAGTATTGTGTTAGTTGAGCTGTTGAGTCACGGAGGAAAAAAAAAAGGTAATGAATTCCCATTTGATCTGAGGAAAGTAAAAAAACCTTGTTTCTTATTAGCCATGTTGTTGAGTTCAATGAAAAGCTAGTAAAGAGTATTAATAGCTATTGTAATTAATAATTATAATTATAATTTTGTGCACCAAAATAAGTTTCATTTTGAACAGCTGAACTATTTTGCTTTGTTTTCAGGGATTAACACTGGCACTTTCACCTTTTTGTATGTGTTTTGGATACAGATTGTGAAATAATTTGTTCAAGACTGGCTTTTTCACATTGCCGTCTTGCTTAATATTAATTCTTCTGACATACAGTCACTACTAGCTAAAGCTGTGATTATATTAATTACAAAAACAGAGTAAATTTTTCATTGGTTGCAGTGTCTGAATCTGTATCTTTGACTTTTAAAAAAATGGTGTTATTGTTAAATTGTGCTGCAGAGTCTTTTATTAGTATTATTACTTTATTACTATCAGTTTTCAAGTAAATTATTAGAAACTCCTAACTTGTAATTTTAAAAAGCACATTACTTTCTTTCTTGAATAATACAATTCATTCCATAGTTCCACCACCATTTCTAAAATTCCTCTTATGTTCTATCTTGATTTTCTGTGAATGATGCCATTATTCTGTCTCTCACTTGAGCTCATAAACAGGAAAATATTTTCCAAATTCAGCATCATACCAAGGCTATATTTAAGTCTTAGTCATTTCAAATCCTCTGATAATAGCTGTACGATATAGTCCATCTTACAGATTTAAACACTGAATATATTTTGGATTGCATGATCTCTCTTGTTGATTAATGTAGCATTTGTCTCTCTTGTAGTATAATACACAACTAGTCATGCTTCTCTTTGCAGCACAGTTCTGCTGCAAAGATTTTACAAGGCTGTTGCTTGTACCACGTCATTCTTCTTTTTCTTTTCTTCTACAGGATTCCTTTTTGTTATTGAGTTATATACTGTGTACCTGACCTCCCTTTAATTCCCCTCATTGTCTACTGCAGTCCTGCTTGTCATTAGCTCACCAGTAATATGGTGATATATAGGGGTCCACCTCCCGTCGGCACTTAACGGTGGCCTTTACATCTTCATGTGAATGTCTGGAAGCTTTCTCTCAGGCTGCCCCGAGGGGTATGTTCCTGAGATATGAGTAAAATTAACACATTTGGTCAGATAATCCTTCCTTTGTTGTTTTGTTTTTTTTTTTCCCTTTCTACATGTAAAAAGACCTTGATGGGAGCAAGGCAGCTGCTGTTGTTAAATTAATCAGAAGGCAAGCCTGACTCTGACTTCATGTTAGCGTTGTGTTCTGCAGCGAAGTGCTACAGGAAGATCTCTGCATCTTTCCAAAGCATCTGTTTTGTATGGCAGTCCCAAAATTGGGTCATGTAGCTGGACGGTTGCTCTCTAAGCACTCAGAGCACACACAGGTGTTTTGGATTGCAGGTAACATTGCACTCTTAATTTTTTGAGTAGGTGCCTTAATTTCATAATTTCAGTTAAAACTCTTCTAGCTTTTCTAAGGTGGGCAACATGTAAATTGTTAACCTGGAATTAGATCTTAGTCACAGGTCGTATTCTGAAGGAACCATCTCAAAACTGTTGACCCAATGCACCATGCTTTTAGGATGTGTCCAACCCAAATCTTTCATAGTCAAGAGATATGAAGTCATAGGCTGTGGTGTTAGTTACAGATGTGAAGGGATTAAGAATTTAAATGTTTTCTTACATAGAATGTAATTACTTTGATAGTACAGCTCCTGAATCTAAGTTAAATTGCACTTTTCAAGCAGTCAGGTTGATCACGTATGGAGAAAATACGTGAAGGTACAATCATACTAGAAATTAAGATTAGATAAGGTCCAAGAAACAAAACAAGAACCAAAATCAGGAATCTTCTAGTTTATTTTCTAACAGTTATATATACAATTAGATGGTTCTTAATTCTTTTTAGTGTGCATAAACTTCTACCCATTTATATAGGAACAGGTTACAAATTTAGCACAGGTAAGAGTGTGGGACAGATGAACGAAGATGCATCTAGACAAAGGCAGGAGTAGTCATGGTTCTGTGCCTCTGTAAATATGTTTGCAAAGATGAGACATTCCAGTTTAAAATGAAGCAAAAATGGGTACAAGTACATGTGCAGACTTCTGCATCACGATGTCTGTGTATTAATAGAATTTGGAGAAAAAAGGCAAACAATTTGCTAATTCGAGTGAATAGTTGTATTCAGCTTCCTATTGAGTAATCGCAGAAGACATTTTTTCTTTTTAATGAGCATTGTGAATCTTTTCTCTCTTTTTTGTTTTCCATTAGATATTTGCTATCTTAAATGTATTTCTTAGCACTTTCATCAATATTGTGTTTATTTCTTGATCAATTAGGAAGTGATTGTAGTGTGTAACTTGTAATGACTAGCTCAAGGAGGTGCTGAATTTGAAGGACTTCATTATGTGATGGAGAGTTATGGTTTAATTTGTGAACTTATTAACATCTTCTTTCCTAAAAGGCAAAAATCTTCTCTGGCAGGAATATCTTATAGAAAGTATCAAATGGTAGCTCTAGGGTTTTAAGTTTGCTAGATATTATGTATTGCAAAACTTAATTTGTTTCCAAATAACAATTTCCTTGTTATGCCATGAATAAAAAAGTCCTTTGGAAAGATAGCTTTTTGTAATAAATTAACTTGGTTGTTGCATTTTTAGAGTGCTCACAAGCTGCAGGTGAGGATCTCACGTTTTCTTTGCCATATTCAACAGACATGCCAGGGAAAACAGGCTTACACAGCTGTGCTTAAACATAATATCAAAATATTATTGTATCTTTATTTCATAGCTGATGACTGATTGTGACAACCCTTATGATGTTATTCACATTACAGTTTTTCGGATTGTCATTACTTTCACATGCAGTTTGGAGTTACTGCTCTTGGCACGGTTACAACATCTCTCATCTTGCTGTAAATGGTTTTGTTTCACTCTTATATGGGATAAGCATAGAAGAATGTTGTGTACGTGCATATGTATTAGGCTTTATAAACACTGTTTTTTTAACTTGTATTACTATGAAAGCATATTTTTGAATTGCACTATGAAGAAAAGGCCAGTTTTTGCTGTTTGGGTGGCAAAAAATACCTCGGCTTAAAATTACAGGCCAGGAGAAAAACTGTGCAGTAGGGTGGTGAGACTGTGAGTTCTTTCTTTTTCCCTAATCAAGAAAGACAAGAGAGATACCAGATCTTGTAATCAGAAGTAGAGCATGTGTCCCGTTCCATCACATAGTGCAAGTCTTATGATGTGATGAGTGTTGAATTTTGTGACCCAGTTATTGTGTATGGGCTGCGATTGGGCCCTGACTCCTACATACTTGCTGAAATGCTGGGAAGATCCTGAGCTTCTGTACAGACAGAAAGGAAATGGAAAAATCCACAGCCTATTTCTGAAATCCTGGGCAAAATTATTTCCCCCCCAAATTTTGTGAATGCTTGAACATTTACTTCTTTTCTGGGACAGATGTAATTCTAAATCTACTGGGATATTTAGCCAATGTAATGACAAGAGAGGGAACATCAGCAATATGAAATGGCTTCTCCATTAAAAAAATAGTTAATAAACCAATTTTTGTTTTGAGAAGAGGTGCTTGAAATTATACATGAAAGATAATTATAAATAGTGGAAAGAAATTAATAGAAAATTATTTATTCACTGTTTCTGAGAATTTGAGTACCAAACACTGTGGAAAAATAGTGCTTTACACCTGGCATAAGTTGTAGAACTTATTTTCACAAGATACTGTGACAAGTCAAACAAAAAAAATGGGCACAACAAGGAACTTTACAAATGTGTCAGTACTACTGGTGAGAGCACAGAGTCAGCCAGACTCAGACACTGTGCTGCTGGTTGCTGGGGGAGAAAATAATTTTTATTAATACTTGCACTGTCCTCAATGCGTATTAGATATTGTGTCCTGGCTCTCCTGACGATAGGATTCTGTACTACACGGACCTTTACTATGGCTGAGTATTGAAGGGTTTGAGGTTTTCTTAATTATTGTTTTTTAGCTCCTGTGAAGCTGACTGAAGAGCAGGAGGGTGGTGTCTGTCAGGCCTTTGTTAGCACGGGAGGAATGTGGGTGAGTGGGCTTGGGTCACAAACAGTTTTGGGTTACCAGTGGCTTGCTTTCACATTGAGGTACTACACTGACTTTCGGGCTGTGTTGGTCCCAGGTCCCTGCTGTCAGAAACAGCAGAACAGAGACAGTAGTGGTGACATTGCAAATACACTCTGGATTGATACAAGTCTAAAACTAGAAGTCAGGTATTCTCCCAGGTGTTTTTCTTCTCTTAACCTCTTTTTCCATGAAGTATCACATCAAAGTATTATAAGAATGATTGAGTTCAAGCATTTCCACAGTTGACATGGAATGGAGGAGTCTGTTAAGCGCAGGTTGCAGCTTGTCCTGGTGAGACCAAAGAGATGGCTGTAGGGCGCACAAGCTGGTGACACGGTTTTAATTGTCTGTCCTACCACACACCCCCTATGCTGGGAATTGGGACAGGTGAGTTCCCAGCAAAGACTAGTAATCATTGGTTTCATTAGTTACAGTTCAGACTTGATGGTGGCCAATGAGTGCTGCCTAAACAGACCGAGTGGGTGTTTTACACTCACTGAAATAACATTTTAAGTATTAATATAAGAAATTTTCATTTCTGCAGGTCAATTATGCCACCACTGATTTATGACAACTGAACCTGTCCTGAATGACAGCTGTCTCTCTACACAACCAAATACAACTACGTAGATGAAAACATTTAGAAAGTGTGGAGAAGTCTGGTGGGGTCATTGGGTGAGGTGTGCCTTTTTCAGATCTCAGCAGAATGTTTTGTAATGCTTCTGTCAACTCTTAAAGTAAACCCTGTTATGTCATTAGTTAAATTACATGCAATACGGAAGATTGGGAAAGCTGCTTCTAGGGTATTAAGCAAAATTATAGCCTGTAAAATACTGGCATATGCCTATGTGATAAAGACAAACTGAGCCAAGGAGTATTTTAATGCTTGGCATAGCAGCAAGAACAAAGAAGGGGAGAGAAGAGACTTCTTTTAAATAATTAATACTTGGATGTATTTTATAAGGGTGGTTGTTCAGTGTGTAAAATGTATGTTTGTTTTTGAGGGTACTTGATTTTGTCCTACAATAAAAACATTGTGCTGATAGAAAATCCAGTTGTTTTTATTGAGTAGCCTGTCCACAATGCAATGTAGAAATCTTTTTTTGCAGCTGGATTCTGAACTTCCTGACCCTGCAGAAAGGTTGCAGTGGGGAGACACTTAACTCAGAGTAAATCAGCCATCAGTACTGCATTCAGTTCTGCTTCTGTTCTACTGTATCTTCAAAATGAAATAAAAATGCAGTGGAACATGAATGTGGTTGAAGGTAGCGGCAAAAAGGCGTTATAGTGATTCTGGTCATGTCAATACTGGAAAATATATTTTTCTTCTGGGGCAAAGTGGCAAGATTTTGCCCTTTTTTACCATGATTTTAGAGCAATATTTTAAATGGAGTGCTTCGGAAAAATGCAATACATGATGCGATTATCTTAGGAATTGTTTGTTGGTGGGTTTGTACACTGCTCTGTGCCGTGTTTATGTAAGTAGTCTGATCCCATCTTTAGGTTGTAAACTGATCTCTCTACTAATGAAATGGGAAGTAATGCCTTTTTTTTCCCCTCCCCACTATTTAGTTTGAAGACGTTTTCAGAAAGTTGGTCGTTTCACTATTCTCAGAGAGCCTGACAATTTTTTTAACTCACCAGCAATTGAACCAAAATGTTTTCATGTGTATCTTTAAAGCCAGGAGTGAACAAATATATTTCCTTTCTTTTTAGAGAATGATGGTACGTGTTGTCTGCTAGTTAAACACGGAAATTCTAGGTTGAGCAGAAACTCAGGTAATAATTTTTTTTCTCCATTACACTCTGATAATTAAAAAAAAAAGTATTTCTTGTTTAGATCATGTGAACTTGCTGACCACAGTAGCCATGTGGGTACATGGTAGGATATTCCAAAAGCACTTACAAGCAGGGTACTTCTCAGTTCTTCTTTGAAGTTTCTGTTGTGAATTCCCACCCTGTGATGGGAACAGGGACCACAGTCAAGTTCCTCGGGGAGGCTCCACTTCTCTGTGTTCATTACACAGTTCCAGCTGGTGAATTAAAGAGCTTTTGAAATAATAGCACAGAGCTCTGAAATACATTCAGTTTAATGTTTTCCTACATGGTGTTTCCTTCGATGTGTAAATCCAGTGTTGCTCCCTCAGGTCATCATTAACTTGTTTGTGTATTTGGATTAACTAACTTGGCAGCCTCCCAGCACCTCACTGCAGATTAATAAGACAGCAAGTTTCAACGTGTGTGTTTTTTTTTTTCTTTGGTCCTTTCATGTGACTTTCTTTTTGCTGATTGTTCATGACTTTTTTCTGATCTGGTCTTTTAAAGAAGACATGCAGTTTCTTGAAAGTGGGGAGAACATTGTGTGCTGACAAGACAGCACACTGATGGCATAGAAACATGGATATAGGTCTTCCTCTCCCTCTGGTGTTAGGCTGATTGTGTATTCTCTCCTGGAAATATAGGAAAAAAAGTTGGATTTTCTCCTTCAGTTTGGAAAGATTCTCCTTTCTAGTGCAAGGAGAGCTGTGGAAACAGAGGGGTTTACACTAAACAAGTTTTGGAATATCTGTGTATTGTTAGCAGCAGGCCAGGAAAATATTTTTGTTTCAGATTACAGTGTATTTCACTCTTGCTAAGCTAGTTTGGTGTCCGTGGCCTTAGAAGGGCTTAGAAGGTCTGTAAGGCTTCACAGCAGAGCTGTTAATGCCGGTTTTCCTGTGAAACAAGCACGGTGACCCCCTGCTGCTGGTCGCTGCAGCTGGGGGCAAATGGTGGCTGCTGGTTACTGCAAGCTCCAGGGGCAAAGGGTTGTGCAATGTTTCAGTGAACCATGTAGGTGTTGATGATTTGTCATAATGTATGTAATTTTTGTATGAAGGCTGCAGGAAACTGTGTTTCTTCACAACCAAATTTGAAAGAATATCACTGAAATAGTTGTCGGTTGCGCTAAAAGTGGGCAGCTTTAAGGTACACACTTATAGCTTAATTTAGTTCTTCTTGTATAAATGTTTTGATGGTACTACATGACGCAATATGCCTTTTGAACATATGCATCCGTCTCAGTTACTGTTGAAATTGTAAGGCTTATAGCTATTGCAACCAGTTGTGGGAAAGGGAAGGTGGGTATTGTTAAGACAGTGGATAACTGCAACAGAGAATTGCATCATGTTTCTGCCTCTGCAATTGTGATTTGCTCTAGTGAGTTTAATCATGCTTTAGTTAGTGTTTCACTAAACTAATTATATGTTTCAATATCTTGTGGTATATTGAGCAAGTGTGGAAATGCAGAAGGAAAAGATCATCCTATCTTCAGAGCAGTGTTTGGAGGATTTGCAGCAAATAAGAGAAATACATCAGACAATAATGACAAAGCAAATACTCTGTGACTGTGGTTTGTCCTGTACAGTGAGTGAGATGGGGTATATTTGGGGAGTGATTACTTATGATTGTAAAATATGGGCTTAGATATGGGGTAACTCCATGGGTTGTTTTTTTTCATAGGAGGAGCAACCCTCTACTTCCAAGCTGGATTTTATGGTGAGACTACTGGATGTTGCAGGTGTCTTTAGCGAAGTTTGGAAGTGAAGTTGGTAGCACGTTCCCTGGTCATACTTGTTTGCACTGTGCTTTCCAGGGTTTCCTTTAGCTCTCAGTGAGGGCCAGGACAATTTTTTTCACCTTTAGCTTCATACACTTCCCCCGTTGCACACATAAAGACCTCACTTGGCAGCTTGCCTTAAACTCACAGGCAAGGGTGGGTTTATTTGGGGTTGAAAGATAAGACAAAACCAATTCAACATGCATAGCTGCTTATCACAGACAGATCTTGCTTATCTTAATTCAGTGAAGAAGCTGAAGAACTGCTAAGCAGCTTGTTCCATGAAGCAGGGTGGCTGGTCCAGCAGGGTGGTTGGTTAAGCAGGGTGGCTGCTTTCTGGTGGTGTCAGGTCCAGGAGAGGGTGGTTGGACTGGTCGCTACTGGCATTTGGTGTCAGGAATCAAGCTGACCTGCTGATGCTGGTAGGTTGTCAAACTCCTTGGGTCTCAAAAAGCAAAGGGAGGAGACTAGGGCTGGCTCAAACTCAACCCATCTCCTTCTCCGGCCAGTGTTGAACAGCATGTTTTGATGCTTATAATGGCTATAAAGAACTTAGGGAGTGCCTAGTTGGTGTGTTTTATTCTTTTATTCAGAGTTAAATTTGCAACTAGAGGCTTTTTTATTTCTGTAGGACTTTTTCTTTTCTTCCCCTTACTGATTTGTTTTTTAAGTTCCCCCTCATGTGGCAGTGTGGTTTTTGTTCGTTTTTAATACTTGTGCTTTTCCCTTATTGCATAAGCACCCACGACATTACTAATTACTTTGATCTTTGACATTCTGTAGATTTTACAGCGTTTGTGCTGAAAGTGATACTGTTATCACAGGGTGTTTGGTGACTTAGATACTCTACAAACCCAAAGCCTGTGTTTACTGTTGTCTGTGAGCATAGGGAGGTTAGAGGCTGGGCCATGCCCAGTGGATTTATTCTGTCTATTCAAGCATCTCGGTGCAAAAGAGATTTTTTGAAAATCACCTGTTAACATTGTGGGGTTTGTGTTGATTTGTAAGCTAGAACTTCTATTTTTTTCAGTAAGTTTGTAGTTCATGAGGGCCTGAATGGGTTTTGCATGTGGCCAGAAGAGAAGGGAGAAGATTCACACTCTTACTAATCCTCTTGTGTCAACATGCATGGTATATATTCAACGCAGGTCAACACTGCTGATCCTCAAATGCACTGTTTGATTATTTACATGTATTTATCTGTACATTTTATGTGTGATTAACTCTTGATTTTTTATTTTTAATTTGGTTACTTTCATTTAGCTGTTTTTTGTATATACTCTCTGCTTGAAATGGTGTGATGTGGCACTTTACTTTTTGTATTACTTTAGTGAGCTGGGATTGTATCTACAAACTAAGAAACTGAGTCTCTCTTATTCCTACTTGTTTTCAGACCAGAAAACAGTGTGGAAAGAGTTCTGTTTCTTCCTCTCTCTGCCACCTCACTTCCCAGCCAGGGGCAGGGCAGAGGCAATGGTGTCCTAGCAGAGACGTGGGTGACCAGAGGAGCTGACCTTGGAGAAACACAGCCTTGGGCTTCAAGAATGTCTTGCGTAACAGTGTATTTAAAATATGAGTTATTTCAAAAGAAAATATATTTTCGTTACCTATGCTTGACACATAAATGAAGAGAAATTTCATTTTGATAAATTAATTTGAATCTTTAAAGTTTCGGTCAAAATGCTAGCCAGTAAAAATCCTATATAAACCTTTTATCTGACCAGCATTAATCAAACACATTAGTCCATTTGCCTAAGAGCAAAGACCACCAGATGTGTGCTATCTTTGTATTCTCTGTATTTGGTTGATTCTCCCTCCTCCCCTTTGAGCTGTTTGATGCAAGAATTTAGAATGCACTGAAAAACTCTTCCAGAGTGTTTATTTGCTTTTGTACTTCCATTTCCTTGCCACTCCCTTGCTGATGATGGCTATATTACTTTCGGTTGGAAGATGATATTTTGTTTTGTTTCAGACTGGTGGGCTACATAATGATGAAATAGCTTCTGGTATGCACTTAACTTCTTAGGGAATTAACTTCTAGGTCCTAATGTTTGCTTAAACCGGTTTATAACGTTATGAGTAACAATTACAATATTTGTGAAAATTAAGCTACGTGTCAAAACCCTCTTGTTATGCTTTAATCATACTACCATACCTGAAATGAGCTCTGACAGTGATATTTTGGCAAATAATATACCATGAAAAATAGAGTTTTACTGTAATAATTTTGCACAAATCTGAAGCCTGATGAGTGAGAGAAGAGTAGTTACAAAACTGTATGAAATTTATACTACATAATTATATTGCTATACTGTAAAAGCTGACAGTGATGTGAAATTTGGCAGCAAATATTTTTACCCTACTTTTTATCTTCATGGCTTTTCTTCCTCTCTTCCTTCACCACCCTAGCTAAAGGTCATAGCAGATGCAATGGGAAAATTCTGAGCATCATTTTTCTATATCATAAAGCCAAATTTCCAGCTTTTGTAGAACAGAGTATCAGAGTCAGACTGACTTTGTAATTGATGAGTAGAGTCTGCTGTATATCAGTTCTGTTTTTAAGCATGGAGCATTAGTTCAAGAACATTAAGATTGTCAAATTAGAAGTTACACAGAGCAGATGGCTAATTGGTTTCTGGAATGTGATGATGGAAAGTTTTATATTTCTGATTACGCTGAGAGTTATGTGGGAAATGCTAATGCAGTCATCAGAAAGGAGCGGAAGAAAAATGCTTCATTTGCTTTGGGAGGAAACCCAGAATGCTGTCACTTTTACCATGGGAAAATGGAACCATATATCAAGGTTCAAAGCCCTGGCCTGGGAATCTGGAAGGCTGAGAATATTGATGAAAACAGCAGAAAGGGGTGTGAAGTGGGAAACTGGAGTGCTTACCTGGACCTCAGACCACTGGAAGATGGAAATACCCAGTTTCCTCTATTCACCACAAATTGTGTCATACATCTTAGACAACTTTCCTCTTCAAACTGGCAAATGCTTTCAAGTGAGAAGTTTTCACAGATTAACTTATTTCAGTCTTGGACATTTGTCACTGAAAGAGAAACACAAGTTATCTCCAGAATTAAGGTGTCTTAGTTCAGTTGCAAAACAGGCAATTCACTACATGTGTGTACTTTGAAGAGAAGCAACTTAGAAATACACTGTAGTGAAATGTTTTAAATATCCAATCCATTTTATTCCATGAATTTTCCCTCAATCTAGAAAATGAAACGGGTATCGCAGCAATGAATCTGGTATAAGGAATGTGTTCTGATGAATTTGTGTTTTGTCCCCATTGACTTTTATGTGGTCTACTCTTATTCTGGGAAAATAGTTCCTTTATAGTAAGGAACCAGGCTGCAAAATCTGTGAAATACTTGTCATTTATCTTCATTAGAAAAGCAGAAAAATAAGTACTTTATTAATAACTAGTCCGCACTGAGATGGTTTTAAAAACAGCCTTCATAAAAAAAAATGAACTACAATTGCAGCTTCATTCTGCAGTACTAAATTGCAAATATTTGTTTTAATCAGCACTTCTCCAGTTTCCTAACTTGCTTAAGATGATCAAAATCCAGTTCCTCATTTCCTGTAATTCTAGACAAGATGCGTGTTCTATTTACTCCAAGATAGGAAGAACACCCCTTCACTGTTAGGAAAATCAATGGGTTTTCATACCTCTTGTGTCATTGTTTATAGATAATGAAATTTCACTTATGAAACAGTTTGCAGACAATTATTTCAGCTTTGTGTTTATGTAATGTAAGAATGATCAATTTTATGAGGGGAAATAAAGCTAATTTTACGATTTCTTAAAATCTTTATCAGTTATGTATAATTAGAGCATGACGTATCTTAAAGTTTCGTATTAGATCCTTCCTGTATATTTGCTCTTTGACCAACCAGATGCAGATGTCTGTGTGGCATGAGATGAGGAGAACTGCCCTGTTGTTACTGAAGGCAAGATGAAAACCATGTTGACTTATTTGAAAAGTGCAGGAGCTCCCTCTTCTGGCTCAGAAAACTTTAAAATTAAGGTTTACAAGAATGTTCACAATTCATCATATTAAAAAAAAAATCTTATTTTGAATACTTAACCTGCAGAAATATTTTTCTGGTATCTTGGCAGTCATAGTAAAACTTGATTCGGCCCTCACATGTCCATTTGGATTCTGCTCTGAGTGCAGTATCTGTGTGTCTCTAGCCTTGCTCGGTGCCATCAGACAGCAGGTTTCCTCTCTGTGGTGTGATATTTATTGCTGGTGTGGTCATGACAGCAACAGTTGATATAAGTTGTACCTCCAATCTGTCTCTTCATTTAAGTCCCACCTGAGCTTTTCACAGCTGTTAATGGTAATGTGAGTCCTTGATGGTTGCTTGGTGCAAAGCCCTGTGAATCTTCATATGTTCAGAAAGGAGAAGTGGGATTGTTTAAGAACATTGAAAGGGCTTTAAAGTTGATAAATATACTGTGACCCCGTCTCTACCCTCCCCTCCCGTCTATCTAGGGAGCATAGGGGAGAGGAGGCTTCCTTGCTGTTTTTGTTTATTCAGTAACTGTCCTTTCATAGCCTCTTCAATGTCAGAAATCCTCACAGAAATGTTACAGTTCTGTAGCTATTTAAATTTGGTAGGGCAGCCCCTGAGTCTTTCATGCAACATCATTTCTAAGGGTGAGAACCTGACTGGAAAAGGTGGCACCGGTGACAGATCTCTTGCCTTAGCTATTAAAAACAAATAAATTCCAGCGAATTGTCTGAGAATGCAGGATGGTAAAAAAATAAGTACTTGACTGACCTCTTATCAGTATGGTGCTTTTAGATCATCTGCCAAAACAGGAGCCAGGAGTGACAGCTGAGCCATAGCCACGTTGGGTTCCTTTTCTTACCGTCTCAGGGGGGCCAGTGCAAGGAACACACATCAATACACGCCTGAAAAGACCAGTTACTTTGCAGTGACTATAAGTTTTGTACAATGTATGTGGTTCCTCAAGTAGCTGCACTTAGCTGAATTCATTTACCTGACATCCCTCCATTTTTTGACTTCCTAGGAATTTTAGCTTTTGAATTCAGAGGGAAGAATGAACTGCCTCTGGTTATACCCTCTCATAGCTGCGTAAGGGAATGGCTGATATACAGAACGGTGCACCTTCCTATTTTAACTTCTACAGCACTATTAGAGAATCTACAGTGACACCTTCTCAAAGAAACATTTTTTACTGTACAATATTTTTCCATTGCTTCATCAAAATTTCTGTATTCACAATATTTTTAATTTTCAAAGCATCAGATTAAGTGTTTCTACACTTTTTATTTACCTACACGTGCTGGAGCAGGTATGCTTACTGATTTGTATAGCATCACCTTTGGCATTGCCTAATAAACTGTAAGATATGTAAGTTGGAGAGGACACTATGAGTAACAAAAATGTCAGAGGTTCACTATCAAACAGCTTAGCTCTGATTTATACCATTTCAGACAAAATAAGAAAAAATACTTTGGTATTTGTAGCAGATGCCAAAATAGAATCAATGCGGTATTGTTCACCTAGTTAAACTTGCAAAAGCCAGGAAATGCAAACATTAAGTTTCCAACAGCAACATTAACTTGGACTCTTTGCATATCCTGTGTTTTCGTGGTATACATTAAGACATAAAGTAATGTATTAAACTGTGAGTTGAACAAGAAAAACAGAAAAAAATTCTTCATGTACGTATCACTGCCAAGTTAAGGTCTCTTACTATTTGTGTGTGTTTGACCTTTTATTTTAAATTATGTTTTTTTATAAAGGCTAAATGTGGTTTTTCCACAAATGAAATGAAATCTGAGAGCTTGTCTTCACTGCGGTGTGAACTTGACATACAGTTTACCCCTTGCCTTCAATCTGACTCTTCTTCATCCGTCAGTATCTTAGACTTGAATTAAGTGGCTTTTAAACTTGAAAATACGACTTGAATCTTGCAGACTGGCACTCTGATTGCAGTGGAACTGTAACTTAGGCTATACAGCTTGGCAAGACAGAACTTATAGTTAATTCTAATTGGTCTATTTTCTGCTAATTAAATTTGTACATAACTAAAATGTGCAGAGTGCCTGTTCTCACAGAATAAATCAAGCTTGAAGTGTTGCAGTAAGGTTGAACTCTAACTGTATTTCTTTGAATTATAATATATAGATGTATATATATATGATTGGTTCCAAAATTTTTAGGGAGTATTCCAGATGTTACTGAGTAGTGATTGTATGTGACTCAGGACACAGGAAGGTCCTGCTCTGCGGGTGGTTCCAGCCTGGAGAGGGTACAGAGCTGCAGGCAGAAAAGTCCCCCCCATCTGTCTGTGCCTGCTTACATGTGTCATAACTTCAGGCGTCTTGCCTGTGTGAACGAGGCTCATCCATGTTCTAGAAGAAAGGGAAGAGGTATTTGGAGAGCAGGAAAGCAAGGACTTGCTGGTCAAGAATAGATTTGGAGACTGAATCTTGGTTTGGAAAGCAATGGTGTGAAAAACATAGAGGGTCATTAGGGCTGCAGCAGTGGTGGGACAGGAGTGAAAACAGAGACTGGAGAAAGTGAGAACTGAAAGGGAAGTAAAGCAAAGTGTCAAGAGGTAGGGATGTTTGCAAAGAGAGGGGTAAAAGCAAGTTTAGGTAGTGGAGGATCATGAATTCATGGCAAGAATGGTAAGTACATAGCAGCATCACCCAGGGAAAGGATAAGGTGGCTATGGGTATGAAGCCAAAAACTGTGAGGTGGAATTGGGACAGCAAGGTCTGAGAGCAGGGAGCTTCGCTCCTAGAAAGGGGGACATGAAGATAATGAAAATAAAGCAGGGAGGAAGGGTGTCCTTGGTGGCAGATCGCACAGTGGGCTCGATGCGATGGTGCTCTCAGAACTCGGCAAGGAGGGGAGGGTGTGAGGCAGAAGGGGAGTTTGGCGGTGGCATTTGGGACTTAGCATTCAAGTATGAAATACAATTGCAGGGAGCTTACAGGGAGGAACAGAAGACTGCGAGGAGCATCTGGTGTGCCTGATGTACCAGCAGTGCAGCGGCTCTGGAACGTGTCAGTGCCTGGCTATTCAGATTCACTTTTGTTTTCTTCTGCAACCTGCATCCCAGAGCAATTTGGCTTGCAAAGCTTGTAAACTTCTGGAAATAAAGCACGCATACCTCCTCTGACTAGCTCTCTGTCCATGTGTGGTACTTTGTTTTTACTGCACACATGTACACACACATAAGGAAGTTTTTTGTTACTTACACTCAAGATGCAACTAATAAATTACCACTTAATAAATCAAAACTTTTTTCCAAAATTGAGCTAAAGGCCTATACTTTTTAGCTTGCTTATATTAAATTTTAAAACTTCGCTTTAGAGAAAGCAATCTGAAACTGATTAAAATGAGAATTACTGTAGTGAGTGTGTTTTTTTTTTATAAAAACATATGTTAATAAAGTGAGGTTTATTCTGCTTTTGTGCTTGGAAAAAAGAATACATATTGTTTAATTACTCATTCATCTCTCCCCTTTACACATATTCTCTGTAAAAAGCAAACAAAATAGCATTTTAACAGAATGGAGAGTTATGCTGAAAAAGGAGAACGGTTCAGAAGATCAGTTAATCTGAAAGAGATGGGGTAGTCAAAACTGGTCTTTGCTAATAAAATATGGAAGCATTGTAAAACATTTGTGCCTTATTTAGCTCTAGAGGTGTATAACATTGAGTTTGAATAATATTCTAACATTGTAGAGGATGTGTCTGACTTTGAAATAATAGTATTTGAACACATATATTTCTGAGGATGATTTTTTGACATGGCTATTTAACAGACCTCATAATTGGTGCATGCATGTTTATTGAGCCACAAGACTATGCAGTCAAGTATGCTTTTGATGCAAATATTTCACTGAACTAGTTAAATCAATGGAATACTTACTATTCTTTTAAGCATGGACTTAGTCCTGTTTTGATTTTTATCAGTTGGAGATTTTTCCATCAGCTTTTCTGGATGTGCAATCCAACTGAATTATAATACTATAAAAATACAGACTATATTTCCAAAATAGGAGTTGCAGAGCCTTTTGGTGCGAGACTTGTATAGTTGTCCGTTGGAGAGTGTTGAGGTTATCAGATCACACATGGCAGCAGGTTTTGCTGAACTGGAACAGTTGGACTTGATGATCTTAAGGGTCTTTTCCAACCTAAATGGTTCTAGGATTCTCATTTATGGAAATTTGTTGAAGTTGCCAAATTTTTCAGTATTTTTGGGGCCACTGAGGTTTATCATTTACTTTGTTTAGTTACATTTTTCAAACAGACTGTCAAAAAACCATGCCAGAACAAAACTGTTTGTGCAGGTAATTAATGGAGAGGCTGTGGTACCTGCTGACAGGTTTTTTCCAAGAAAAGGAATGGTTTGCAGCTAGGGGAAAAGTGTTAAAAGTGTACCCAAACCAGTAACTCAAACCAAAAGAGTAACCTTTGATCTGAGACATAGTTTAGGTCACATTTTAATGAATAGCTTTATTAAACTAGTTTATTAAACTAATATTATTCTGTCAGTTGGTACATTTTATTTGCAGAAAATTGGATCTGTCTAAGGGTATCTGACATCTACTACAGTAGTGCTGTTTTAAATTAAACTGGTAGCTTTAGTGTATGTATTTAAAGGAATGTTTTCATACATTTAAAGGAATTTGCTCAGTTCCAACATTGACATTGAAAATCTGAGTCTGGACAGAAGCTCATGTCAGGTTTTTTGTGTTGAAGACAGAGAAGTTGCAGGTTGCAAAGAGTCTTGCCACCATTGCAATTTTATCTGGTGTTGATTAAACTGTTCGGTATAGTGGGACCTGAGCATACTCAGAAATAAGCACCACAGACTAATTGGTTTTAATTTCTAATGTCTTAATGTTTTTCAGCACATTACTTCTTCAGTACTTTTTTTTAAAGGCCATCTTTTTTTCTCCATCTGTGAAAATTTTCCAGTAAGTAAAAACCAGAGAGATCTCTTTTCTGATGCATTGGGGCTTCACAGTTAAAATTGAGCCATGGAAATACAAGGCACACTACAAGAGGTATGGTTTTTCCAAATTGAGTATTTCTTAAAGATGTCCCCACAAATGTATAAGTCAAGCAGTTTTACATTCTGAATGGATGCTTAAGAGTGTTTAAATTCTCATCTATTATTCTTAAAGCCTTTTTAACAAAGCGAGGTTGTTTCTAACATCCCTGTGGGGTAAGCAAAAAAAATATGTAAGCTAAACAAAATGGGGAGCACTACTATAACATTATACAGAAAAACATTCTCTGATAGCTAAAGACTGATGTGATGGCAAGACCAGGAGAAAGTTGGTGAAGGCAACTGTTGTGCTTTTCAGTTTGGAAATGTTCTCTATGTTGGTGTATTAGTAACACTTGTAGTTGCTATAGATATTCCTGGCTTCTTAATTGGACTCTATACCCAGAGGTTTTTTGTCACTTTTTTTGCCTCCATTATACCTGCAGCTGAGTGAGTCAGAGGCAGCTTCTTGCCTCTGCAATGCCTTTGAAGTCCCATTATGTTTGTGTGCTGTGTCCTCTATGCATAATTCCAGTTCAAGATTTTTTTTGAGGGTTCCTGCTGACAAGGTGCATGTACCACCTACCAGGGCAGCCAACCAGCTTTGGAAGCTCATCAGGAGCCACCAGCGGGTTCCAGTAGCCTGTCAGAGACCCTGTGATTGAGGAGGTGGAAATTTTCTTAGAAGAGATTAAGGATTCAATAGAACTTGTTACCATACAACTTCCAAGAGAGCAGACCACCATTTTCAAGTCAGATTTTGTCTACCCAAACAGATTTACTTCTCCCAGTCTAGAAAACCTCCTTTGGCAATTTCCTGTGCTGACTGGGTTTTGGAGGCTTGTGTACATGTCCCTAGTCACTCAGTGGCTTGAGGCCCCATGATGAATGCAAGACTGTGGCTGTCAAATTTCCTGTCTCCACATGAAATCTCTATCTTGTAGTTCAAATACCATTTGCAGGCATGCTGGCTTAGTTGTGGAAATCAGGTTATAGTCTTTGTGACTGTAGCATCCTTTAGAGAAACAGGTTGAGCGTATCTTTTATCGAAGAACTTGGTTTTATGTGTGTATGTCCTGCTTTGTGACTTTGCTAGGTTCATACCTTTCATGGTTTTACCTGGTTTAAATCAGTCAGTCTTCAGTCTGCTTTTTAAATGTGAAAGAAATCTATTCATCTTCAATTAAGTGCTAAAAATATTAAGTAACTTGTAAAATAACCTTTCAGAAATAGGCACTAGGCAGTTTATTGAGGATGGGGAGTCAAAGGTAGAACCAAGATGTCACGTGTGCTGCCTCCAAAGGCGTGATGCTTGACGTAAAGACAAATTTGAATCCTTTTTCCTACCTCATCTTTTGTAGAAAAATGAACTTGGCTTAAATAAAATGTGTGTGTGACTAATGGAGTCACTTCCATTGAGAAGCAGTGGAGGATGCTAGAAAGAAGCTGCTAAAGCTGAAATTGTGGAAGGCTGTTGATCTCAGTGCTCTTTAGCTGCCTCTCACCCTGCTTCATCTGCCTGCCTCAGTCTGTCATTACTTGTCCTCCTGTATTGACAACGTGGGTGATCAGGAACAAGGTTTATCCCCTATTCCTTGGTAAGGGGCCCCTCGTATTTGGGGGATATGCAGAAAAACAGTTCCCTTGGAGAGCTGTAATTCTAGGATTTTGCAGTTTTGGAAGTAGTTCCCAGGAGGCTTCTGTCTCACTCCTGGCTATTTATATCCAGGGGATTTGGCACCCTGATTAAGTTATGTCACCTTAACGAACTTGGCGGTGAAGTGACTAGAACTGTGTCTGGCTGGGTGAATGTGCCTGTATAACATGCGGGAGTTACCCAAAGGTGGGGAAACCTCTCCGTTCCTTTACAGGCATCTGGTTTTGTTAATATTTATTGTACAAGCCCTAGAAATAGAAATCATAGAATCATTTCAGTTGGAAGAGACCCTCAGGATCATCAAGTCCAACCACAACCTAACTCTAGCACCAAACCATGTCCCTAAGAACCTCATCTAAACACCTTTTAAACACCTCCAGGGATGGAGACTCCACCATTTCCCTGGGCAGCCTGTTCCAATGCTTCACAATTTTCTCTGTGAAGAATTTTTTCGTAATATCGAATCTAAACCTGCTCTGGCGCAACTTGAGGCCGTTTCCTCTCATCCTATCACTTGTTACTTGGGAGAAGAGACCAGCACCCTCCATGCTACAACTCCTGTCAGGTAGTTGTAGGGAGTGATAAGGTCAACCCTCAGCCTCCTTTTCTCCAGGCTGAACAGCCCTGAAACGTCTTCCATTATATAAGTAGAAAAAATTCCAATTTATGTAATTTATTGCTTAATTTTTATTTTGGTGGGTTTTGTTTGGGTTTTTGGTTCGTTTGCGGTCAGAAGCGGCGGATCTTTCAGGACCCGCTGAGGCGGGCCGGGCGCGCGGGCGGTGCCGCGCGCCGCCGCTAGGTGTCAGGCTCGGCGCGGGCGGCGCCAGCAACACCCGATCGGGTGCGAGGTGCGGGATAATGAAATCCCAAAAACCAGCCCCGTTTAAAGGCTGGTTGTAACCGTCCTGCTGGGTATTGTAAATGCCTCAGGTGCACTTGATACTGCCGTTACGTTCCTGGCGTCGGCTTCTGATTTTTATGGAAAGATGGATTGAACTTCAATTTAGGAATATTCGGTAATCCCTCTCAGGACATACTGGAACAGCTGGTATTTCTGTGTTGCAGCAAATCGATTCCATACAGCAGTCAGCGCTGCCTATGGCTGGGCTCCGGCTAAAACTTCCAAAGCATTTTAAATAAAGCGAGCCAAAGAAAATAACATCGTCACTGCAAAAATGTAGCTTAATTTGCAAGTTAGGAAAAAAAAAAATCCCCACTCCATTCCAGCAAAATATTAAGCATTTTACTGGTAAGGATTTCATCAGGTCATTTATTTTTCATTAATATATATTTAGGATCTGGGGGGAATAACTTTATGCCATATATACATTTCTTAAATAATAAGGAGCTCGAATTTTTTTAAATATTGAGTGATTTGCTGTGAAACAAAGAAAAATAAAGAAACTGACCGAGTTTAAATACATGACACGTACATAGATCAACAAGACTTTC
Organism: Streptopelia decaocto; assembly: GCF_964273445.1. NCBI lineage: Eukaryota > Metazoa > Chordata > Aves > Columbiformes > Columbidae > Streptopelia > Streptopelia decaocto. Next base: position 146,835,118 of record NC_138655.1, on the reverse strand, counting down.
CACGTTTCGCAGTGAACTTTTCTTAAGGAACCCGAATTTCTGATTAATAATGCACCTATAATGAGAACGGCTTCCATGGGTTTTGTTGGTTTTGTTTATGATAGATGAAAGTACTTTAAGCCGCATATAAACCAAAGGTGTCCCATTAATAGTAAATCATCCTGTTTTAACCAGTTTTTCACATCTGTGAAAACCAAAAGCGGCTCCATCCTTTGTGCGGCTGCCGCGTTTGCTCGCGCTGGGACTGGAAGCGAGCTCAGAACATGACTGCTCCTTTATGCGTTTGTATGTGTTAAAAAGAAAACAAGCAGAATTAATGCAAAGTGAATATGTTCCTTCTTAATTGATACAGCGTGTCCTTGGCAATAATGTCTCTTTTTTTTTCTTTTAAACTGCACCCTGGCTAGCTTTGCATATAGATGTTTTACAACTTTGTCATCATAAGATGAGCTTTCACTCTGAAATACTTAACTTCATTATCTCTGTTTTAAAATTTAAGTTAATGGACTTTGTGCTGACTTGATGAACGTCAAGGTATTTTTTGGAAGCTGGTGCTTTTTTTAGTCAAAACTCTTCACTACGAACTTCTATAACTAAAAAAAACCCCACCAAACCCAAACCCTAAACAATCTTAATTTAAGATTAATTTAATTATTTTTTAAATTAAGGTTTTTAAGTTTTACTCAGTCTTTTTCATTGTAGAAAGAGTTATCCAAGGCTGTAACTTATCTTGCATTTGTCTTCTTAAAACAAGCAAAAAACCAAAAAACACCCCCTCATTCCCCCCCCCCCAAAAAAAAAAAAAAAATCCTCAAACACCCCACACCAAAACAAAACAAAACCAAGAACCCCTGCAAAAAACCAAACAAGTCAACCAGATTCACTGGACTTTGAAAACTGTAATGCAAAATCTTCGGGTAAATGTTTATGGGAGTTAAAAAAACAAAAGCAAAAAAACCCAACAAAACGAACTTTAAGAAGATGTCAGAGTATTTGAACTATAGGCTTAAGCCTAGGGATGAGTTAACAGCTAGCGTATGTCTAACAATTGTCATTTAAAATTTACTAAACAATATCTTGTGGATGGCCCTTAATATGTTGCAATACTTTTAGCAATGCAGGGATTTTTTTTTTTTTTGTGAAAAACAGAATTTTGAACAGCATACAGTGTTTACAGCACCTGTATATTACTCTTCCACAAGGCTGTTGCCAAGTACAAATGTGTCCAAGATATGCACTTTCAGAGCCAAGATGGCTTCAAAAGTCATTCTGATTAATACGAATGTGGGGTGGTTTTTATTTTCTTTTAAAAAAACAACAAACTCAAACAAAAAACAAACCAGTAACAGCAGCAGCAAAATCCTCTTCTATTTATTTTCTTATGCTATAGCAGAACTATGCTGCTTTCTTCTTCAAGGATCCCTTTTCTTTATTGAAATCTAGAGAAAACCCTTGTTTTCTGTTAGCTTCTCCTTCCCCCTCTCCCTTCCTTCTCCCTGCAAACACATCAGCCCCTGCCTTGCTATTAGTAAGTGTTTCCAGTCTTAACCCCAAATTTCTTTTCATAAGTTTGTGTTCCACTTTTATATTTTAACGTATCTGAATTTAAATACGTTCACTTATATTTTAAATTATTTTTTACTGTTGTTACGTTTGCTCTGAATTTTCCTCAAGAACTGGTTAAAATAAGGACCCAAAATTTAGAATTGGTAGGCCTGAGCAATTATTTAAAAATATGCCTTAAAAAAATACTGACTTTGTAGTAATGAATTACAGAAAAATTCCTTACATGGTCTGCATGGTAATGGCTCCATCAACTCCACGAATCAAACTGCTGTTTACCTTAGTTCTGCTTTTTTACAACTTCAGTTAAAAATCATCTTATATTTCCAGATTACAAATAAAAATTGCATGTCAGATCTTAAATGAACTGCAAACAATTGAAAGGAGGTTAAGTGGAAACACTGAATAAATTACCATGCTAGTAAGCAATTTTTTTTCCGGGATAAGTAGTAGCAAAATTTGAGTGACTGAAATTATTCACAGTTTTAATAAAATAACCTTATTTCCCGAAATACCTGACACGCTAGAGTTAAATAGTATAATTTACATGAGAGAAATGTGTTAAATTATTTTTACAGCAGAATGGGATTATAGGCTAGACTGAATAAAACGAAACTTGTTTCACTTGGGGAGGAAAAAAAAAAGTCTTAACAGTCATAAATAAACGCAAAGCACTTTGTTTTGAGAGTCTTAAATCAAAAGCTTGTTTTGTGATAATGATTGGATTTGGTAAACTGCAGTAATTTACAGTCTAACAATGTTCTTAATTGTAAAGCTGTGTTTCTGTTCTTTCTAGGAGAAACTGGGAGATAGCATAAATCTTCGTAGACAACTTGGCTGCAAGCACTTAAACTGAAATTAACTTCTGCCTTTTGGCTGCAGAGTGTTGGTCTGACGTTCGTGCGTGATACTCTGCAGACTAAATCATGCCAGCGTTATCAACTGGATCTGGAAGTGACACAGGTACGCAAGCCAAGGAGGACTGCATGTTTCCTCCAGATCTTATTTGTTAAGTCTACGGTCTCTATTTCAAGAATTCATCAAATAAGATAATTAATTATAGTCTCAACAGATGCTTAACAGACTTTAAACATAACCTAGAATTAATTTAGATATATGACACACCACAGGTAAAACAAAATCATTTTTAAATGTCCCACCACTGTCATCTTCCACACCATCCCCAGCCCCCAGAAAAGAACAACTTTGAGCAGATATTATATATGGATCTGAAGAATTTGGATTCACCTCTCAGCATGGTTCCTACAATGTTAACTTGAAAAAGGAGGAGGAAAAAAAAAAGAGATGATATCATACATGCCTTGATATTTGCAGCAGTCTAGACTATCCCCTCTGTGAGTTATGGTTATCAGTGGAGTTATTTCTGAACACAGACTATTTAGTTTTGACACTTCTTTAACAAATTGGGAGAAGAAAAATCCTGTCTCGAGTTCTCTTCCTTCCCTTGCTCCAGGTCCTGTCAGTGACTGCAGGCGGTGGGAGAGCAGGTCTGCAGCTTTCCATAGTTTTCACCTTCTTTGTCACAATATTAGGTTATATTCAAAGGTTAAATGTCATCTAGCTGTTATATGTACATTCTCTCTGTTTGACAATATTTTTGTCTCTGTTTTAGGGACAATTAAAGTTAGTATTTTTGCTCAAGGTTAAATATTTGGTAAATAGGTGACCTGGCTGAGGTTACAGTACAAAGATCCCTGGTTTCCACCCATGTGCTTGTTATTGTCCATCACATAGTTTTACGCACAAGAAGTAACAGCAGGCTTTTCAAAACAAAGAGGGAGATTTCAGGTCAGGAATCCAGAAAATACGTATATAAGGAACTGCATTTGATTCCTATTTTAAATAGACTGTACGGCACAGTGATTTCCCGCCCCCCCCCCGCCCTTTTCCCCCACTCTTCAGGTCCATGTAAAATTTCTCTTAGATGAAATGATTAATCTTTAGAGTTGGGTGTGTCTCTTTATTTATTACTATGGAGAAGGAGGGTTGTGTTTGTTTTTATTTGCTTTTTTTGGTCTCCCTATTCCTGTGTTTAAGGGATTTGACTGATCTTGCCAAACCCTACCCCTCCACATACCTTTCTTTTCTCCCCTTTCCCCCGTCTAAATAAGTGGAATTGAAACTGTTTAGTATGCTAAAGTTGAATTTTGGAATATTTGCCAGGGTCTGATTGGGCTGATTTTCCACTCTGGATCTTTGCTTTCTTTATCACGCAACCTTTTGTGTCCTTCCAAAACTTGCCTTATTTTTTAAGTAGTTGGCCAAATGCTTTCTGACATTTTCAAAGTCTCAAGAACATGTTGAGATGAACAGCAGGGGGATGTGATTGCTGCCTGATGCTGACAGTTTTGCTTGTTTTATTGTTTTAAGAATGTTTGTATGTCCAAAAGTAAGTGTCATGGATGTACTGTCTGAATAAAGAAAGAAAAGGGCTTCAAGAAGTGGAAAAAAAAAATCCTAATTTTAAAATAGTGTGTGTTAAAATGTCTCTAAAAATGTGTTTCACTGTGCTATTTAATGCCTATCATGTTCCAAATACACCTTTAATAATTGTGTGTGATAAAGCTCAATTGTCTCCACTCTCCCAGGAAATCTGTAGTAAAATATGGTACGCACCATTAATATCTTGCTGTTAAATAATACTGCTCATTGAGTTCAATTTGTTTTCTGCTGCAAGATATAAATTGTTTCTTTAAATAAAAAATGGCATTTGGAGGGAAAAGAGAAATATTTATTTTTTTTCCACTTTCTTTATGGTATTTCCTGATGGGGATTATAGGTATTTAAGTATTTTTTGGATAATCAAATCAAACTGTTTTCTGTCCTGATTGGAAACTTACCTGTATTACAATCTTACCTCTGTTCATTGGTGGACAGACCAGTTTTCCTCTTGCGCTGCCTGCACGAACAGGTGGTGTGGCCTGTAATGACCTGGAGGTGCTCTGGTCCGTGAGAGGACTGGCTGGGATACAGGGGTGTCAGCAAGTCACTTATGGGGACCTAAGAAAACTGGGCAGGGATGCAGCTTCATTTAGTCTGTCTGCTAAGACTCTGTTTTATGAACGCATTCAAACAAAACCCCAACCTAGCTCGTTCTTGTGTCTGATATCTCAGTGCAGTAAAGTAAACCTGGATTTAAAAATCAGTGAAAGAATTCACTGAGGGCTAGTGACTAGAAATGCATCATCTGTGCATATCAGAAAGTTGCCAAGTCATGGACTATTGGAAACTTGGGCACTAACACGGAATCATTGATGACTGAAGTTTTTTTTATGTAGTCTTTGCATCAGACCACTGTAAAAAGCAGGACAGTGTTCATGATCAGTTACATTAGATCAGACTAAAGGTTGACCTACTTGTGTTAATTTTGCATTGCTTTTACTTTGTCAACAGACTTTATTAGGGATGTCACCATGTCCTTGTAGCTGCTTCCTTCACATACATGCTTTTGTTGTACCATGTTTTAACCTGTACATATTCTCCTGAACACGGAGCTTAAATCTGTTTTGAGAGGCATTTACCAGACTTTAAACTATGATAAATCAAAATATTTGCAATCTTTTGTTTAAAACATTTGTTTTAATTAATTTAGGTTCATCAAATGACTTTGAAATTTATCTTGTACCTTACCAGTCTGATCTGGCTTCTTAAGACAGAGGAGAAAGCCTTGTGTGTGCACATGCTTCTTTCTCTTTCACTCTCCATTGACTATATAGAAACCCCATTTTTACATAATAATAATAATAATAATAATAATAAAGGATACTTGTTGTTTAGAACGTGTGCGTGATCCTGCTCCTCCCTTAAGGTTTATAGTTCTGTCAGTGTCAGGTCAAAGATAGCTTAAAGCCACTGTCTTGGACAGAAGGCTGAGCTCCTGCCTGAGGCTGCATCTGAGGCTTTAAATATTTTCTGTGTTGCAAAAGTCTGCTTGAGCTCTGTGTGCAAACCCATCAAATAGAGTTTGAAGACCGAGCAAGAAGACTTGCACTTTTGCAGGTAAAGCAAATCTGCAAGATCTGGCATCCACTTATCTGATATATTTAGGAAGATTTAAGTTTGCAGTCCTGGCTTCGCAGTAGTTGATGGCAGCTTTGTTGCTGACTTTGGTGGAGCCAACATGACATCATTATGCTTTAAGTGTTGTTTTAGTGTGAAAAACATTGTAAAATTGTTACAGATTTCTTTCCTGTCAGCCCTATATCAGGCTTGCTCAGCTGACAAGTTTAAAAATGCCTTTCTGTTTGTCCTTAAAAACTAGCGCGTGAATGTGCAAAGCAGACTTTGTGTTTTTGATTCATGTATTGTCAGCGGTAAAATCACATTTATGGGCCAGGTTTGGCCACCAAGTAAAACTGTGTGAAATTGCTTAAATATAATGAAAGTCAGAAGCAGTTCTTGAATTTGAATATTGTAAATTATAGAAAGAATATGTGCAGGGCTTACACTAGTTTCTTCTTGAGTACATATAGGAGCTAATACTGTGCCAGATAGTGGAGCTTTTTCAGTATTACAAGCCCATAAAACTGAATACACGTTAGTTATTTAAATTGGAAAAACACAACACATTACTCACCAAATTGTAAGTTCACGTAGCCTTTAAAATATTGCCTGTTTTAGTGTTTCCTTCTCAGTTTTGTAATAATACAAAATGAGGATATGAAATTTGTTCTAAATGTTGGATATTTTTCCAAACTGCATTTTAAGTGCATTCTGTGGTGTTTGTATCTCTCTTTTTAAGAATTCTCATCCTTTGAAGCTGCATGCTGTTGATATATACTGTATACTGGTAGAAATATTTTGCTGGAATATTGTTTTGATATGATAGCTCCATAGTCCATATGGATTAACTCCCAGTAGACTGAGACCACTGCAAGCAGTGTGAAGTTCAAAGACGATTTTACAATCATCTGAACACCAAAAGCTTGCTTTTACTGTTTTCGTATAGATGACTTCCCTTTATTTGCTAGTAATGCATTTTAATCAGCTTGTCAGTTTCCAAAAATCTTTTCTAAGAATGCTTGATAATGAAAAGGATTAAAAGGTAGAGAGAAAAATAAAGAAGCAGTAGTAACAAGAAGAAAAAGCTGAATGGTTGGCTGAGCTGAGTGGGGGACATCAGAAACATTTGTAGGGGAAGAAGGACAAATTAAGCTGAAGAAGCTAAAGATTTTAGCCTTTTAAACTCACTTTCAGAAGGAGGAGGGAGATAAAAATCAGGGAGTTGTATTTTTGGAGCTGGTTTTAAAAAAGTAATAATATGACATGGTGGCCAAAGATCTGGGTTCATTGTTATGAGATGAAGAGAAAGGGAATTTAGGAGAGTGATGAAGGAAAGATTTCTGGGAGTAGCTGTTCCGTCGGAGGCTGCCAGGGCAAAGCTGTGCAGGCAATGAGATCCTGGTCCAAACGGCCTCTGCCTCTCTCCATGTGGGAGACGCGTTAGGGGAACCCTGGGCTCCCCCAGGCTCCCTTTGGCTCCCCCGGGCTCCCCTGCGCTGGCTGCTCAGGGCTTGGGCAGCGCTGTCCCCGCAGGTGGAGCGTGTCAGAGCCTTCGGCCACAGCCTCAGTTCAAGGCTACTTAAATTTCTCACCACGTTGAAATGCACAATATGGCTAGATTTTCATGAAAACCGATATGCTACTGAGGCAAAATTTATGCTAAATTAATAAATTCAGCCAATATTTTATCGTGCATTCTTGAATTCGCCCCATCCTCAGCTGCCAGAGGCATTAAATGGCTTATAGGCTAATGTTAATATGAAAGATTTGGGAAAGTATGAGGTGTATGTCTAGCGTTAATTGCTATCAGATTTAATTTTTAAAAGTATAACTTGCTGGTGTTGGAAAGGATATTTATTTTGGTATCAACATCTTTATGGTGACCGTTGGAAAATTTGTTGAAAGTAGAATGAAATTGCTCTAAACTTCTGTTTTGGGTTAATATTTTATGTTACACTAGACTGGTTCAGCAGTGTGGAATCAGAAAATGTGTGCATTTATATTTACTGATGGTAAACTCTTTAAAACTGTTACAGTTCTTGGACACAAATTTAAATTAAAATGAACTGGCAGCAGAAACAATTTTTACTTTTTTTTTTTTTTTTCCTCTGTGAGCAACGTGTAATTTTGTGGTCAATTTGAAAGTACGAAAGCCTATATTGTTTCTAACCAGAGGCTTAAATGTATAGCTACGTTTGTTAGACCAAAAGCTGTAAGTACACAAGTGGTTGGCAGTTGCAGCGATGCCAGCTGCACTGTGCCCAGGGCAGCCGTGCTGTACCACTCACGTGTAGCCGTGCCAGCGTCCAGGGAGCTCACGAGCGTGTGTACCATCTGCATTTACTGTCACGTGAAAGGTTCTGTGGCTTCTCAGCCCAACATCACGTCAAGGTGTTAATCTGAAAGAAATTCAGTACTACTAAGAGGTAGTGAAGCTGCACTGCTAGCTGTTAGTTGCCTGTTGCGGAACACAGGGGTTCAAACATGATTTTGCTTTTAGAATAACATATTGGTTTAAAAAACAAACCAACCAAGCGAACAACCATAAACCAAACAAAAATAAAACTCCAAAACAAACAAACAACCCCCAAAGCAAACCAACAAAAACAAAACCAAGCAAACAAACAAACAACAAGAATACCCAAACCAACCCAACCAACCCAAACCAATCCAATTAATAGTTTAATTTTCTAAACTTTTGAGATAAAATGATGTACTTGTCTCTCTCGTATATTCCTATATAACTCTATAGACTTGGATATCAACTGTATGTGTATGCATGTATGACTGATGGATATAATGGCAGAACTTGTTTTGAGTGTTAAACTATCAACTCAGTGATACAGTGAATCACAACACTGGAATAATACACTGGCATGGTTTTGGACATCAGTAGTGCCTAGGATTGCAGGACTTTTTCTTCTGCTCTCAAGACAAAATATGAAAGATTGCGATATCTGGTAATCGGATGGCATCTCCAATAGTTTTAGGCACAACTGAGTTGAAATAGTCTTGGCTTCTGCTGTTGGAAGTCTTTATTCAATCTCTTAATGAGATATTGTGTTATCCTTCTGCAGATGTAAAATGCCACATTTAGTACTCCTTGCCACCCCTCCCCAGTGCCAAGTCTTCTAACCTTGCAACTAGTGACTAATGAGTTAAACATGGTGAGTTTGCCCAGTGACATTCTAGTGCTGGAACGGCTCTTTCCTGACTGCCTGCCAGGCACTTGCTGTTGCCTCCTCTAGCGTTGCTGAAGATTTAGATAGAAATAACAAAGACTTGCCAAGCTGATGTCTGTACAAAGGACCAGTCAATTAGTTGAGGTTATTCAAGGTGTCATAGTATGCAGGCTTCGGTGGAGGAGCCAAGAGGTTTTGAAAAAAAGTACGAACGTCAGATCTTTGTATGAGCTTTCCACAGGCTGCTTATTAATTTGCACTTGATAGCTCACTTTAGGTCAGTTTTGTCTATGTGTTATTCTTGCAGATAATAGGAGAGCTTTTGAATACTCATGGAAGCATATTTAATGAACTTTCAAAGTATCCTTGTTGACACAATGTCTAGTAATGAGGGGTTTCGATTTTGAAGTGGCTTTGATGAGCCGTACAAAGAAGAGCTCTGCAGCAACAGTCTCGCCCTGTGTAAATGGAAATAGGGATCAACTATTTAACTCGCATCAGAATGTAATGGTATGTGGTATGCTAATCTGAAATACACATGTTGAGACAAATCCTAAAAGACCAATAACTGTTTCAAACAACTGCGGATTCTTTAGCTCCCGGAGCCAAGTTCCAAAATTAAGACTTTCTAGTTTGAAGGAAAAAATATTTTTAAAAATGATGGGCTTAAGTGGTTGCTCGCTTTCAACATTTTCTGTCATAATGTTGTTTTAAGGTGGGTTAACAGATTACTGTAGCTTGGAGTAATAAAAATTAGATACAGTTCAAAGACTGTGTTGCTCTTAGTGAGTATGTAGTCTTGTTCTTTGAGGGACACTACAGCAAAATTCTTGTTTTCATTAGGAAAAAAACAAAATGTTGACATTTCTGTTGCTGTGCCATTTATAAGGATTTCAGCATTTTACTTTTTTTGTGAATTAGCAAATAAATCAAAACAAATACTTTTTCAAAGATGCTCATCATTTGCATGTCATGATTATCTAGTTACTCATTCAGTACTTTGAAATATCACATTTTTTTTTATCTTTAAACATTAAACTGCAAAATTAAAAAAGGTACATGCTGGAATGAGTTAATCACTCTGGTTCTGCAAAGAAAAATTGTTATTCTTTAACTTTTTGCAGCGTCAGGAAGCCTGTATATTTGGTGGTATAACCTAAGAGAACATAAAAAAGAACTATTTGTAGCACATAAAATTGAGCGCGTAGTGGTCTTTTTACAACTGGAGCCTGATAGGATGGTGCAGTATGTCTGTCCTAAAGCATATGTGTACTCCATATGTTTTTATTTGAACCTGTGCATGAATACTCGTCTCAAATTTCAGAATGAAATAATTTTCAAGTATTTAGTGTTAGTGAGTGATTTTAATATGCAGCAGCATGGATGTCAGGAGGAGTGTTTCTACTGCAATGCTGTTTGCTTTTGTGTAAGGCAAGTGTTGTCTGAGCCTTTATAGAACTGTAAAATACAGTTCAAATGTGAAAAAATGTCAGCTTGTTATAAATGGCAGCAAATGGTGCTGATTATTTTACCTTTGACAAAGTGGAAAATTTAAAGGTTGGTGTGTCCCATTTTATTAATACAATAAAGTTTTACAGTGTTGTTCTGGGCTTAGATATATGTTCTTTAGTGTTTATTATCCCTCAGTTACTGTAAAAATTTTTGATTCGATGTCTGGCATCATTGTCCAGAATGCTAATTCAGGAAATTAATTAACATACAAAAGTACAAGCACATCCATTTGTCCCCATTTCTTTCCTTACGCTAACCAAAACAAAGTTAGTGTTTTCTTGTAATATGCAAGTGTGATGGAACGCAGAGACCATATTTTTTATCATTTAGCACTAGTTTATAGCTTCCACAGACTTGTCCTAATAATGAAGCTATGAAGGATATGACAAGAATGGTGATATTAAATTTCTCTAGACTAACAGTAAATTTTTCCATTCTGATGTCAAGAATGTAGAGCATCTGGAATCTGCAGTGTGAGTGGTTCAGTACGGGAACACTTTCATCAATTGCTTAGCCATTTATTCTCCTCTTAGGAACAAGCAGTCTTCTATAGAATATAACACTATGAAGGAAGCAATTTTCTAGAACTGGAAAAATTCTTTATGTCCCGTTGTTTCTGATTTAAAAGCTTTCCGTTGCTGCTTAGTCTTAAATCTCATTGCATGTGCAAATGTAGCGTACGCATTTTAGAATTGGAATTGCTGCTGTTATACGCTCTGTTCTTCAGATCGAATCAAACTAAATTGTACTAATTAAGTTTAGGAAAAGCTGAAGATATTCTGAAGACAGGAACTGCTTAAGTGTGTTAAAAGAACTAACTGAAATGTATTTATTACCTTTTTAAGCAGGGACAGTGCTGAGTTTTCAAACGTAGCTGGGTTTTCCCCTTGAAATTATTTCCTTCGTCCAAGCTGGCAGAATGCTACAAGCCTTATTCTGCAGCCATTTTATCTTACTTGCTCTTGCATTAAGTCCAAAATCTTCAGCGTTGTTTCTCTGTCCATGACAAGCTGTTGTAAATTTTAGTTTTAGATTATGTGTGTGTATTTATCTACATGTGTATAGCTTAAATGGGCTATTTATTTAGGCAAGGTTATCGAGTCATTGGTTTTTAATTGCCTGTGTCACTTTTCTTGGCTGAACTAAATTTCATGAAAAGTGTCTTGTATGTCCAATATTAATTTATTACTTTTAAATTTCTTTATTCTTGAATCAGGTAATCAGATTTAATAGACTATCTATAAAGTATCTTCAATCAACCTCCCCCCTTTCCACACTTACAAGGGTTTTATAGCATTCCTATGTGCAATGCTTGTCTCTTTTATTAATATTTCTATGCTACAGGCTTTTACTTAGTTCACATAAGTGTTAGATACTGTACTTAATTTAAATAACTTGAATACAAATAGCAGCATGCTAGTATCTAAAACGAAGAGGTCTCTTGTTTATCTGGAATTGATTCTTATTACTGCCACTGGATTATGTGACCTTATTTTATCTAGAAAGGACCCTTTTTCCTCCTCTGTTTCAATGATTTGAGAATGTCCAGGGATGATTACATTGTGATCGGGGTTTTTGTTTGTTGTTTATTTTGTTTTTTTTTTCTGTGTGTGGTATGGGTGTTGTTATCTGTGGTGGTGGTGTTGTTGTTTGTGGTTTGGTGGGGTTTTTTGCTTGTTTGTTTTCCCCCATGTTGTAGGACTCACCGGACTTCTCCTCTTATAACTGCAAAATAGTCTTACAACTCCATGTTTAAGCTCATGGTTATTATTTTTAATGTATGCTTAGGTCTTCTGAGACGTTTAAATAAATCATCTGCTTTTAAAAATTGGAGTTAATGAGTTTTTCCTATGTAAGTCATGTTTACTTTACTGAATTTTGACACCTGAAGTATTTTGATACTAGAAAATCCCAGTGGGCATATGATTCCTTTAAATATAAAAGCTGGTTAAATTTAAGCAAACCAGACTAAAAAAAAAAATGCAAAAACCTGAGTAGAATAACAACAGTGTGTATAAAAAAAGCAAATTTTATTTTGCAAGGGCCTTGACAGTGTTCCCAACATCAGGCATTAAAAACCCCAGGTTTTTTTTTTTTTTTGGCTTTTCATGATTATTCTTTTTTTCTAAAGCACAACTTATAGATATGTTTTTGGAAAGATGCCCACAAAAAGTTATGTAAAATAGCTTATTTAATGGAAGGTCCATGCATGTCATGTGACTCAAGGAGGTGGGACTTCAAGAGAAACATCAAATTGAGAGAGCAATAGAACAACTGAGGCTTTGGCAGCCACATGGTTACAATGGTAGCATTCAGCACTGGGGTGCGGAGATACATCGCATTCCATTGCTTATATGTTGCATGCATTTTTAATTTACAAAGCATTTCATCTGAATATAGAGGATATAACTATGTCCTTTCTGAAAGTTAATTTTTGAAGACATTTAAGCCCTTCATGTGTTGGAAAGATGGATTTGACAAGTTATCAGTTCTGGTAATTTAAATCACGCCAATGTGTAGTTGCCAATGTAGTCCTTTCAACTTCATTACTAGTTTACAGTAAGTTGACAAATTATTTTATCCCAAAAGCACTTTCTTTTAAATCCAATTTGCTGGTAAAGTCCTATGCCAGCCATAACTTTCACTTTTTCTTTACACTGCAATGAATAAGACCAACACTTTGCATTTTATTTGTCTCTTAATTACACAGCATTTTAGTTGGAGGGGTGTTTGTGCAGAACCACATAGTGGTGTTCTTCATATGTAAAAATGTGAATGCCCATTTGAAAAGTTTGAATTCCGTGGTACTGGGCACCACAGAAGTAACAAGAAAAAAGAAGAGCCTGTCTGTAAAGGTGTGGTGGTTTAACCCTGGGCAGCATCTAAGCACCACGCAGCCGCTCGCTCACTTCCCCCGGTGAGCTGAGGGAGAGAATTGGAAGGGTAAAAGTGAGAAAACTCGTGGGTCGAGATAAACACAGTTTAATAGGTAAAGCAAAAGCTGCAATCACAAGCAAAGCAAAACAAGGAATTCATTCACTACAGCCCGTGGGCAGGCAGGTGTTCAGCCATCTCCAGGAAAGCTGGGCTCCATCACACGGAACAGTTACTTGGGAACACAAATGCTACCGCTCCAAGCGTGTTGCCCCCCGCTTTCCTCCTCCTTCCCCCTAAATATATACTAAACATGACATCACATGGTATTCAATATCCCCTTGGCCAGTTGTCCTGGCTGTGCCCCTTTCCAGGTTCTTGTGCACCTGGCACAGTGTGGGAAGCTGAAAAATCCCTGACTGCTTAGCAACAACTAAAACACCAGTGTGTTATCCATGTTATTCTAAATCCAAAACACGGCACCACACCAGCCACTAGGAAGAAAACCAGCTCTGTCCCAACCGAAACCAGGACAGAATGTAAACCTTTAGAGGTGCTAGCATCTTCTGCTGCCATAACCTTTTGTTTAGAAGGAGCCTGTAGCTGAGTCAGGTGATCTGGAATTATGCAGTTTTAACTTTGGACATATTCTAGATCTTTGTCTTCTGTTTTTCCCAGCCGAATACCCTGAGTCGTCCTTCTGCCTGATTTTTCATTTGACTGAGTTTTTTTTGTTCCTGGCTACCTAGTGCTCAGTTTCAAGAGAAGTCTGAGGAGTGGGAGTGTGGTGTTCTCCAGCATGCTGGGCAGAGTCATCCTCTGGTTCTGCTGCCATGGAGAAGAGCTGGATTCTGATTTTCTTATTTATGCTTATAAATATCTCAAGGGTGGGTGTCAAGAGAATGGGACCAGATTCCTTTCAGTGGTGCCCAATGATAGGATGAGGGGCAAATGGGCACAGACTGAAGCAGAGGAGTTTCCATCTGAATATGAGGAGAAACTTCTTTATTTTGAGGGTGCCAGAGCACTGGAACAGGCTGCCCAGAGAGGCTGTGGAGTCTCTTCTGTGATTTTGTGAAAGCTGTAAACACTGGACTGTAGAGCCAAAGCCAGGCCGCACCACAAACAGCCATGGGGTTGGAGAAAACCAGTTCAGCACCTGTTGAATTTTCTCCACTTCCCTGGGAGAGTTGCACAGGTTGGGTGCATTGCTGTCGAAGCTGGAGTAGCACACTAGGGACAGAGACACTCATTTCCCTAGAAGGGGTGATTCAGGGCTGTATGATCAAGTGAAGCCCACAGACAGGTTTGGGCGGGATGTGGAAACATCTCTGTGCATAAACACCCGCAGGGTTCATCACTCCTGCAGTGCTGGCAGGCAGCGTTTTCCTCTGGGAGTTCTGTGCATGAAGCCTAAGTCTCATAATAAGCAGATTCAGTCTCACCTGGTGTCACTGCTCTAAGAGCTTAATCCATCAAGAAACATGGACTTTCATTTTATTTTCCCTGGGGACTTAATTACTAAAGCTTTGAGGAACAATAGTTACAAGGATAGAAGAGTTTTGTAGTTGTTCATATGTGAAATTTAAGCAGATCTGCTGGGTCAAGGATAAAAAAAGCTTATTCTGTTGTGCATCTCCTATTTGAAAGGAGTAGTTAATATTTTCTTTCTTCTGAATGGTACACGTGAATTGTTCCTAAGCGGCTATACCACAGTGTAAGATTACATTAAATTTCTCTTCAACTTTTTAACAACCTTCATGTTATTCTGAAATAAATGTATTTGCAGTAACAATAGTGGCAATGTGCAGAAAGATGAGGCTGACTGTAAAGAAATTTTTTAATTTTCTGAATGAAAATGTTTTTGAAGCATGAATTGCATGATAAAAATAACCATTTTTGCTAAATGCTGAAGTTCCACAAAGTTGGAGCCAAGAGTCCCATTCAAACGTCTCTTCTCTGTGTGTCAGTTCCATCACTGTCTGTGTCTCAATAGACAAGGCACAGTGTTCTTCTCCTACCCATGCAAAATTGTAGTGGTTTGAGTTATACCCACTTCTTGTAGTATTTCTGAAGCATAAACAAGAGCAGTTTTAAATAAAAGCAAGATTCTAAGAGAAATTAATGTCAACCACCAAAAAATGCTTGGACCACAACAAGAATGTATCTGGAAGGTGCTTTTTTTTCCAGAATATTTTACTGAAAGGCAATAAAAAGACGAAAATGTTAAATAATCAGATCCTGAAGATACTCAGTGTAGTTTTGAAAGAGATACATAGTGCCTTGAAAGGCTGTGAAATTATGTTTACTAGTAAATATTCTAAATTCTAAGTTTTAGGGAGATAATATGCGTAATAATGATAGGTAACCTATAACTTACAACAGTGTTCTCTACCAGTAGAATCTCTTGTAAATCTGTCCTTGTGATGAACAGCAGCACTTACTCAGACTAAAAATAATAGCGGGACCGTGTATCTTGGATCCCAGGAGACTGTTGGTGTTTTTGTAGACAGCAGACAGGAGAAAAAGGCATTTTGTCCTTTTTACCCCAAGTAATCCCACTGGAAAATTAAACATGTGCTATGAATTGATATCAACTCATGCCAGGTCACCTCCCCAAAGAGAGCTGCTGCAAACACTGTTGCTGCGTTTCTTGGACAGCAGTTTGATGGCCTGTGTGCATGATGGATATTTTATGCTGCGTGCTACTGTGGAACAGTGTGCTACTGTCTGCCCCTCGGAGACCGCTGCCGAGGTGTGCCACAAATAACCGGGAACAGCAATTGCTTTAACCCTACGGAGAATCTCGAATACCTGCACATTAAAAACGTTACTGAAATATTTCTGTGTGTGTCTGGGAAAGCTGCGTTGGTTTTGGTTTTTAAGGTTTAGTCCTGCAAAACAGAGCGGTTCCTTTTGTCTTGCCGTGGATTCCTACTGAACACGGGATAAAAAAAATATTAAGCAATATATTAGCAAGAAATATTTAGAGAAACCACGAACCTTTTTTTAATGGACCACCCTATCCAGTTTCTGTTCTTTTAAGGAAGTTTTTCCTATTCATGACTCATTTCACTCTTTGGCTAACATCAAGGGAAATGGAATAACGATTAAGAAAAGGAATGTAAGTTTTTTTCTGGTTATGTCCTTTTTTCAAAACCTTTATGAATTTTCTGCATAACCTTGTGTAAATATATATGGATGTAGAAGCTTGACAACTCTGACAAGGTAAAAAGTACATTGCTAGTACTTGCTTCTTAGTTTTTAAAAATATTTCTTTTGGTTGTACAAGTTAATGTTATGCTGGATACTCCAGACTCCCTATTCAGTTAAAATGACATGATCCAGGCAGCCAATTACACAGAACTGTTAAGTGAAATTAATGAGATCACCCCTAGATTACAGATTGTGTTTTATTTTCATTTTATAGGTCTGTACGAGCTGCTGGCTGCATTGCCAGCCCAGCTGCAGCCACATGTGGACAGCCAGGAAGACCTGACCTTCCTCTGGGATATGTTTGGTGAAAAGAGCCTTCATTCACTGGTGAAGGTAAACCACATTTAAGTCAGATTCTCTTTGAGAAGAGCATATGGAAAAATGTTTTGAGCGCCATCTAGTAAACCGGTGACAAACTGTTACTCAGTGAAAACAAACCAGCCTTGTTTTAACTCTGTTTCTGTCAGGGGTGGAAGTTGTTAAATAAGATTCTACCAAAAATACATAGATGATTTCATTTAAGAGTGATGTTTTGGCAGTGTAATACTAATGCAGCAAACATATGTTGTTTGCCCTTGTTTAGAAAAAAAGAGGACGAAATAGTAGCAGGAAATCTGAAACTTCTTTATGGTCAACATTCAAGACCTGGAGTTTAGCTTAAATAAATAAATGTTCACAGCAAAAATTAGAAGGAATATATTTTCTGAGGTCAAGTATGGCAACAGTTCAGTAGCCACATTAATTTAAAATAATTTCCTTTAACAAAGTCAACTGAAATTCTAGTAAGCTGTTTCTTTTATTGGCTTGCCTCCATTTAAAATTGTGTTTTGCACATAAATATTTTGGACTAAAGTATGACCTAAAATAAGTTTGGAAGAATACTTGAGTAAAGCATCCTGCTATGAAAATGATCAGCAACAAGAAATCAAAGCATGCCATAGGACTATGCAGAGCTACCTTGATAATGTTAAAATTGCCTATAGCCGAAAAATGGGACCAATCAGCTGGTTAGAAATGTTCCACTCCTACAAAATGGTATAATGTCTTCAGTCTCTACTACATGGCTAATTCAAGCTGGAAGGAAATTCTGAGGTCTCAAATGAGTCAGTAGGTGGTAGTAACCCAGGCCGTGAACATATCCAGACTCACACATCATTGAGCAGAATTCGTTACCCTTCTCAGTTACTGATCTAGAGGAATCTTAAAATTGGGATTATTTTGAGGTAGGTTTGAAACAGTCACCTTTTCCCATTTCTTTCAGCTATCTTATTCCAGGAAAAGATGTAAAAATGTTGATACTTGGCCAAAATGATTTTCAAAGTAGCTGAGAATTTACATATAAAACTAAACACAAGTACTCTCTGGCAGTTGATGCACAAAAGGAACAAGGCGGGAAGAGTGCTTGGCAATACTTGCTTGCCTGTAGAATTTCATGGCAGTTTTTGAGGTGCGGTGAGTCCCAGACTCCTCACTCAGGTGGCTCAGAAGGTCGCTGCAAGGGGATCACCGGTCATCTCTCTAATACGGGCTGACAGCGCTGTGCATCTAAGCAAAGTGTTAGGTCAGTTGCTAAATTAGTTTTATTTCTGGATTGGGAATTAAAGAAGGCTGGCTAGAAAATGAGCATGGATCTGTGAAACATTGACATTTCAACACTTGCTCTAATTTTCTATTGAGGCAAATCCTAAACCTTTTCAAACTCCCTCACTTACTCCCTGTTGCCCCTTCCCCCAGAAGAAGGCAAAGAGAACACGAGAGTAACTGCTTTGCTCACTTTGAGTAAATTCTCCGTTTGGAGAAGTTGTCTCTCCTGCTGGCTCTCCTGATCGTTTGCCATGGGTACCAAGCTGCTTGTTATTGCAGGGTGGGTTGGTTCTCCTGGTTTTGACAAAAAAAAACAGTTAATGAGGAAGCTTTCTTCAGGCAGACACAATTTTGGGGATCAGCGAATGGTCATTTTATTGCAGTTACAACAAGAGGGCACTGAAGTGTTCCAGCCATCTTTATTATTTATCTTGTATGCTTTAGGTCAAAGTATTAAATGTGCATGTAACTCTGACCCTGTAAATTGTTTTTTTTAATGTCCTATTAAGTCCCACACTATCTTAAAATAGACTTAATTCTTGAAACTTTCTCTTTAGTGTTTACCAGTTGTACTTCTTTAACATGCAATACTAATTTCATTCAAAATATAAAGTTTTTTATTTATAAGAATTGAGAATATTAGGAGCACCTGGTCTGACCCACTGCATATCACAGGCTACCAAACCTCACTTTTTGATTTCTCTGAAGTTCAGGTATGGAAACCAGAGCATGAAGAGCTTTTAAAAGGTTATGTAGTTCATATCCCTGCCTCAAGATGGGATTAGTAGTATCTGAAACTCATGGTATTTGTTTGACCTTTTTAGAAGGATTATTCAGTATCCTATTGAGTTTCAGAGAAGGCAGTCCATAGCCTTTTTGGAAGAGAGCTGTAAGAGCAGAGGGAAGAACCCCATCTGCCATAGTTTTTCCCTGTTGCAAGGCTCGACAAGTGCCAAATCTTTCTTTCTGGGTTCTGGTGTCTTTTTTGAAAGACTGTTTTTCCTAGCAATAACTTCTTAAAGTCAACTGTACTTGCAAAAGACAAATGTTTTTAATTCCTCAGGCAGAGAATGATGACAGGTATTTTGTAATAATAATAAGAAAGGTATTAGCTAAAAGCCAAGGATGTTGCGATCCTGGTATGTGTTGATTTTGGAAGAAAATGAGCATGAGTATACTACTAATTTGGCACTATTTTTCTTCTATTTAAGATAGACACACTGCTTAAAAAAATTCTTCACTGATCTTGTTACCTTGCTGCTTAATAATTTCAAATATTAGAAGAGGGGTTTTCCTAAGTTATAAAATGGGTAAAATGCTCCATATTGATTGAAAGGTTTAAGTGTAAAATGAACTTTCTACTTTTTCTACAGATATTTTAAGTTTATGGGTATTTAATTATCATAGTCTTTTCTGTGTTGTTGTGTACTATGGCATACAGTTTGCTGTTCTGGCTCTCCTAATATTGAAAAGAAAGAAAAAAGAAAAAAAAAAGCCCCAAATCTTGTTTTGGAGTTCTCTTCATTCAGTGTTGTTGGACAGAAATCTCTTTGTGAACTTGGATCAGCCTAAACTGTTCTAAGAAGTCAGAAATGGAAAAGTTGTATTAGATCATCCGACCCATTCCCCTGCAAATACTGGATTGTTCCCTACAGAACATTCCTATTGTAGTAAGTAAAACCATCAAAAACTGATGCAACTGTTCTTGCTGTCCCTTTTCTAAAGGAATCTGTTGATTAGATCTTAGTTTGCGAAGTGCAAAGAAGATGGAACCCACAACCGTTGTTGACAGTTTGGAAGAGAGAACTGGCTCTAGATAGTGAATGTTTAAAATTTGTCTCTGCTTCCCTCAATTTATTTCCTTGTCTTATTACAGGAATCTCTTTAAGTTCCACCAAAAATCTTCAGACATCTGATGACTTTTTATATAGCAGAAATCTCTACAGTAATTCTGTAGAGATTTATAGAAAAGAAATGTGAAGAGATGATCCTTCAGGGTAATTATGAACACGAACGTAGCTGAAACCTGAAATAGTGCACACGTGCTCTGCTTGGTTTTTTTTTTTAGAGGAACAGAAGGGATAAGCTAAAAGTGTAGTTTGAACAGGTCTTTATTTATTTTTAGAGGAGCTGCAAGAATCTCTGTGTGTGTTTGCTTGCTGTTAGTGCGCCGGACACGTGTTTTGCTGTTTGTCTGTTTAGCTCCAGGATGAAGCTTCTACTTCATCTATCTCCTTAAACATTTCTGGTTGTGGATGTAATGCTAAAGAATTGAGTAAGCTTATTTGTTGTGCTGCTACTAAAGTATTTCTTAACCAGTTGGTGTTTACTGGTTGGTTTTGGCCAGCTCAGAGCTTGCACAGGTCTTTAGCCAGTACTGTACTTTGCATTATGCAAAAGAAGCCACAGCAAGTGGTGTTGCTGTTCCTCTTGACAGGGAAGAGTTGGTACATCCAAAAAGCAGTATATGTGGCACTGGAAAAGAAAATAACTACTGCAAAATAAGGAATATTTTGTGAATGTAGTCTGATTTTATGATAACTGCATAGCATTTTGGTAGCTGGCCCTGCAAAGCCTTAGTTTGTGCTAATTTTCTATTAGTTTCACCTGGATATGACTTGTCTTGAAGTTCTGAGAAATCATTTTGTATGAGCTAATGTTTGTCCATGTCAATGGCTAACAAATTGTCTGAAATAAAATAGTCAAGTATATCCCGGTGTAATTTCTTTGGCATGTAAATTGAATCATATGATTGCATAGCCCAAATTTTACAATCACTGTGGTATAGAAGTATTGGAAATTTTAAGTGCGAAGACTCATATTTTTCAATATGTAAATGCAGATGCTTTCCGCCTACTGTGGTTAGTTTGTTGGGAATGAGAAAAATAAAGATAACATTTACAAAAAGTGAGCTGAATAGGGCAAAGCAAAAGGGCTTGATTTGACACGTTTACAGTAATAAAATCAACAATCTGCAGATGATGTGCTAAATCTTCAGTCTGGACTGGTACAGGCCTAGTTCATGGGTAAGCTTATACACTTAAAGTTGTTACCCAGAGCTTTACACACAAACTCCATGAAAAAAGCTGTTAGTCTGCAGGATGCATGGCTGGTTTTATGTTAGGGAATAAAGTAACTCATAACTGTCCACCTTCACCTGGGTAGAGCTGTGCAGATTCTTTTGGCACTTGTGGAGGGGTCGTATGGTGCAGCTTCCCCTGCCCTGCGATGTGTCAGACGTTCTGCAGCCACCGCCCAGATGTGGCTGCACTGAGCATGTGTGGTCACCTCCTGTGCTGTGTATAGTCACCTCCTGTGTTGTGTACACAGAATCACAGAATCACAGAATCGACTGGGTTGGAAAAGACCTCAGAGATCATCGAGTCCAACCCTTGGTCCAACTCTAGTCTGTTTATTAGATCATGGCACTAAGTGCCATGTCCAGTCTCAGTTTAAAAACCTCCAGGGACGGCGAGTCCACCACCTCCCTGGGCAGCCATTCCAATGCCTGACCACTCTCTCTGTAAAGAATTTCTTTCTAATATCCAGCCTAAATTTCCCCTGGCAGAGTTTAAGCCCATGCCCCCTTGTCCTATTGCTAACTGCCTGGGAGAAGAGACCAATCCCCACCTGGCTAGAACTTCCCTTCAGGTAGTTATAGAGAGTGATGAGGTCACCTCTAAGCCTCCTCTTCTCTAGACTAAACAACCCCAGCTCCCTCAGCCTCTCCCCATAGGTCTTATGCTCAAGTCCCTTCACCAGTCTTGTTGCTCTTCTCTGGACTCGCTCCAGCACTTCAATGTCTTTCCTGAACTGAGGGGCCCAGAACTGAACACAATACTCCAGGTGTGGCCTCACCAATGCAGAGTACAGGGGAAGGATCACTTCCCTTGTCCTGCTGACCACGCTATTTTTGATACAGGACAGGATACCATTGGCCTTCTTGGCCACCTGGGCACACGAATGGTGAGTGCTCCTGACAGGGCACCAGCTCAAGCATCCACACATTGGGATCTTCTTCCTGAAAGGACCTAGAGGAAAAGGATGTCAGATCATGAGAGTTGTTCTGATGAGTCATGGGCAACAATTTGTTCTAAACTTTGATGGGGATGAGCCATAGGCGGAGGGAGTGGTACCTGTGTATGTGGCAAAGGACTGGGAGGGTGGTGGTGGCTGAGGAGGATGTATTAGGTAGTGTAAGATCTGAGCATGACACAAATGATATAGAATGAAAGTTGGAGATTTTACTGAAATGGAGTTGGCTCCATGGCAGCCTGATAATGTTGACTGCTTCTGTATTTCAGGTTTGAAGCTGATATTCAAACATCAGCTGAACATACACAACTTATTTACTTTCTCATTATTTTGTTCTTCTGTGTACTTTCTCTAGAACTAATATTTATACAGTCTTCATAATTTAATGTTGGAACTGTGTTTTCTGCAGATCGCAAGAACTCTTTTTCTCTGCTAACTGTTATGTTTTATAGAAGATGGAGAGAGCAAGGTGTGTTTGTGAGGGGATTTTGGTGGCTAGTGTGTTTGCACCTGTTAAGAGAATGGTAAGAGCAATTTCTGATTTCAGGGCAGACAAAACCAGCCCCCTCAGAGCAGCTGCATTACCCAAGAGCAGCAAGCCTGGAAAGTGGGACTGGGCTTTGGTAGACCATAGGTGGCACCTAATCTCAGATCTAACAGAGTGGGTGGGTTGTGGTTTGGGGGGAAGGCACTGGAGAGTTGGAGAGATGTATGGACCACCTTGAGGTGGGTGGAATTATTGAAACTGATAGCTCATTCACTAAAACATTGCTTTGGTACTTGAAGTCCTTAAGGTTCTTTACTGCTGAGTTCTCAACCGTATTTATTTTTAAAAAGCCGTGCCTCCCTGGTAAAGGGAATAGGCTGCAGTTCGGTAAATCCATGTGGAGGTCTGAAGTGCTGTTTGCTTTGGAGATGGGAAAAATGAAGGAAAAGGCAATGTGAGTAAGCATTTACCACCTGGCCATCTGGAGGAGGAGGTGTGAGTGTGGTGGTTGGCAGCCAGCAACAATCCACAGCCAATGAAAAAGAATTGTTCTTCATGCTCTAGAGGAGAATCAAGCAAAGTTGCTTCTTACGTTGTAGTTTACATCTTTCGGTCAGAGAAAGCCTGCAAAGCCCAGCCATGGCAAGAGTAAAGTGATCGCTCTTGTAATGCAGACTGTCCAAACATCTCACAGATGTGGTCCCTTGTGCTGGTCCGAAAACTTTTACTATTTCTGGCAAGGGGAGAAGGAATTTACTATAGTTGAATTCATTAATATTGATATACTAGATAATAGGTGGCAGTTATTTGTCTTTCTTTAAATCTAGCTCTTCATAGATCAAGGAAATGTTAATTTTTGTAAGGTTGTCCTTGTTCAGTGAATGTCTCTTGTAGAAAGAGGCGCAGGCCAGCCTTGCCTCCAATCCTGTTGGCAAAACACGTGCTGCACAAAGTTTTCAGCCCTGCGGAGCTATGTAGCAGTAAGGTATATATGGGCAGTATTTGGATACTGAATCTGCAAAGAAATATAAAAACTACATGAAAGAAATTTAAGGCTTTTCTTTTTCTCATTGTATGGAGAAGCAACTTGATCTCTGGTTAATTTTTGAAGCTTCTTGCTTGGGTTGTATGTGCAGAATATACATTGAGAGGTGCAAGAATTTCTGTACTCCTCTCATCCAAAGCATTTGTAGGTAATGATCTAATTCATATACTGAAATATAAATTTGTCACATGCTTTCTGCTTACCTAAAGATGAAAATGATTGGAAAAATAATACTCTGTAGGAAAGCCTCTTGGTGACTGACAATACTTCGCATTTGTATTTGGAGTAATTACCACTGAAGCAATGAGTCGTTTTGCTTCCATTAAAATTATTGCATTCAAAAAGAAGTGTAATGCAAGGTGTTATTCCTTATGAAATGCCACATAAATTTAGAGTGTTACTTTTGAAGCCAAAGTTATTTTTTTGAGACTTGCTCAATAGCCAGCAACTGAAAACTGGAAGAGATCACTCTTAGCTGGAGGCTGTCAGCTGCCTTTAAACTTAATTTCCATGGGAACAGTGATCAGATTAATCAAAATAAGGTAATTGAAGATTTATAGAAAATAGTACAGAATCTTTACTTTATACAGGCTGATATTGTTTCCATGGAAACATGAGGGAAAAGGTAGCTAGCAGCCAGGCATTGGGCAAATGGTTGCTCTCTTGTTGAGGTGGGGGGTTCTGGTTGGGGGGTGTGTGTGTGTGTTGAACCCTTTGACTTGTTTTGCTTTTATTGTATATAAATGCAGTACATCAGGCAATAACTGGGCAAAAATAAGCAAAATAAATATGGATTCCTGTTTGAAATCATAGATAAACCGCCCAACTTCCCATATATTATAACATGTAACAGGTTTACTGTTTCTTTTCTGAGTAAAGACAAAGTTGTTTTGCTATGTGTGTTCACACATCCATATCTGTGCTTATTTGTGCCTTTAATAAAGTGAAAAAACGCACCTCCAATTCATTGAAAAAGTGGTTAGGCGTAGCTTTGGACGGTGTAACCTTGGTTGTAAGAAAATGCATCTTGAGTTAGTGCCAAATGGATGGGTTAGTGCGGTTGTGAAATATGGATCCTATGTGATGGTTCAACTAAAAACATATAGTTGTAGCTAGTAGATAGTTAACAAGGAAACAGACAGCTAATGGACATAAATGTTTAGTCCTGAAGTCTGTTGAATGGGTTCTCCTGTGGTAAATACTTTTTTGTATTTTTTTCATATGTTTTTATTTCGTACTTTTTGATAGAAATTTAACTGGATACCTAGTGTTAATTTCTTTGTCAGAAGTTTGGACATTCGATATCTTTAGCATCTTGCAGTTTCTGCATCAGAGTTGCTAGTGTGTTTAGTAATAGGCACTTGTAGATTCATATCTAGATTTTTATAAGGAAGTCCTGTTCCTGTCATCAACTCCTGCTTTGTTAAAAATAATAAGAAGAACATATCAATTTCCAAAGTATCAATTAAATTGTTTTGTTGGCAGTCTAGTCGCATAAAAGCTGTAGAAGTTGGGTTGATATCAGGAGTCTCTACATGTATGGTGTACCCACAGACTTCTGAAGTGAAAAATAAGGCAGATAAGCTTATTAAATCAGAGGTGTGAAGTGTTGGTCTATGACTATTACTTGAAACTTGTGAATAAATCAGTGCTTTGGAATGTGAAAAAACTTTGGGTTTGGGTTAAAATCCAGACAGAGGCATTTTTTTGGATCAGGGGTAATTGATTTAAAGTTTCTGCTGGGAAACCTCCAAAGAGTAGCAGAAATCCAGCCAAAATGTACTGGACAGAAAAGAAGTAAATCAATCCTTCTAAGACAAATAATTTGTAATTTCATTGTTACCAAGGGGGCAATGTACCAGCCTGGTGACAAAACCGGTGCAGCAGTTCGAAGAGAAGTTTCAGAACCCAAATCTATGTTCATACACAGATTTTTCTTATCTTATGGAGCTTGTACAGTATTTATTCAGCCAAAGTGATACATTTTTTGTCTGTGAAACTGAGGCCAAACAAAGGTCTCATAAGCTGCTCAGTAATAGTAGTCTGATAAATTCAAGACATCCAAGGATAATGTAATTTTAAACTGTTTTTCTACAGTGTTCTTTTCCCTTGGACCAGAAGTTCTGTGGCAGAACATGTGAGAGAGTGTTTAAAACAATTTTTTTGTTACTGTCTTGGACTGTTTTCCTTTTTAGAACAGAAAGTCATAACTACCCAAACAAGCCTCTGCAGTGCAAAAACGTTGTAAGAGTTAAGAAGGATGTGATGTGATAGCTATAAAATCTTTCTGAAGCATGGAAACTGATACAATAAGATTTAATAAAAACCTTAAAAATAAGATTTAGCAAAAATGCCTGACTGCGTTTCCTACCAGCAGGTTTTGTTACTGCTTACATTAACTGTTCTTCTTTTTGGAAATCTTGGTTGTATCCATTCTCCAGCTAATCCTCATGAAGTTAATTTGTAGTATTCAGTAATGTGTGTAATATTGCACACATCCTCACTGTCTTTCCTGCTTTGTATGAAATGCAGGTATACACACACAGTTTTTACTCATCTTTTATTTTTCTGTGCCCCATTACTTTTCTCTATTTTTTGCTGCCTTGAGTGCCTTTTTTTTAACTTTTTATTTTCAGTCATCTCCTTTTCAAAGCTTTGGAAGAAGAGCACAGCATAGTACGCTGTGCGTGCACTATTCCCTTAGGCTTACAGATAGCATCGTTTGTACAGCAGTGCTCTCTTAAGCACAGGCTTTTCTGTAATAGCTGCTTCTGTGTATCTTTGTGGAATCCAGTGCTCTCTTTGCAGGTGTGGTGATGTCCGTAGAAGTTCACTTCAAATCTAAGTTGCATTAAGTTGTGAGATGCAGCGCATGAGTGCTTAACACGCCGGCGCTACCTGTGTGGTGCAGGGCACTGCACAGCAACCTATGAGGTGCTGAAGAAATATGATTTAAAAACATGCACAGCATAAGTCTTTGTTGTCTTTGCAAGTCAAGGATGAGTAATTTACAATGGGCAATTGCTGTAACTTGACTGTGCCTTCAATGCAATAGCAAAACCTAAATGTACAGATTGACTTTGACGCAGCATCTTCAGAATGGTGACACGGTCCATTTCTGTGCTACAGAGAGATGGTTTCGTGCTTTCTTGCTCCAGCTGAACCACTTTAAGCTACCTGTGGTGTAAAAAACTTTCCTGTTCCTGTAGCAGCAGTTTTTAAATCATTGAATTGTCTAAAGTTAGAGCTGTCTTGGATTTGTTTTCAAAAGCAGTGGTGCCTTGCTGGGCCATTTAGGGTTGCACATGCATACATTATGGTCCTGTACTTTGTAGCTGTCTTCTTACCCTCCATTTTTCTTACTAAGACACAGTTTTTCCCCCAGAGTCTCCTCCCCTGCATGTCTGCAGGCTGCTTCTATTTCGTATCTACTAAATAAAAATAGAATTAATTTCTTGTCCATTGCAGGAAGTAAGACACTAACTGCATCAAATGAAATATTTGTGTGTCATGTTAATGTGGCCATATAAATTCCTAGGGAAAACATTGCTCTCACCTAGTTTGCATGTATTTGCAAAGTTATGCTATTTCA
The DNA here is from genome assembly GCF_964273445.1 of Streptopelia decaocto. NCBI lineage: Eukaryota > Metazoa > Chordata > Aves > Columbiformes > Columbidae > Streptopelia > Streptopelia decaocto. The sequence continues at coordinate 146,808,005 of NC_138655.1, read as the reverse complement.
TTACGTGCAAACTAGATGAGATATATAATCTTTTATACTCCATCAGTGCTAGAGCTGGAGGGTGTTCTGAGAGCTGCTGAGTGCAGCTGAGCCCAGGACGTGAGGGCTCCTCTGTCTCGGCTGCAGCAGCTGGTCAGGTGCACTGAGAGGTGGATGTGGCCGCTGTGTTCCTGTTTGCAAGTCCAACCAGCAGCGATGCTGAGAGCCTGTGTCACTAGCCCAGCTGGCCAGGAAGGTTTCCACAGGCAGAGCGGTGCTTCTACCCACGTAAGGGGGCATGGGCTTAAACTCTGCCAGGGGAAATTTAGGCTGGATATTAGAAAGAAATTCTTTACAGAGAGAGTGGTCAGGCATTGGAATGGCCTGCCCAGGGAGGTGGTGGACTCGCCGTCCCTGGAGGTTTTTAAACTGAGATTGGACATGGCACTTAGTGCCATGATCTAGTAAACGGACTAGAGTTGGACCAAGGGTTGGACTCGATGATCTCTGAGGTCTTTTCCAACCCCGTCGATTCTGTGATTCTGTGATTCTGTAAGCACCAACAAACAAGCAGAGAGCCTGGTCCCATTTCTCCTCTCCAGCTGATCAGGGCTGAAGTTCACCACTGAAAACACACACACCTTCACTCTCCAGATTTCTAAGCAGAACAATGTTTACAGATTCCTCAGATACCAGCATGGGCTCTATGTCCAACTAAGTAGCTAAGCCTGAACCCCAGGCCCTTTGCCCAGCCACTGGTTAGGACCTTGAGCCCTTCCAGAAATGGGTCTCCTCTTACTTGCTGGCTACTCCAGCTTAAAGATTGCTAGCAAAGTACACAGGATTAAATTTGTTAGGGAGATATAAACATATCCTACTCTCATCAGTTTCTGGACTTGGATCTCACATGCACAGACTTGCAACCACCAATATTATTGATGCAAAGGAATAAAATAATTAATTTTGATTTCTGAATTCCATTTCTTATTATCTGTTTTTTCACGCACTGTACTGGCTGCATCAGTACATCCCTCTTGATGCATCTGCTGGTCAGCAAGGACACATTTCTGCTTCAGAGCTGTTTGTTTCAGAGAATGCTAGGCCAATGCTTGCATTTTGTGCTCTCCTCTTCAATTTTAGGTTGTTTTTCTTCTGATTTTCTTCCTGCTGCCTTTCTTGTTCACCCTGTTTCATAGATGTCTGACCTGAAGTTGTTGCTTCCAAGAGGAGATTTTGAGCCTTGACTCTTTTATGTCCCAGTGGCTCAGGTACAGTGTGGCCCTTCATGAAGAACCTGATATCTACTGAGCGGTGGGAATGGTGTGGGTAAACAAACCTATTTTGTCCTTTGGAAAGTAAATACGTATTGTTTCCCTATCTCTTTCTAACTTTTCTTGTTGACTTTTGCTAGAAATTGCAACCTGCGTGAGGTAAACAGCAATGGTGTCATTATTCACAAACATGACTTTGCCTCAATCATATTGAAATTTAGGCTTAAAAAGAACAGCCAGCTATAAATACTATAAATGTATGAGATAGCTTCAGTACTGCTTTACATTTAGTAGGGATATATTATTCATAAAGTATCTTCAATTTTAATGTGTCTTACAGATTGGGTTTCATAGAAAAGAACAGGTTTTGTTGAGAATTAGTGATTAAATAATCCAGTAAAGACGCTACAGACATACACAGCTTTAATCAGGATCAAACCATAAATCAGGGTGCAATTTTGGATTTCCAAGTTTCAAACATTCTAGGAAAAACGTAACCCAAGACTGTCATCATGGTAATTGACATCTGAAATACTAAGCTGGTCATACCCAAGTTTGGTGTCTTATTAAAGACTAACTACAAATCATACGTAGCACATGCCAAGCCAAAAAAATATTTGTAGTTGTGTGCCTATGCTCTTTCATGTTGAAACATCCACTTTCTACCAATTTCTAACTAATTCTAACTAATAATCTGACCAAGTTTTATTATTATCTTCTCCCAAAGGGGAAACAATATTTTCCTCTTGTTGCATGTGAGGTAACTACTGAGTAAGACTTATCATTTTCTGAGTATGTGTATTGGTCTTTTAACTTATTAGAACTGGATTATTGTATATTTCTTTTCTACTCCTTAATGAATTTTAATGTATGAGACACCTTTCATTCCCTCTGTGTTATGTGCATTTATTCTCCTTTTACTATTTCTATTAACACTTTCATAACCGTTCTGTCATGGCTTCTCTGGGGGAATATCATGCTGGTTTTCACTTATTTCAGCTTTTCCACTCATTTTCCAAACCTTTAAGAATGTGCGTAAGAATGACCTCTCATACACTGTGGCTGATCATCCGAAGATGGATACAGTTAGAGAGTACTTCAGTTAAGCTGGATCAATATTTGTAATTTCTTGTTGTGTCAAGTGCAAATTGACATTTTTGAATTATATAAAAGAAAATGAGTTGCCTTTTGGTTTTGTTATAGCTCATCTATGGTATAAACATATTAAAAAATTAGCTGGTTAATGATACTTCTTCCTGATAGTATTTAAATTTTTGCCTGTTTCTAGTGGTGCATATTCAAATTTTGATGTAAATCAGGCTGGGTCATGCTGGTTAATGCTTTGGTTGCATTCTACTTGAAAAAAGGGGGCTGGAGCTGGGGGCAGGTCCTGGTTGAAAACTCTCCAGAAATCTCTTGGCATCCCAGTAACTGATACTTTTTCATATCACTGATCTGTGTTTTGATAGGTCCTTATTTCCTGAAGAATAAAATTGCTAAACGTATCTCTGGATTATTTTTTATAACAGTGGAAGTGCCAGTCCAGCTCCCTTATCGTTGTTACTGTCGTCTTCTCTGTCGTTAGGCAATTTCTGTTGTTTTCTACCAGCTTTCCAACATTTAAAGATATGACATGGCTATAATTTTGTACACCTGTACAAATATATTTGTTTTACTCCCTCCAATATAAAAAGAAATGAATATGTTTGCTTTGATTTGAAGCTTCCTGTAAAATGAGTTTGAAAGTTTGGATGATTTAGTGCAATAGCCTGAATTGCAGTGGTCCGAAAAGGTACAGGGAAATGGCATTAAATCTCTCCCTAAATTACTGCGCTTTTTTTCCCCAATATTTTGTGATTATTTTTTCATATTCCTCTTTATCCTACAACACACATTCCACTTCAGTGTTGGGAGTTTCTCTATCCTCTGCAGGGAAGGCTGAGAATTAGTTGTATTCATGAACACGATTAAATTATCTGGTTATACTTATTTGGGACATTTTAGTTGTAGCATTCTCTTCATCTTTATTTTTATTAAAATTCTTACTACTCTATGTCTTGTTTGTTGGTATTGATGCATTTATTAGAGTCTCTTTATTTCGATTTCCATTTAATTTGAATTGTAGTCTGGCACCTGGGTGCACTGTGCAGACCTCAGGATCTTCTGCTCTTGTGTTCTGTGACTTCTGAGTACTCACTGCAAGTCTCCCACTGCTGGTTCTTATTGATCTTGATTTTCCCCCCATATCTACATATTTTATCAACATATTCTAGTTTTCTGAATTTTCACTTTTACCGTTATTCCCAGAAACAAAAATAAAACTGACTTTCGCCAAGTGTACTAGGGAAGAGCAGATCATTCTTTACTAACCACCGTACAGTGCTTTTTAATTTTGCTGTCTGTTTTTTAAGATTTCGCAAATTCATGTTTTCATATTAACTTTGGGTCTGGGGTATCACCAGAGATGCATCTTTCTCTCATTTTCCAAGTTCCCCTTGATTTGTTGTTATCTCTCTGGAAAGGTTTGCTAACTGGCAATCTCCTTTTTAGAAACAGGCAGACCTGAGTGCAAAGCACATCCTTGGGCGTTCTTCACTTTCATGACCCTGGCTTCATTAAAGAGCATTTAAGCAAATGCTCAATTTCACACTTGCAACTTGTCCTAATACTCTTAAGCACATACTTCATTTTAGTGATTATTTGTTTTCCAGTTTGTTTTTTAACCTGGGCTGTGAGCAGGGCGGGAGAAGGGACCAGGGATGGTTTTAGGTCACTTGCCTGTTGGCCGAGGCTGGTGGAGGTTTTGCCCACCTCAGTGTTACACTTGGGCACCCTCACGTGCTGCTGCTTTGTACTTGTGTGTCCTGCTTACGGATATATATGGGGTGGGGGTGTCTGCTACTGTTAACTTCTGCTTTTGAAACTCTTCAGCATTATTAATTTGCCTGACTTGAGTCCTCACAGTTTTCAATGTAAAGCTGACTAAAAATCAGTTTCTAGATTTCATATTTGAGAAATGGGATGAATGAGGATCATTAGTTCTTAGGATCTATTTTTAGTGGAGGTGACCTCTTTTAAATTAATTGCTTTGCAAATTTCAAATTAAGTATTTAATATGTTATTTTACTAGCCTTTTGGGTTGTGATCCAGTGTTTGTGGCACTTTGATCTGGTTTTATCAAAACTTGTATTTACAGCAGAATTCTTTTCTGATGATGGAGGCCTTTGCATTCCTTAAATAGAAGGTTTTTTGTGATCATTTGCATGCTTCAGGGTTCCTTGTTTCAAAGACCGGTAGATTTTTCTTGAGCTGTGTGATGGGAGAACAGAGCAGTCAAAAGAGAAAATAGTAATTAAGCAGTAATTGTGTTTTGCGTGTGTATGAATGCCTAAAAGGTTTTTTACTTCCTATCAATAAATTTTCATATATATGTACATGCAGCTTTCAGTGTAGGCATTTTCTTAAAATGTTATTTAGAGTGCAGTAACAATTTTATTAATTAAAAATTGTTTGGGGTATGTTATGGTTTGTTTATTTGTTTGTTTTTACATCGGAATTGTATTAATTACTGGAATTGTGCTATATCACAACATATTGCACAGGATGTAGAAAAACCTGAACAGTGAACTACCTATTTCTCATATCACATAAATTGTACTGACCCCACTAGATGGTGCTAATTGATAAATGTATGTCTGTTTGTATAGATATCTGTATATCTATATATATGTACATATAATTTTAGCTCAAAGGATAGTTGTCCCTTTCTGTGTTTAAAGTTTGGGTTTTGAATGGGTTAACTCTGCATCACAGAGCTGTACAGAAGTGATCTCTTTTGCTTTTATTAGGAACTTGGGGAACCTGAACCGAATTTGATTTTGGACTAACTTGCATTGAGTAGAGATTGTAAGGATACCGTTCACTGTACTAAGCAGGAATAAACCAAACTCTTAATGATTTAAATTGAGCAGGCTCTGCCTGAATAGTGAAAGTGAAAAAGCAGAGGTCTATGCCAAGGTTTCTTAGTCTGTATGCAGCAAATCCTAGGAATTTTATCTGTTTTCTTTAATTAACGTTTAATCAGTGTTTCTGTAAAATCTTAGCTATGCAGAGAATGGAGTTTGCTGAAAAAAGTCCGACAATGAGAAGTTTAGTTTTCATTTACATTAGAGATGTGTTCACTTAGTGAGCAGGTTTAAGAAAATTTTTCGCTTTGGATTTATTTTGTTAACAGAACAGTGGAAATCACTTACTTTCGGAAAAATGTCTGGAAATTAGGTTCTGTATAATGACATAAAAGTAAAGAGCTTGTTTCAAATTTGTGATGACTGTTTAAAAATAGTAGTGTCAAGAGAAATGAAGGTTTCAAAGCAAATTGTTTACAAGTAAAACACACCTGTGCTCAAATGAGAACATTTTAATGTTTATCTAAGGTTTTGTGTTTTCTGAAGGAATGGACAAGGCATTTATTGAGAGAAATATTAAATCTAGGTCCATTTTTTTTGTTTCTAGCATCTAAATGAAATAAGGAAGCCTGTTAGCAGTTAACTGGAGTCTACCTGCTCGTCCTGCGCAGCTCTTTGGCCCATGCTGAGCAGATTTCCAAAGACAATTCTCATCCTTCAGTCCTGTCTTGCTTTAAAGCTGCTTCTTCAGCTGTATTTATTTGACAAAGCTGGACTGTACAGTTGTTCATTTAAAACATGTCCTTATAGTTTCTTTATTTGGAAAAGTGTTCTTTTAATCCATATTCTTAGCAAGTTACTTCTTCGGTCCTTTAATTTGGACTCTGGGAATAATTTAACATGAATGGGTATTAGTGTTGGCAGAGAAAGTATTGTAAATTTATGTTGGAATTCACTTTATGGCTCTTTCTTTGCTAATCAATATACCAGCATAAAGCATATATATGACATAATGGGATTTTTTTTTAATTGCAAGTCTTTAAATATTCAGGATTGCAGTTTTTCTATATGTCTCTCAGCAATAAGATGACAGTTGTTGCTGGTATATTTTGTGCTTAGAGGGACTTCAGACAAGGACAGATTCCAAAACCCAGTCGGTGAGATCTTGACATGATCTTTGTTCTTTATGTTCTAGCTGCATCCAGTCTGGTTCTCTCTTTTTCAAGTCCATGTTTAGTGGCATAGTTAATTTTTATGTCTTTTAGATAATATTATGATTATGTTTTTCTGTAGTACAGAAAGCTGACTTGTCTGAGAAAAAACTCCTCGTCTCAAATTCATAAAGATCTTTAAATTTAAAGTACGAAACCCCAAATGGAGAAACACTTTTGCTACATAAAACAGTAACATTATACTTGTGCTGTTTAAAAAAGATTTGTCATAAACCTAAGGAGACTTTCACATTTCTTAAAATCTGACCAATATGAAGACTTAAAAAAATTTAATTTCTGATGCTTTAGAGCAATTCTTTGGATTATTTGTTAAACCTAATAATAATTCAAATTAGTTAGGCATACATATTGCAAGTCTTTGTTGCATTACTTACACACAGCATGAGGTGATACCTAAAAAGGAAGTATCAACAGAGTATTTAATGTGAAAAAATAGAAGATTTCCTTAAAGAAAGAAAGAAAAAACAAGTTTATAGTTGGAATGTGGGATTGAAATACTGTAGACATGTATATATTTTTTCTAATGCATTTTAATTCATTAGAGTCTTGAATTAAATAAGTTTTTCCTCAAGTCTTGTATTTAGAAATGTTGTAAAAATATCAGCTGTTTGAACGTTGCAGTAGGGACTATTTCCATCTGTATTTAATTAAAACTGTGCAACTTTACTGAGTGTTCTTTCTCAAGGCTGAAGGGCTTCAGTGTGAATTGCAATTCCTTTCTTGCTTGTATCAAGTATTCTTTAGATAAAAGTATATTTTAAAAGTAACTTAAACACATTTCCTGATATAATTGTCAAATAAATATTGCAATTGTTTATAAGTATTTCACTATTAATAGCTGGAATAACAAAAAACTTAAATTTACAATATTTTTTTTCTGTTAGATGTCATTTTAATAGTATTGGTTTGAAAATTAAGTGCATTTTGTGTCCGTGATTGGTTCTTGTCTTTTAGTGATGAGGAAACTGATGTATTTAATTCCTTTGGTGATGTGCTTTGAAATCACAGAATCATAAGATAGCTTGAATGTTGGAAGGGACCTGCAGAGGTCAGCTAGTCCAACCCCCATAAAAAAATCTTCGGATAAAAGATGATGTCATAATCCAGAGTATTATTAGAATTTTAAATTGCAGCCTTTATATGTGACTTCAACAGTTTTGTTGTATGTGTGATCACTTTTGTATGTCCACAGTACTGCACAGTGTATTTCTGTGTTTCATTTAAATCTGAATGCTTCCTTCAAAAAGTGTGTTTGTTAAAGTAATAATATTGGGGGCGGGTGGGCAAAGGTTGCCAGTGAATGGGAGTGTATAGACAGAAGAGTGAGGAGCCATAAATTGGGAAGAGCAGTCTGAGACCTGGAATCCTGAGTTCCGTATTGCTCCCCTAAAATTTTTCCTCGAACTTTTACCAAATTTAAGATGTTTTATATAGGTGTGTGCTTTTGCAAGAAAATAATTGCTCTACTTTGATTTGAGCAAGTTCAGACTGGTACTTGGTGGGTTTACTGCTCAGATTTTATTTTGCTTGAAAATGCATTTGAGAAGGGTAGGGATCTTTCCGCATCCGTGGGCCCAGTTGGAAGACTCCTTGTTTCAAAGGAGAATAAGTTTGATGTTCTGTTCTTTCTGTTCAAGGACTTCATGTCCTCAGCTCACACAAGAGAGTGTCTTCATTCGAATTTGGAATTGTTCTGATGCTCCTTCCTTTGGAAATGGGGTTAAAAGTACAGAAAAACATTGTTGAAAATACTGTGTACAGTAGCCATGTAGGCTGTTTGGCTCTAAAGGGTCAGTGAGATTTATTTTGGAGCAAGTGCAACTTGTTTGGCTTTGGTCTGAACTTCCTCTGTCTGCCTAGGGACCCTCTTCCTATAAGCAAACTCATCAAAACCTTTTCGTATTACTGAAAAAAAAGTGTATTTGAATGAAGTCTGTGAAATCTCATATAATAGCAGCTTTATTTTATTGTATAAGGAACAATGAATTCAAAGTGAAAAGTGTTTCTTACAGAAAAATAAACATTTTAAGAAACTGCAAGGAATAACTGGGTTTGTAGCCAGTATTTAATCTGTTTTGCTTAACATTGCAAAAATAAAATAGCTAATACATTAGTCTTATTACCATATGCTTTCATATTCATTCAGACCAGCATTTTCTTATTCTTGAGTCCTTTCTCTTATGATATAGGCTAAATAAAATAAACCTCAGAGGTATTCAAATTTAATTTAAAGATAAAAGTTTTTAAAAATGAAGGAAGGAAAAAAAAGGGCAGCATCTCACAAGGTAAGCTGTAAAGGGGTTAGCATCACAAATAAGCATGTTAGAGTACTCTGAAGTGGGAATGAATAAGGAAATGAACATTTCATGTATTTTCTATTTTAATCTTTAACTTCCTATTGGCTTTAGGATCCTATTTGCATAATAATTACCAACTGTATGAAAACCAGAAGGCAAGCTGTGGATTATCAGTAGTTAAGGAAAAAATGTATTGATCATATGCAGGTTGCAGGTAAGGCCACTAATAAAATAGAGTGTAGAAATTTCAGAGGAGAGCGGTTAGAATGATGACAACAACACATGAGCCATGGGAGAAGAGCAGAAGAGTTGGGGTTTAACTTAATGATGATGGGAGGAATAGCTAAGTTCTCGTGTTGAAGAGGCCATCACAAAGTGAATAGTTGTTCTCCGGGATGGGCTGGGAAGTCAGGAAATCAGTTCACAGCGATGTTGAGCCCAGTGCCAGGCTGCTGCTCCCGCGGCTGCAGGGTCTCCCAGCGGGCCAGGCCGGTCAGAAGGGTCTCACTTGCAGGCGCTGCCCCAAACCTTTGCTCTGATGAGCAGGGGTTGGATTCCACGTGTTGCAGGGACACCTGGCTCCTGGGGGTGCCCTGCGCGGCCTGGGCTCTGCCCGCACCCCCGGGGAGCTGCTTGCCAGGGGCTGTTGGCAGAACACAGTTTGATGAGCAAGCCGTACCCAGAGTGTTTGGTACCATTTTACATCTACAGAACTGGTCTGGTGTTACTTGTCTGTGGGCAGCCATTGTGTATATGGCCTCTGTCGTTTTCCCAGATTGTTCTGTTCAGTTTCTATATGTGCCTACAGAGAGGTTGTTTTTCAAATTTCCACATTAACCAAAAGCTTCAGGATACATCTGTTCCTTTCTTCCTGATGAAAGCGTCTGGTCTTCATCAGCTGCCCCAACAAGTTCTACAGCACCCAATGAATTTAAATATGTGGAACACTTTTTTCAAGGTACTTACCTGGTCTTGCTTTTAGCCACGCGTTAAGCAAGGAAATGCTACTTTTCCATTTTACAAATAGAGAATGGATGGACTGTCATTCAGGGAGGTGGTGGTGAGGCGGGAAGTTGCTCACTCACCATGTAATATTAGGCTCATACCCTAGAACCTTTGCTTTGAAATGACTGTGTCTGGACTAAATGTTACTGCTGAACTTCCGTGCCGCTAATCCCACACTTAACTGCACTCACACCTCTCCATTCTTATCTGTACTTGTCTGTTCTCAAAATGGGTAATAAAAACAACTTCACCAGTCCTCCCTGTCAGCTGTATTTTCTTCTGCATTTAAATCTTACTGAGAGGTGAACGACTGCTTGCTTACAGTGTGCTCTCCAGATTAGGAAAACCGATTCTCTGGTGCTATAGCTGTTGCTCCAAAATGTTCCCAATGAATTAATTTTTTTAAACTTAATTTTAGTGGCTCAGTTTGCTTTTAAGCTAAGGAGAAGGTGTGGTATATAGGCATAATGGAGGCATTTATTAATTTTCTTTCAAATTCTTTGGTGACAGTAGCATGAAGACAGGAAATTCTGAAATTAAAAATATTATAAGACATAGATCTAAGACAGATCTGCAGGCATACCCCACTGCTCATGAAGGATGAGTTTCTTAAAAGTGTGACTAGCTAGTTACTTAACAGATAATGAAGTGCTTTTTCCAATAAAAAAGCAATGTGACAGGGAGGTGCAATTTAAGTACACAGAGACAATGTATATGGCACAGAGATGTAAGAGCAGGATCACCAGGTTCATCAACTACTTGCGTAATGTCTGTCTTGGTTTTCTCAATACAGAAAGAATAGAAGAGATGCTTTTTAACAACAACAACAACAAAAAATAAATCAAGAGATGGGCCCTTACAGGCCTGAGACTTTGATTAGATCTCTTTAAGACAAAATGAAATCTGGCAATGCCCTGGTGACCTTGGCAGACTCAACTCAGAACTGCTTCATCTGTGAGACGGCCTCGCACAAACCCCTGCGTGCAGCTGTTCTTCCTGAAGCATTTTCTGTCGTGATCATCTGCTTCGTGTGCCCCGTGCTCATCAGAGCTGATCAAGGATGAAGGGCAGACAAATGAGGTAATGAGGCACAGTGCTAAATGATTGAGGAGGAAACGATGAAACCACAGATTAAAAAAAAAATCCATGGAGAACAGAGTTTTAATGTAGAACTTCCTGCAATGTGCACAGGCATTTTTTTTCTATCTTGCAATTCTAACTAGACAATAAAAACTGGTTATTTAGCTGGAATAACTAATAACTTACACAACCTGAATTTTTAGCAAGGATCTCTTCATCCTTGACAAAATCAATACATCATTTGTTTATTTCAGGTTGAGAAAAGCTGCTTTCTTGTCCCATGAGGTTGCTTTCTTTCATTTCTGGCATACTGTGCTTCTTTTATTGGCTTTAACAATCTAATTCATAATAATCATATGATATTTGCCGTCAGCGTTAACTGGGCGCATGTGCCATGACAACTCTGTCACACAGATAAGCACTTCACAGCCAAGTCCTTGCTGAGTCAAAATTCCAGCAGCAAGTGCTTGTTTAGCACACGTGTGAGTTGGACCTGTGGCCTCTCCAGGCAATGCTGCTGATTTGCATTGATAGCACCTGATTTAAAATAATGCTGCTCCAATAACTTTGTTATCTGTAGATAACACACTATTGTATACCTTTTTACAAAACATAACCTGACAAGAAAAATGCCCTTAAATATGTTCTAATATAACTCTATTACCACATTTTGTAACTTAGAAAATTACTGTAATTGAGCATACAGTTCTGAAAATTTATTTCTGAAATTGCAATGCAATTAGAAATTTCTGGAGTTCTGTTTTGAATGTAGGTCATTCTGAGTGTTGGGTAAAGGACACTTCTTAAGTCACCCAGCACAATCCTGGACTCTTAGGAACCTTATCTTTAAGGGCTGAACAGATGCTAGTGTAGATTTAAATTGAACAAATGGAAGAAATTTTTTACTATGGTGAGGCCCTGGCTCAGACTGCCCAGAGAAGCTGTGGATCCCCACCTCTGGGAGTGTTCAAGGCCAGGCTGGATGGGGCTGTGAGCAACCTGGTCTAGTGAGAGATGTCCCTGCCCATGGCAGGAGAGCTTGGGACCAGATGATCTCTAAAGGTCCCATCCAACCCAAACCATTCTGTGATTCTGTGCTGGTTTGCATTCTTTTAACACAACTGCAAAGATTTTACTAGAGCACCTAGGTCTCAATATGCATATTTATTTGTGGGCTCTTTTCAAATAATGGACTTCAAGTACACATATGACCTGGAAAAGAGAGAGTGTGTTGGTGATTTCTTTTGTCTCATGTTCTGGTGTAGCACAAAAATGAACTCCACAGAGATCACATCCATGTTTTGCAACTTTGGACCTTGATAAGGGGCTTCTTTCCTGTCATCATGGAAATATTCCCTGCAGTGTTAACATGAGTAGGGGTTTAACCTTCAATGGATAAAATGTTTCAAGCTGGCAGAAATGAAATCCTATCAAATTCACTTTTGAGCCTCATGTAATTCCTATGAATGAGTTGCTCAGGTAAAGGTGTGCTAAATGAGCTAGGTACCAAGTTTTATCAGAGCTAGAAACACCTTTCTCAAACTGTATTAACGTCTCTAGCTAAATAGTCTGCGTTTTTGGGTTTCCATCAAAGAATTTAGAAGCCTTGTTGGTTATTCCCTTGTTCTCGCTGTTTGCGGGGGTGGATGCAAGTGATATAAAAGCAGTTACCTCCGGCTGACCAAGGCCCATCCAGTCTCCAGGGGATGGCTGCTTTGGAAAAACACGAATATCTCTGGTCAGCTGTCCCTGCTGTGTCCCCTCCCAGGCCCTTTGCCACCCCTGGCCTGTGCCCTGTGAGAACAGAGGAGACCTCGGGCTGCACAAGCACCGCTCAGTAGTAGCTGAAGCACTGCAGGGCCATCAGACCTGCAACAGCACCACACGGGATGCTGTGAGCAAAATAAATCTCTTCCAGCCTGTTAATACAGTTTATACCAGACAGTCTGCAGGCTTTCTGGTTTGGTGGGGTGTTTGGTTGGTTGGTTTGTTTGTTTTGGCTTTGGATTTTGGGTTTTTGTGTGCGTGTGCTTTTGTTGTTTTTTGTTTGTTTGAAGTGATTTCATGCTATAGTGATAAAGAAGCTTATGATTATTTTATTATAGTGCAAATTTTTAGTTCTTTTGTGAAGGTCATCTAACATAGTTGTCTGAATGACTTCTGACTACCCACTTTTAACTGTCTAAGCAGAAATATTTCCATGCCATTAACCTGCTTTTGAATTCTTATGAACTTAATGCTTCTGCTTTTTGGAACAAGGGCTTGAAGAGAATTGCTCATGTGTTGTGATGAAACTTTTTGCTGCGGAAAATTGGGCCAGAATCGAGGTATCTGAATATCTGTTTCTGTTAATATGTCTATAGAGCCTTGCTTTGATATTTGTAACATTCTCTCAAAAGCCTTTCTGCACTGTGCAATCACTTAATTTGTATTTGAGACAATTTAAGGTTGCTTTAGGGAATGAAATTCTCTTTGCAAACTTTGTGTAGTTAGCTATGATTTATGCATTTTTATTGTTTCTCTTTTCTAAAATACATAATGCTAAATTTTTAGCAATATTCTGTGCCTCTAACTGCAATTCAAGTCAATTGGCCTGAATATAATGTGATTTAAGGGTTGTACGTGTTCTGAGAAAGCCAGTTTTAAAGATGTTGCATTGGGTATTTGAAATGAGTTGGCATTTGATTTGCTGCTCAGTTTTCCTACGCCTCGTGTCCATCATGCCGTATTACTGCAGAGTTGTTCATGTAGTTAAGTTCATTAGTGTGCCCAAGCTGCAGTGATAAATTCTATAGGAAGGTCTGGGAACAAATAAGGAGCTTTGCATTCAGTCAGCTTTCTGTGCTGTGTAAATAGGCTTACAGACACCCACTAAATGATGAAAATAAAGAAAAAAACCCAGCTAATGTTTCTGGTTCCTTTCATCTTGTACAGTAGTCTTCTGGGAGGAGAAAGGGAGGGAATTAAACAATCTTTTAATTATAATTCTACATCAAGTGAAATATGCATACTCTTTCAGCATAGATGATGGTACGCAATTGTAGTTTGTGAATGTTTTTATGGTTATTTTCATTTGTTTCATTGTAGCCCATCATTTCTTTTTTTGCTTCCATGTACTTTGTTTTACCTTGACTGAAAGTTGTTGGTCAGTTTAGACAGTGAGCTCACTGTCTAAATCCCAGAGTTCAGGTAGTGATCACTATTAGTGATCAAAAGAAAACCCTAATTCTCATCTTGAAATCTCACTGTCTAAGTGTTGGGACTATTCATAAATGTGTTCTTTGCAGTCATGAGTGCCTTGGAATGATTTCTCTTGCTCAAGATGTTGCAGATGCAGGACACAAATTGCAGATGAAGCCAAAATTAGCACTTACTGACTCACCAGTTTCTCTTTTACTTTCTTTTCCCATTCTCTTAATCTGTTGTGGCTTCTTACTGTGAACATGGTCCTCTTTGTAGTAGCATCTCCCTGGTTTGTGATGCCACTAGTGCAGTTAAAGACTTTTTTGCAAATGGTGCGTGAACCTGAAAATTTGGTGGACAATTAACAGCTTCTCCATATAAGAGAGTCTTTCATTATGCATCTGTGCAAGTGACTAAGCCAGTAAATACAGAAGCTGCATGACTTGTGTCAGTGCTTTGATTTCAGACACTTGTTGTCGATATATGATGAAAAATACAATGAAGAGAGCAGTTAGGGGAAATGTTCTGCCTGTTGTTATGGACTTTCTACAATAATGTACTTGAAGCCTGTCTTCCAGACATGTCTTGGTGATTTGTATGTGTGTTTATATTGGCATTCTAATTCAGATCAGGAGTGCATTTTTTAGAGCAATTTTCCATCTACTCGGCTTGTGCTGCTTTGGTTTGCATCAGCATGAGGTGGATTCCTTTCTGCTGAAACAGAACAAGGAGACCAGCTGCTAATGGGTATTCAGCAGATGAGACGAGACTAGTCCAGAGTGAAACCCTAGAAACGCACATGGTGCGGTGATTGGGCCCTCGGTGCTGACTATTATGTTGCATTAAAAAAGGATGGTGTTGCATGTTTTCATGCATGCACGTAATTAGCCAAATTTTGCAGATGCCTTATCTCCATACTGAGAGATACCTCATCCAGTGAAATTGTAGTCAAGTAACGAAATGTTTCTGTAACTAATAAAAGGATATAAGCCACTGATGTTTCTCAAAAGGTGACGCACTCTGATAATTGCCATCTGCCTTAGAATGATGGTCAGTACAAACTTCTCCCTGGATCCCCTTCAGTGCGTACTGCCAGGATCGTGTCATTGCCATAAAAAAAGCTCTGATCCAAAGGTGTTGATGCAGTTGGTGACACCCTTGTGTGGTTGGCAGAATATTTTCACAAATGTGTGTGATGTTTCTTCTGTTGTATGTGCTAGTATGACTGACTGATGTTGATACAGTAGTTTGGGCGTTATAAGTGTTTGCATATATATTCTTATATACACTTATTCTTTACCTGTGCCAATTGTTCTGTCAAAAAGACTGTGTCGCCTGTGAACTTTCAGGCACCTTATTTCTCCCCTGCTCTTATTACTAGAAGCTTTGTTTTGATATGAGTCCTTTCTGCATTTTACTGCCTCTTGTTCTCTCCATTAGCAATGATTTTTGCATATGCTTTTCAAACAAAACCTGTGGGCTCTAAAGCTTCACAGTCTTATTGTTGGCTTTACTTTTCTTTGCTAGTTCTTTCTAAACTTTAGATTGATCAATCCATGCAACAAGTAAAATAATCTGGAGGAAGGGAGGTAAACATTCTGTGTGTAAAATGTATGTGTAATGCTTACTCAAACAGTTGAGAGGTGTATGGTCATTGAGTACGTACCCTCAGAGTGGAGTATCCATGTCAATATAAGCATATGGGCAGCAAGGTAGCTCCAGGCGATTTAAATGTGTTGTCAATAATCTCTGTTTAGAGAGTGGAACAAAGAAAACTGAAGAAAGGAAGCTGAAAAACTATTTTTGAGGTGGAAAAGAGGAGAGGAAGCAAGGACAGAAAGACAAAGCTGATGTAATTATATAGCAGGGATAGGAATGAAGAAGATTGTGAAAACTGAAAGACGAAAGTCTTAATATTCTGTTTACGTGTCAGAATTATTTCCCATAAGTAGGCTTCTGTCTCTGTTTTGGAAGTTTGCATTGATGGGGAACTTTTTTCAAAGCAGGTATAGGGAACTCTACTTTCGATTTGCTGACACTTTCAGTCTCTCCTTCAAAATATCCTGTTCCTGTGCAGGAAGCTGTAGGTACATCAAGCAGTTAAAGAGTATATTTCTTCAAGTTCAGAAAAAGGAGGTAACATATCTGAGATATTGCTTTTCTTGGGTGGCATTATGTTATGAGGGAAGTAGTCCATCGTGGAGCTCCGTTTTAAATTTTCCAGAAACTTTGTAGGTGGAGAACTTTCTAAGAGATTGCTAATAAATCTTGGACTGTAATACCAATACAAGCTACCCTTTCTGAAGCCAGGTATGTAGTTCATAGGTGTGTAGTATTGTTCTATGGAGCCTTTCAGAAAAGTCCTGCACACATAACTGTACCAGAGCCTGCAAAATACTAATAAAATTATTCCTGTGTTAAGGGAATTCCTTCACAGAAGGAGCTGGGGTATTTGGAAACTGATATTACTCTGTATACACACCCTCTCCCCTGTTGTTTTCAGCCATATAATATTGGAACTGTATTGAAAATTAAGAAATCTGAAAGGAGAAATTAAGCTTATTTTGTAGAATTTTTTGCTTAAGATTTTTGTTCCCTGTGGGTTTTGGAATAGTCTGGGCTGGGGACACTGCAGAAAACATATCTTTGCTATACTTTATAGAAAACTTAATTCAATCTCTCTGGGAAATTCCAGAAACAATTTCCCTTGCTTACCAATGTGCCAAAAATTGTATAAATTTGCAAATGATTATTTTTCCCTCCTGGGGCATATCTTCACAGTAGATTGTTAGTTTTCACAGAACCTCATAAGTCTTCCCAAAGTACCCTGCAGTGAAAAGAATAGGTAAAATCAAAAACCAAATCCCCAGCAACTTAGTCATCTGTTCAGCAGAACAGCTTTATATGTTTTATTTACAATACATAACTCTTGCTTTAACAGACTTGGTCTCATCTGTGAAGAGATTGTGAAGAGATTTTCAGGGTTCAAACTTTATGCTTAAATGGCAGAAGAACTTAAAACAGATGTCCCATATTTTCTATTTTTTAAGCATGATACAGTCGTATATTCTCCATACATTCCACACATTTCTACTAGAGAGAAAGCAATAGTATTAAGGTTACTGGACATCAGTATAGCCATGGAATATAAGATAAATTTGCCTTTTGTATTAGCTAAAATTGTCTAGAATGAAGCTCAAACAAATGGCTGCAAATATGAAATGTTTTAACTTGGATAGGTAAATGTTCTCTTTTCTACCATTTTGAATCCATTTTCATACTTATCGCAAAGTGTTTCACGATGGTTTTAATTTCTGTTACAGTTTAATTTCATTTTTGACAACAGATGACCTTGTCCCCAGTGAGTGGGGAAGGGCAAGTGTTGTGCCTGTCTTCAAAAAAGGCCAAAAATACACTGTGGGGTCTAGAGGCCAATCAGCATTATTGTGATCCATGGGGAAAATTACAGACCAAAACATCTTGGAAGGCGTTTTTAGACACATGGAGGGAAGAAGTTGCCTGAAAATGCATTTTTGCCTTACTGAAATTTTTACTTTTTCGGTTGAATTGCACCAAATCTCCTGTCTTACTGCATTCAGGAAGCTGTTATATATAAGCGCTGCATACATCAAGAATACATTAGTTTCCCAGGAGTTAGAGGTAGGTGGTAATGTAGGAGAGCAGAAGGAAGGACTGTTTTTATGAGGCATATGATAATTTTTTACTGATATGAAGGGTAATCCTTGTATGTTGCATTGATTGCAGCTTTGTGCACAGACCAGTGCTCTTTTCCTTTTCTTAGGTAAATCTTTTAAGTTACAAAGAGATGGAAGATAGATATTGTCATATAAAGATCTGATTAAAAAGATGCAGCTAACAAACAAGGCAAAATACTAACTATTAAATAAAATTAGATATTTTTGGAAAAAAACCACCATAATTGCATTTTGAATGGAAGTATGCTGAGGCTGCAATGTCTGTTACCATAGAACATGTAATGTTCTGAGGGTCAGTCATCATGTAGGTACAGTGAATTAATAGAACTTCCAACATGGCGTAGCAAAAGGTAATATCTACAGCTGTCTAGTAAGAGTTAAATTTTCCTGCTTACTTGATTAGCTTCTGATTAGATTTGGTTAGGCGGTTACTCTCTACAGCTCCTCCATAATAAAATAAAATCTTAATAATTTTCCTTCAATGCTTAACTGGATTCCAGTGTCCACTGTTAGGAGGAGAAAAATTTGTTTTCAACCATTTGCTGGTTATAGGCAGAGCAAATAAATGGTTAAAATTACACAGTACCTTGTCTTAAAACCATATTTGTTGCATGAATTTACATTTTTTTAATTATTATTATTTTTTTAACTGGTAAAGAAACCTGCAGGTTTCCCAGGATGAAAACAGCTTCATCAGCCGAGGCAGTTCTGTTTTCTTTGAGAGGCATAGGGTAGCACAGGCATGTGCTTTTAGCCTCAGAGCTGACGGAAGCTCAGCCTGGATAAAATCAAGATGTTGGACAAAGCAATCAAAAAAATGATGGATTTGAGACTTTTTGATTTATTATGCCTTTTAGTTATTCAAGTTCTCAGTCTAAGTAAATCACAAATTTCTGCTAAACTCAGGGAGCTGCAGCTCCTTGTATTGTTTAGTTTCTGTGCTTTGTGAGCTAGAAATATGAAATTGTCCAGCCACTTATACTTTTTGTGACATCCAACATGGATTAGTCTTACTTTGCTGAGTAAACAGTGTCTACATAAGTTATGTAAAATTCAGACTCGTGTTCTGGAGTTAATAGCGCTTAGCATTTAGTTTCCAGATGAGGTACAAATACTTGCTGTACAGAACAAATAGTTTTACAACTTAGCAACTGTGATGTCTTCAGGCTTGGCCTTGATGTTTCAGAACTTTGTTATCCTTTAACCAATGAAGTACAGAAATAATCTTATTAAGATTACAGAAATGGTGAAGGAATCAACCAAGACCTAGATCTTGCTCTGGCACGTTGCATTAGCAGAGTATCGTCTGGCTGTTACTTCAAGGAACCTGTTGTCTAAATGAGTAAAAACATGCAGGCTGAGGAAGGGTTATGAAGCGCAGCAGAAGACAGGAAAAGTGTCCTAGACATGGCATTATCTTGTGATGGGTGTAGTTGTGAGGAGTTCAGTTTAAATTCAGAAGACAGGTCCACGGGGGAGGTGAGGGGAGTCCTGGGCAGGGGGTGCTGCTTGGGGGGCGGGCAGAGAAAAGCAAATGTGGCAGAGGGGCGAAGGCCGGGGGGAAAATCAGAAATAATCCAGTCAGCTCCAAACACTGTCTGTGTGCAAAGACCACTGCCTTGATTGCTCTTTAAAGCTGTCCTGTGGCCCCCCAGCAGCACGCTGGGCAGGGGCGGGGTGGCACTGGGATTCCCCAAAGACAAAAGGGGCTCCCAGCCGAGCTCTGCACCCCATGGCCTGTGCCAGACCTCGTCTTCCCCTCCTTGCCAAGCACACAAGTCCCTGATTTAGCTCCTTCTGCAACTCCTCCAACCATCTGGAGCCCATGCCTCCTTGGGAGCAGCTCAGCTAAAGCAGAAATCTAAGAATGGGGTGTGTTTGCATCAGTTCAGACTATTGTCTTCTTGTTAAAAATTTTAATTAATATTTGTACATCTGTGTATCTTCAGGAAAGAATGTAAATAAAATTGAATATTTAATACAGGACTTGATGTCATTCTGAAATAACTTCTAAGAAACTTGTTAGAAGCTTTGAAATATTTTGGCTCTTTAAAGCTTTCACAGTGGAGAAAATCTAAATTTTGAAAAGCATGACTTGCGGAGGAGGGAAGAGGCTGGATATTTAAATGATGGTGTATCCTTTCCCCTTTTGAAAGAACCAAAGCACACTGCATTTTTAATGTTCATAACTCCCCATTAAAAACTTTAAATGCTCCTAAATGACTTTAACTTGCTGAAGGGCTGCCTTTTTCTTTCAGATGTGTTAGAATTCATATTAGCACTATTTTGCCCTTGTTTCTGAATTATTTTAATGACGGCAGCCGCTCCACCAAGCTGTCTGTCAAGACGTGGGTGGCAGGCTATTATTTCACTTCATAAATCATAATTTACAGGGTTTTTTATATCCATCTTGGGGATAAACACTTTATGCTTTGTGTTTTCAGCAGCAATATAAAATGTAATTGATACTTAAAGCAATATGTTAAAATATGGACAGAGAAAGCCAGGAGAGAAAAATCACAAATGTTTAGTTTTCCTGTGGGTTGGTCTACATACTGAGCATTTTTTCCATCTGATTTCATATTCTTAGCACTTCAACAGAGGATGATGATGAATTACATTAATGTGATTGCTGCCTGTAGGTTGCTATAAGGATGTTTCTTTAGTTACAGACACTCAACAGATCAGTTAGTTAAACAAGGTCGTTTTGTACAGTGTCTCGTGCTGCTACAGAAACTTATCATTTTGTGCCATTGTCTTCCAGATTCATGAAAAACTGCATTATTATGAAAAACAGAACCCCGTGCCCATACTCCACGGTGCAGCAGCCTTGGCAGATGATGTAAGTGTCCCCTGCTGAGATCACTGGTACCAAGTTTCCCAAAAAACTGTCTGCAAGCAGAACTCCTCATAGTGCAAACATATGAATGTAATCCTCTGAGCTGAAATCATAAGAAGCTGCAAATGTTTCCAAAGGTGCTGTCATCACCGGGCTTGTTGCTGATATTGCTTTGATTTTTATTCACTTGCCTGTTATAAAAACATTGCATCTAGATAGCCTCTTGTTCTGCTTTAGTAACTACGTAATAGAAATTACAGGTTGGAACTCTACTGGGAGGGGAAAAGCTGTCAACTATTAGTGTTTTGAGAAAGTCACAGACAAGAGGAATGCTTTGGAAAAATAAAGACAAATGAGATAGCAGCACTGCTGACAGAACATGAAAAATGACAGATAGTACTACAGAAATGAAGCATATGAAATGCCCAGGAAGGAGGCTTGTTTAAAAAAAGTAAAAACAAACCTATTTAAGAAAAAGTACAGTAGTGATTTATTGATATTGGAGCTTTCCAAATTACCTTCATAACCAAAAAATAAATTGTAAAAGTGGTCGGCATTGATGGAGTAGTTAATTTCCTGTTACTATAATTTTTATTTTAAAGAAAAAAAATCCGACCTGCCATTTCTTGCTATTTGGTTAATTCTAGGATTCAGATGAATTGTGCACACACCTGTATAAACTATGACTGAACCTGAGGTAGGCCAGGATAGAGAAATGGTTAATAAACTGTGGTTTAGGTGAAATCTTTGTTGCAGTTGATGATCTCAGGTTGTTTTTTGCAAAAGGCAGTATGTATTACAATCTGTTTCAAATACAGCATGTTTGAAACTTCAGATACTTTATAGATGTTTTAAAATCGTAACTATCTTTTTATATAATTAATAGCTTTTGATTTTTAAATTTTACAAAGTTATATGTCGTGAATTGAGAATGGTAGCATTTTAACGAAAAACTAAATTAAACGTATTTTAAGTCTATTGAAAACAGGATATAATGTAATTTAATCGTGTTTCAGTATGAGGAGAGCTATATCCTGTAACATACCAAATATAATAATACATTAGCTTTGACATCAGGCATATATTAGTAATATTTTTTTAACCTTCAAGTAGCTTTGAATAATGTTGATAGTAATTTTGAAAATTAGAAAGCTGGTTGAAATTCTCTTCATTAAGTTCTTGGTGACATATTAATAGTCCCTGTTAACATTTGTGTTACGGAGCTCTGGGTTAAATTCTTAATAAGAATAATTTCTTATTTTTGGATGCAAAACTCAGTTCTTGATATTTTCAGAAATGCTGAGCAATCTCATTCTTTGTTCAGCCCCATTTAAAATGTATGGTTTTGCAAATCCCCAAATTAAAGTACTCTGTCACTTCTCAGTTGAGAGACATCGGGGAGTTTAACCCTATGAATGTATTATTATGTATATATGGCAGTATTTTTAAAACGCACATATGTTGGGACATGATTGTCTCTAGACATCTGCCTGCTTTTTAAGCACAGCTTCTTTTTAAAGATCCTCTTCTTGGTTTTGCATTTTTGCTTATGTATAGCTGAACAGCTGGTTTTATGGGCAGTGTCCCATAGAATAACGATGTCCTTTGGCAGCTGATGTCAGGCTGGCACGCTGCAGGATTTTCGGTGTTTCAATAGTTATCACCAAACTTTAACTTACATGCAGTGGGTTTTGTAACTCCAAAACCCATGAAGTTGCAGGATTCAAGTGCTATTCAATTTTTGGCACAATTGCCTAAGCAGTTGTCAACTTCGGGGATTTAAGAGCACGTTGGTGATATAAAACACACTTTTATTTCAATAGGCTTTAAATTAATGTTGTGTCTTCCTAATGACAGTAACTGTTCTATAGTTAAACAAAGAAGGATATATTAGCAAGTGAATATTTCCTGTTTGATTTATTAATAAAACTCAAATTTGAGGTGTGGATAATGAAATTGTTTAATGAGTGGGGGTTTATTCTTGTATTATTTTTTAAAGCAGTTTTAGAGGTAACAATTGTCATGAGGCTTCTTTTCTAAACGCGTTCATATTCCTAGCTGCCATGCCTTCTCTCCCCTCACTCCCAGTGACTAATAGGCTGAATTTCCCAGCAGCAGCTTGTCCCGCTGCTGGTCGCTGTCACAAATCTCGGGACTTCAACAACAACCAACAAAATTCCAGTCCAAACCTGCTAGAAGCACAATGAGCAGCTCTGGTGATATCTGTTTGTTAATCTGGAAACATGGCTTTGTCTTCCTTCTTCTCTATCAATCTTTATCTTCCTCCTCCTCTTCTGTCATGGGGTGTTACATGTGCCTTTAAGACTTCTGAGGAAATATTTTATAAAGCTTGTAAACTATGTGAGTGAAAACAAATTTTTAATTCTCTCATCTGGACAAATATTTTATAAATTATGAGATTAAAAAGTCTGTTAAAGCAGTAACAAAATATTCTTTCTGTTTCTCATTGTTATAAGCCTTATGTACCCGAAGTTGTATTTGCACCATGAAAGCAAACACCAGTTCTGCTGTAGTTAATAAACGCTTGTGCACAATTCATTTGAGAGAAATGCTGAAGCGATCATCCTTACTGAGCAGTTACTAGCCTCCATCAATGAAACACAAATGCATGGGTTTTATTCTGTAGTGATGAGGAGTGCAAACTAAAGCATGAAAAGAGAGCCAAGGGGGATTCTGTGTCATATACCTGCTGTCATCCTATTGCAGGTTATTTTCAGCTTTGCAGAGCTTTTCCATAGAACATGCAGACTAGGCTGCAGTCAGATTACCTCAAGACTTGGCTTTATGTGCCTAAAATATTTCATTCTGACCTTTCCTCAGAGATAGTTTTCTAATCTTTTGGTATTAAGACACAAATATTGCTAAGATTAGCATTGATGTATTTGATGGCCTTTTTTCTATGAATTATAGTTAAAAGGCTGTGGGACTGTAGGTGGCGAATTTTTGTTTCAGTCCTGTTGACCCCGTATTAATTTGAAAGTTAAAAAACAGAAAAAGTATTCAAACCGTGTCTGATGTCTATAATTGCCTCTAGAATTGTCTATTATGTGTAATTATGCAAAATATACTTCTATTCATTTATCTTGAAAATGTATACAAAATGAAAGTACAAATTTCAAATTAGGCTAGACAAGTAAAATTACTTGCTGCAAATAACCAATCTTTCTTTGAGACATTTTTATGATACTGATTTAATGCAAAGAAAATACGTGATTACCCGAAATCACGTTTTGGATTATGAGCCATGTAGCTCCAGAATTTTAAACTAAAGTTCAGTGTTGTGAAATATGTTTTAGCTTCTCTTTCTTCTGGAAAAATATTTTGAGTCTGAAATCCCGCAGTAAAATATGCCTCTTGAGTCCAAATTACTTGAGAATGTCATGATAAAAAAAACTCAAGACATGAGCCAAATAGCCATGGGTTTGAACGATAGACTGCTGCTCTATTGTTCACCAAACCGCAATTTTGTAGTATAACCAAACATAAATTACTGATCTTGTTGGTAGGACGTAGTTTGTGCATTTTAGAGGCTTGAATTGCTGATGACCTGTTATAAGCTATATTATGATTAACCCGCTTCACATTTAACAAGCTCCTTCCAGTGTATGTGTAAACATAATAAAAGGTTCAGATTGCTTGTACTGTAGGGGCACTTTGCTTTCTTATCCCACTCCTAAACAGCACAGCTACTGTGGGTTTTTGGAAGCAGTGTGGATTTCACCACCTCATTCGAAACTGTTTTTTATAGACAGTGTCAAAGTTTGATCCAGTCATTTTTACAAGCAGTCCTTTGTCTGCACGCAAAGGACCATTCACTTAAATGAAGTGCTGGGATTTGCCCCCGTTGCTATAAATCAGAATGTGATCTGGCTGCACCCTTGCCAGAAATGATTACTTGTGTTAAACTGAGCCAAAAGGCCTGGTTTAAATCTGGTCCACTGAGGGCCAGAAAAAGAAGCGCGGTGATTGATGGTGTTTTTCTTCATGCTGGCTTCTGTTTGAACACGCTGGAAAGCAATAACCTTGAACAAGATAGATTCTGGGTTGTCACTGATGCACTGGGTAAAACAGCGCTTTGCTAACGGTCTTTGTGTCGGTTCCATCTCCCACCCAGCTGGCGGAGGAGCTGCAGAGCAAACCGCTGAGCAGTGAGGTCAGAGAGCTGCTGAAACTCCTCTCCAAACCCAACCTGAAGGTGAGGACGTGTTGCACCTGCAAAGTGCTCTCTGTGCGGGGGTCTGCATCTGCTCCCTCGGGCTGCCTGGGCTTTCGTCTGCTCTAACCAATTTGCCTGCTTTGAAGAAGGGATGCAATGTTAATCAGAAATACCTGCTGTGAAGAAACACATTTAATGTTGCCCATAAAGTAGATACTTGATTTTTTTTGTCTTTTGCTAACTTCTATTTCATGTACTTCATGAATTTATCAAAAATTTGCTTTTGCTAGAAGGTTTTCAGTCATACCATTGGTTCAATGACACTGTGCATAAGTAACACAACCTGCTGCTCCAAACAAAATTCCTGATGGATATTATTGTTTAAAAAATCTAATTTTGAAAACTTCTGGGGTTCTCTGTGGTGCTTTCATGGAACTTGATATGTCTTATCTGACAGTAGACTATAGGAGCATTGAATTGCTCAGGTTGGAAGGAGGCTGTCTAGTCCAACGTGCTGCTCAAAGCAGAGTCAACACTGAGTTCAGAGCAGCTTCTCAGGGCTTTCTCCCGTCATGGCTGGAAGATGGCTGGGAGCAGACATTCCACCACTCTGTGCAGCCTGCTCCAATTACTAATTATCCTCCTAGTAAAAACTGTTTCCTTATATCCAGTTAGAAGCCCCCCTGTGTATCATTGTTAATGCACACTATCACATTATTTTTCCACTCCAAAGAGAATGAAGAATTTAGTGCTGTAGTTGGATACTGCAATGCTAATTAAATGCAGCAGTTGATAAGTTTAGGGAAAAAACTGTGGAGTGAAAAGGAGCCCTTTTTTAGACAGTTGTTTCTTTATAGTCCCTGTAAAATGCTGATCTCAAAACCTGAGACACTATCATATCTTCAAAGTACTACAGAATTTTTAAGAACAATTATGCTTCCTTTTTAAAGATTATTGCACAGTTGGTTATTCCATAATTTGCAAAGTGGTAAGCTGCTTTTCTCTGAAAGGGTAAGCAATGCCAATGGTGATTACAAGAGGAAATATTGGTGCATCAAATTGCAGAGATACTAATCTTCACTGAAGGTATTTCCTTAGTGACTGTCCACGTGTGTTTCATACTTCTAAAGCTTTAGTGGATTGAGTCTGAAGACAGTTCCTTTCCCACAACTGCATCTCTCCCTTTTTTCACTTTCTCTCACCCCAGCTTGCTGTCTTGCTCCCCCTCTCACTCACTTGGTCTCATTCACTCGCTCGCTCTCGCTGCCTGTTACTTGGAAATTATTAAATGCAATGTGATAATCTTAGTGGGATTTCAGGAAAAGAAGTGCTTTACCCTCAGCGTGGTTAATGTGATTGAATAACTGCTGTAACTTAGCGAGTGTGTCTTGGCTGCAGGAGGAGGTTGCGAGCTGCAGGGTACCCTGCCCTTTGCATGGCCAGACTGCCCAATCCCGCACCAGGCACACACTTGCAGGTGTTCCTGTGAGTTAGGGGAAAGAACTGGCAGTACGTATGATATTTTCGCCTGTTATCTTCTTAATCCGCCTTCTCACAGCAAACATGTCTGGGAGAGATGGTAAAAATCCCGCTCCCTTCTCTGTCATGTTGACCAGACAATGCAGGACTCAGTAGAATCACAGAATGTCCTGAGTTGGAAGGGACCCACAAGGATCATCGAGTCCAACTCCTGTCCCTGCATATGACAACCCCACAGTTCACACCATGTGTCTGAGGACATTGTCCAGTCTCTTCTTGAACACTGTCAGGCTTGGGGCTGTGATGGTATTTCCAGTTCCTTCCCAATCTGTTCAGCTGTATCGGAGCTTATGCCGTACATTGCGTAAGGTTTTCTAGCTTTTTGCTGTTAGGTTGATGGCTGGAGAGGGTTTCTTTATTTCTTTTCTTCTAGAATCCTGGACCAAAATGATGTCTAGAACAACTCTTTCCCACACATCTGGAATTACTTGGGATAACTGACATGTCTTTTCCAATGATGTTGCATAGGCTTTATCTAAGAGCTTGTATATGGCTTAATTTGGGATTGACTGAAACTGGCTCTGTGTTACCCTGCAGGGAAAACTTTCCTGACCTGGCTTATAAGTGCAGCACTGGCTGGCGCCAGCAGGAGAGCTTCGCCTTCCCTGCTGCTGTGCTCCAGTGTTCATGGTATGGTGAAGGATGGTTGGGATTACCTTCCTGCACTGCATCGCTGCTTCCAGCAGTTTGGTGGTGTAAAGGGACAGGTCTAGGAAGATGATTTTAACTTCACAGGTTTGCTTAACATGCTGCAAAAGGCTGGGAAATGTTTCAGCAAATGTCTGTCTAGATGAATACTTCTATATTTTAATTTCATTTTACAAAATTGTTTCATTGAATGTATTTCTGAGTGCATCTGATGAGTAAAGCTTTGACAAGGTTGTGGTATTCATGGTTTTCATCCATAGAGAAGTGTTTTAAAGAAGGAAATAATTTCTCCAAGGCAGTTATATTTATCAGACCTGAGATTTTTCAAGATGTCCTAGAAGTCATTCTGAAGTTTTGTCAGGTGCATTTTCTTTCAGACAAAATAAATTGGGCATTTCTGGTCTTTTAAAAACTGGATGCAATATCCAGTTATGTTGTGAGGGTATTTTTCCTGCTCTAAAATGTGGCATCCGTTACCGTAACTAAATGAAGTAACATTGGTTGTGGTTTATCTTGTATGATTAAAACAGATCTCTGGAAGTAGAACAGAACATGTAGCTCTGGGAAATGGAGTGGATTTGTTTATCTGTGTGAGGTACTGGAAGCCTATAGTAAGTGGGGTTCCCCCGGGGTCAGTACTGGGTCCAGTTTTGTTCAGCCTGTTCATCAGTGACCTGGCTGAAGAGACTGAGTGCACCCTCAGCAAGTTTGCTGATGATACCAAACTGGGAGGAGTGGCTGATACACCAGAAGGCTGTGCTGCCATTCAGCGAGACCTGGACAGGCTGGAGGACTGGGTAGAGAAGAACCTGATGAAATTCAGCAAGGGCAAGTGTAGGGTCCTGCAGCTGGGGAGGAACAGCTCCAGACACCAGTACAAGTTGGGGGTTGACCTGCTGGAAAGCAGCACTGCAGAGAAGGACCCAGGAGTCCTGGTGGACAACAGGTTGACTATGAGTCAGCAATGCACATGTCACGATCAAGTTAGCGAATGGTCTTACCCATCAGTAGGGACGCAAACAGGAAGAAGGGAAGCGCACACTAGAGTTAGTCTGTCAGTCATGGGGCAGAACCCCAGTGACAGGCGCTGTAAGAAAAGACATGTAGTAAATACGACAGATGATCAAACTAAGAATGAAAGACTTTAAAACTTCCAAATTCTCTTGCACTTCTTTCTTGAATAGTAGATCTTGGTTCTTTTTCTGACAAGCTGGAAAAAATTGAGTTCTTTTTGGAATAGTGCCATAGCACAAGGGCATAATTGTTACTTATTTTTAAAATCATTTGAAATCTGAATAACTAAAACAATTAACTATAGGAATTAACATTTTAGGAATTTATTTTGTTGGTGTGGCTGTAAACAAAAATGTCTGTCACAAGAGTGAACCGTGTTTTAGTCCATTGAACAATGTTATCCCAGTTGCACTAACTTTGAGAAAGGCTTAGATAAATTATTCAGGTCTAACTAGCTTTTAACTTCGTGTTTATAACAGCAGTTACATTCCTGATCATTACATGTTAAAATGAACAATTTACCATTTGAAGTTAATCCCTATTAGGGTAAATTTAGTGTGTTTTAAATTCATATAAAATATGTCGTTTGTGGTTGTTGGTGTAATGGGCAGAACAATAGTTATTTTAAAAGCTTATGCTGCTGTGCTAAAACTATTCCGAAGGATGTTTATACCTCTTATGACCCACAGGAAATTAGGCTTTTTTAACCTCCTAAGGATGCCAGTGGTGGAGTCGATCTCCTGTTTATGTGTGCTGAAAGGTTTGCCAGCTGCCAGTCTGAAACATGAACCGGGTACCTAAACAAGGGCACAAGGCAGGACTGTGAATGGTTTCAGTGCATCGTGGTGCACAGGAATGTGAGGTATTTGGATCACTTTGGGTGCTGTACCTGTAGCCATAGAGGGAACAAGCAGTGGACATACCTGAAGTATTTTTCTTGGCTTCTCTTTTATTACTGTAGAATGAATAGAATTTTGGAAGTAATTTTAAGATAACTTGCAGAGTGAGGGGAAAACCACTCCTGTATGACTGGGAATGTTTTCAGATTAACTTATCCATGGACAACTTCAACGTGCTGTTCAGAGAAAATACAATTGTTTTCAGGGTTTTTTTTCAATTGCTTTCAAATGGCAAAGATGCATACACCAGAAAATTGTAAATAGGATTTATGCTTGCTGTTTTATTTGCAGTTCATTTGAAGTGTACGACTTTCAGTTTCACAAAGCATAAACAATTTGCATTTGGAAACATTTTCATCTATTAAGTACCTCCTTGGCTTTCCTTCAGAATAGAACTATGAGTTAAACAAAAGTAAAACTGCAAATAATGAAGCCAGTGCACTTTGTTCTTTGTAGAAATGGTTCCTATATTTGTTTAGTTTCCTTTAAGAACAGAAAAAGTGCTGCTTTTAGCTTGAAGCGTACCTTTTCTGTTCTCCTGTCCTGTTCTGTTCTTCTTGTATTTACTGGGAAGTTTGTAAATTCTCTGATGCCATCATCCGAGGCATCTGAGGCTTACTGGATTTGCACAGTGGCCTAATAGATTGTTCTGATCAAACACATGTTCTGTTAAAAAAACAAACGTCGTAAGCCTTTATCAGCAGAGCCTTGTAAAGCTGCCATACAGTCACTGGTAAAAATTGACAATATGATTTACTGTGCAGGAAACAGCAAGCGTTTTTCTACAAGAACTTTAACATACAAAGCACTCAAAATAATGGGCTATAATAATATAAAACAAAATCTGGTTTTGCTTTGAAAATTCATGAAGCATTTATTGTAACATGTAATTAAAAAAAATCTCAATCTAAACTTTGTCTTCTTTCCAACGTTTCTTTTGTTATTGGACTTGCAGAGGATTTTCCATCAGGGCTTTTTCACTGAAATATGCAGTTTCTGCAGAGTCAACATTTTCCATTGGAAATTGTTGGGATTTGCCTACAACTGTTCAGGTTTTGCATCTGGAGAACCCAAATACAAATTTGAGGTCAGTTAACATCTGAGCTGCATTTGGGCTGTTACTGTATCCTGGGCACTTGCAGGACGTTTTGGCCCTGTCCCTTTAGAGACCCGTCTTACCAAATATACCAATGTTTTCTATTTTTACTCATGTCATGGGAGGCTGTTCTTCTTATGAAATATTCATGCTAACACACGATAACACAAACTGTAATATCTGTTCCGGAAGCATAGTTTCACATGATTTATAACTATTTAATCACCAGTGGTCTTTGAGGTTTGCTGATAGGACTCGTTACAAGAGTTGTGCTCTTATAATATATTGAGAGATTTTACTATACAAGCCAGTTTATTATAATGGCAAGCTGGAATGCATTGTACTTCATACGTCAACTCAAAAGTTACCTACATAATCCTCATTTGCGAGATCAGATGCCATTAATTTGTAAATCTGCAGGAGCCTGGTTGATTTTGGATGGTATGCTGTGAAATATCAGCAGTGAGAGGGAAATATTTCTTTTCCCCCTAAGCACTGTGTGCAGATTACTGCAACAGTAAGCAAGGACCACAGCACCGATGGTTTGGTAACGTTGGTTGATGGATAAGCTGAGGAGAGGAGACTGTGCTGGGGGGGACTTTGTTGGCCAGTGAGTGGGGTCCTTCTGCCCAGTGTTTCCTGCCTTTAAACTGTTTGCTACGCTGGGAAGCCCTCCATCACACATTTTGGCAACCTTGTTAGAGGAAAAATAGATTTTATTCTTAACTCTTCTCAGCTTTAGACCTTGACTTCTTATTTCCATTTCTGCTTGCACTCCAAAGGAGGTTTTTATAGAAAACTTTCTCATGTGGGGAGTGCCAGGAGAATATGTTGCCATCTTTATTTCTGAATGTTCGTGTTACTGGTATGATAATAGCAAAATAGTCTTTTAAAAAACAGCAAGAAAAGCCTTGACGGAGAAAATCAGAAAGCAGTTGTTACAGAAAGCGGTTAATGTGGTAGAAGGGGACAGGCTATACATATAACAATATACAATGTATCATAAGCATAGATGTAAGATGATATAAAGGAAATGAAAGAATACTGCATTAGTATATATTACCCTGGAAATGCTCTCAGGTCCGTCTCATGTGTTAACTCAGCTGATGTCTGACAGACAGCTTGTCTGTCAATCTTCTTAGACGTATGGACATGAGAATGCTCACTAGCAGCCAACATATAATAAACAAAGTGATAAATATAATGAACAAAGGTGAAACCAGGCAGCTTGGTAGCAGAAAATAGAAGATTTGAAAAGTAAATGGAAGAAATTCTTTTGTTATATATACAGACTTCCCCACATGAAGGAACCAACTTTAACCCATGTGAGAATGTTGGATTGCACACCTGTAACTATAGCATTCACAATGCAACACGTAAAAGTTGGCAACATTATTGAAGCTGGCAAATTAGTAGGAGGAAGAAAACAGTGTGGATAAAATCACATCCCATTCAAGTAGCAATTCTGTTTAGCTAATGAAAGTGGAGAAACTACGCAATACAATGCAAACAGTCCCTTTTTCAGTTGTCTTTTTTTTTTTTTTTTTATGCTGATTTCAGTGGTGTTTTTCCCTTGCATTTGCCAGACTGTTCTATTTGAGCTCTCCATTAACTTATTTAAGAGTCTCCTCTTTTCTAGTTAATTGATCAATCTTTGGTAGTGGTCCAGTATGGTAATAACTTTTTTCCCCTTTCTGCTTATTCCTGGGTTTCTAGTCAGTGGCAAACTGTTCCCATGATCAACCTGTAAATCTGTTACCTGTAAATTTATAAATCTGTAAGTATCCTTATCAAATATATTTTAGAAAGTTGCAAGCTTTTTTCTTATACCTGCTGTTTTCCTGGCCTTTTAAAAAGAATGTTTCTATTTAAAAGGCAGTATTAATCTTATTGTATCATGTCTATTTTAACATTTTATAATTCTTCAGTTACAACTTTATTAAGTACTTGTAAAAGATTTGCTTATATGTAATGATGAAGATAATACTCACTGCAGCTTTCAGTTCTCCAGAATGATACCTGAATTCAGTGAAATTAATATATAGAAATACTACTTCTAGTGTTCAGTACAGAAAAAGTCCAGAGTAGGCAAAAGTAATTACCTAAAAACCTAAACGGGTTGATTATTTTTAGTTAGGTGTCTTTATAGTATGAGTACTCCATAGAGGAATTTAAGGCCTCCTTATCATAAATGAATATATGTTGTTATTTTCTGGAGGAATCAAGTATATCCAGATTCTTTTAACCTCATGGATCAGTAGATGTTTTATTTTTAAGACTTTTATATAATGTTGCTGTCAAATAAAGGCTGGGTCATTTCTAAAAGACACTTTTTCAGAAAGGGCAACTGCAACTTCAGCTTTTACTTTTCTTTAGTTTATATTTTCACTTGATTTCTTCGGGTGGGATGTCTTCAGGTGGCTTTCCACCAAGAAAAGATGCATGCTACTGCTGTAGACACTTAATACTGCAGGATGCTGTCACTTCTTCAAAAAATGAATTGATGAGGGATTGCCAAGATATTGGAAGAGTGCTCCTGTCTTGGCATTCTCCACTCTGCAAACCATCTATTTGTGCTCTTGGAAGTTACTTCAATGGGGCGTAAAGCTTCAAGAATGCTCTAGCTGCATGAATCACGTTACAAATGTAAAAGAGACTTTGTTAGATTCTTCACTGTTGATTTAAAATCGGAGCTTATTCTGCCATTGTCCATAACTGAGGGAAAACAAAGGGCTGTCATCTGGAAGAACAGTAACACCTTTAGCAGATGACAGGGACAGGCTGCGTGTTTCTGTGAACACTTGAGAACAGTTCAACTTCAGGAGAGTCTCCGGGGGCTGCGAACAATGAGCCAGAGGAAGCGGAGTCTGAAGATGCAGAAAGTTCACTTTTCTGTTGGCTATTGCTGTCTGGCCACCAGTTGCAGGTAAACCCATCAGTTCAGATTGGTGAATCTGAAATCAAGGAACTGCATTTTCAGGCAAGGAAATTACCCTTTTGTGAAAGGAAGTTCATATAGTCATGGATAAGGTCCATCACAGTACAGGAAAAAGTAATATATACTGAATATTGAGCCAACTGAGATGTTGCTATGCTAAAAACATTAATATATGGTAGATATTAAGAGCACAAACCCACACATGTACAGTATGTGTTTTAAACATTTTTAATCACTACTGTGACCCAACTGCATCAAAGTCAAATTAGAAAAAAAAAGGGATTTAATTGCCAGCTGTACAAGCTGAAACTAGAGGGCAACTCTGGTTTAAGTACAGATGGGACAGTTGCAAGCACGGAATATTTTTTCTCCTTTGTACGTATCTAACTGTTGTCTTCTTGCACAAAGTTCCATTTCTAGGGAGTTTATAGAAAATACATAGGAAAACTACAAAATTTGAAGGATGGAAAGAAGTAAATTAACTCTGATTTTTTTTGCTATGAATTAGTGCACCCATTGGTGTCCTGATTACAAACTGAAAGTCATGTTTAATTTATAGGACTTATTTCATTTTTCTTACCATCACTGTCAACAGTTTTTTGCTTGTGTCAAATGAACACTGTATATGATTTCTAGTGGCATAAGTAAAACATGTTTCTTTGGAAGTTCACTGATTTCTGTAGCATTATGTGTTGTACATATTAAACTTGAGAATTTTATTCAGAAGAGAAAATCTCAGATTTCTGTAAGAAAGTGATTAGATTATTGCACCTTCAGAAGGAATATTATTACTTCTTTGCCTGATAAGTGCTTACGGTAGCTTGTTGGCTCACTCATTGGTTCTACTGCCAAAACCAAAAAATTCAGTTCACTGTTATCCCAGCCATCCTCTGGTTGCTTCAGCATCACAACCAAGTTTCTCCTGCCCGTGGGTTTTATTGCTTGCTTCTGCTTCTAGATTATGCTTCAAGCTTTAGCTGAGCTGGAGAATTCAGCTAATGCAGTTGTTCTCACCTGTTGGTCAAGATGCCTGTTCTCACCTGCCCTCCTGTTCCCTTGTCCACCCTTCTCCTGCGGCAGGACGGGGCTGCAGGTGCTGGCGCAGCGGGCACTGTTAGTGGGCAGAGTCTGCCATGCCCAGCCCTGTTCTGGTGGCTGTTTCACCACCCATTTGCTGGAGAATGGTATTGGGGACGTGGAAGCCACCCATACATCAATGTAAAGTCTAGTTCATGTACTCAAGATAGTAGGTTTAAAGACTCCTGTAGAAGAAGAAAGGCTGTTCTCTTCCCCCTGCCCACCAACCTAAATTCTTATCTTCCTTTTCTGCTGTTAAATTTTGTGCTGTTTACCACTTGCTCTTAAATGTATAGCTTGATTCTGACTACCTTATACTTTATTCCTTTTTTCTCCAGACTATTCTCAAGTCAAATTGCTTTTCTGAGCCTAGAGCCTGTATGCCATCACCATTACGCTACAGCTTTCTGCTGGTTTTATTCTCCTGCTTTCTAAATTCTTGCACATGTTTGGCTGTTACATCTTTTATGCTTCTCCTTCCATTTTGATGCTCTGATGGTCTTTCCTTCAGTGAGCTCAGTCTCCTCCCAGCTCTTTCCGCTTTCCTTCTTTGATATCAGTCACTGGATGACTTCATTCACTTGGTTTTAACTTTATGAAAGTTACTCATAAATCAGTCTTTCCAGTCTTGAATAATTTTCTCCACCGACATCTTTAGCTTGTCTTTTTTCAGTCTACTGTAACCCCATCACAGAGGACACCACGATGTGGTAGAGCTCTCTGGAGGACGAGCTCTGCCAGGTGAGTCCAGGGGCACTTTGCTGACAAAGTTACTTTTCTGCTCTGGTGCAACTTCTCTGTGCCAACCTCAGCGGAAGTTACTGTCACCATAGCAAAGCAAAGAGGTGGAAAAAGGTCTCTGTCTCACCTGATAGAGTTTAGGCTGAACTGCCAGAGAAGGTGGCCGGTGCTAATGCTCCAGGCCGTGCACTGGGACAGCAAAGTCATGGGCCATTTTGTTCCGTTTTGCTGGCTCTGCTGCCAGGGCAGGGATCGCTCCATGGGCAGGTCACCATCAGCTGGGTTGGCGGTGTCACCACCTGCTGCGGCTGTTGGCTTTCATAAAGGCTGCTTTGAGTCCCTACAAGTTTTATATCGATAATCCTAACTATTAATTATTTAATTTTCCCATCTTGTTTTGTCAAGTACCGTAAAGAAAGAGACTGGTTTTGTTTCTTTGTCCATTCTGTCTTGCTTCTTTACTTAACTTACTGTTCTCTAAAATGTTTTTCTAGACTAGTAACTGTAAAATATTTCTGAAAAGTAAAGCTTAAATTGAGATTTTTAATAATGAGAATTAAAAAACTTAAGGAGCTGTGTTCACAAGTCGGAGGCTACATGGGGTATTTTTACTCTTACAGATCTCAAAATATAAACAGAAGCAAAAAATAATATAAAATTTGTCATTGTTTTACAGGAGCAAAAGTGTAGTCAGTGTAGTTAAATGATACACATTTTTCAAAATATAGAACTGTTTTCATTAATAACATTCCCAATTTAAATAAACATTTAAGGTTTCAGAACAGTTTCAGAAAAAGGACTTTGAATGTTTCCAATGTCAGATTTGCTTTGTGTAAGTTGATAGTGTAAAATTTCAATTTATAAACTGTGAAATGATCAGTGATAGCTTTAATATGAAAAATACTGCACTAGTTATTAGACATTTCAGAGGTCTGATGAAAGTATTCATTTCCAGCTAGATCATGTCTAAGAATTTAGCTGAACATCAATATTTATATTTAGGTAGTGCAGGAGTTTGAATCATACCTTCTTTCAAGTTCTAAATATGGACCGTGTTTACATTAGTGAATCATAAGCATAGAACTTAGAGCTGAAATGAAATCTTTTTCTCCAGAGGTACTTAAATACACATGACCCAAATTTTGGATCATACATGCATAGTTCTGAAGAGCTGTGTATTGGAAAACAAAAAACATTTTAAAAAAATCATCTGCAGAGTTTCTTATGATAAATAAAGTCTTAAAAATATGAAAAAAATAATATAATGGCAGTGAATAAGTTAATCTTATCTACAAAAAGAAAACATTACTACCATTCCATTGCCATGTGCATTTACTGCACAGTTATTCCATGTAAATCTTGTTCCTCATAAGATCCAACTTTTGTTTCTTCACACTTGTAATTTGTTTGTGTTTTAAAGAGTCCCAACCTTTTCTATAAAAGTCTAGCCTGACACAGAGTTTTTTTAACTAAGCATACATTATATTAATTGCACAGTGCAGCGCAGCTGTGCGTATGGTCATTTCTTCGTTGTGTTCAGAACATACGGACATTCTTCTGAGAACGGGCTCTGATCACTTCTAGTTGAAGCTTTGTTTGCAGGTTAATTATTGCCCCGTATCTGTGCTGCTGACTATTGAAATCAAGAGCAGCTGCAGTGGGCAGAGCAAGGTGTGTTACAAGAAGCGATGATGGAGGACAAGCAGGAAAGAAATCTCGGCATGTTCAGCGTGCAGCATGAACAAGTTTGTGGTCATAGAAGCTCTTCTGGAAGATTGACTGAGAAAAGACATAATTTCTGGCATTCATGCTCTTACCTAAAATATGCATCTTTGCACTGAGATAAAGTAGTACTAGAGTTTTGGGAAAAGATCTTATGTTGAAAACTGTAGTATATTGTGGTTTAGTATGTTTTGTGGGAGGAGGAGGGAAGGGGTTGGTAAGTTCCAGTTGTGAGTGAAGAAAAGCTTCATAAACACCAGACATTGATTGACATCGGTTTATAATACTTGGGCCGCATCATTGTTTTGTGCGTGGTGTCCAGGATCTGGCAGTCAGAGCAGGGCAGTACCTTACGAACACTGGTGGCATAATTCAGTGTAGCAGTGAACAGAAGCTGTTCTGAAAGTTTCATTGTCAAGGGTAGATTCTTCTGAACATGTTTTAATTTGCTACCTTTTACTCTGCAAGTGGCGCTTTAGATTATTTTCATCTGTTTTCTCTATCTGCCTGATTGTTTTTAAACTGCAATGTAGAACCTTATTAAATTGAACCAGACCATGAATGTGCCCTACATTATGTGGAAAAATGTAATTGCAGAAGACTAGTTTCAGAAGTCGTAACTGTAAGTAACCTGAAGTAAAAGCAAACACTACTTTTGTTTTAGTATATCTTTGATGTTTCCCATACATCCTTAGAGGACTGCATTGATTGCATGGCTTTACATGTGTAATGCTTCATAATACACATTGCCAGGAGGAAACATAGTTGCTGGCCTGAGGTTTTTAGCTCAGATCTAAAGTAAAACTAACGTTTGGTGGGAGGGAGTGGGTAATTTCTGATGATAAATAGTACAAATTCATAACTGTGTCTTGGGAAGAATACCAGAAATAATTAGAGTGCGTTGAAGTGTTTTTATCAAATTGTACAATATACGTAGAAATTAGTAAAATAATAGCAACTTCTTATGAAGCAGGTACGATCTTCCTCTCTGTTTATTTTGTTGAGGCCCTAACTTCAAATTTGAAGTTCAGAATTTCAAGATATGCTCTTTGCCTTCTGCTTTTGACATGATACCTTGTAGCATTGCCTGGGAATTGTTTTCTGTTGTTACAGTCTAATCCATTCAGGAAGAAAAAAATCTGGAATATTGTAATGGAAGTGTCATGCTTTTTTAAACATTTGTATTATCCTTGAGAAGTTTCCGGTCATTTGTGTACTCAGCCTTTTATTAAGTAGCGAGTAAACTGGTATCAGAGAACTGTAGCCATTTTCTGTTCTTTATTAAGGAATTTATTCTTAATTACTATTGTAATTGTTATAATAGATTCATAATTACAGTCATTCTTATGAAACCTTCTGATATCATCCATGTCTACACTGTTGATGTGTTCTGCTGTATCCCAAACTTCTCCACATTTTCCAAAATGCTTTATTTTTATTGTCAGGAAGGTTATCAATTTGCAAATTACTTCTGCTAATCAGACTACATCTTTTGTAATATTGACTCTTTGGGAAAAAATATCAAGTCAAAATTTAAATATTCATGTATTGAGGAGCAACTACTTGAAAACAGAAGCAACTGGAAAAAGTAGACAGAATGATATGTATATTTGTTGCTGTTAGCCCTGCTATAATGCATAGTTTTCACTACAAAAGTAAAAGAATTATTTAACTGTTTTTTTCACCAATTTAAAAGGTGTTACAAATTATGAAAACTTTTCAAAACAGAAAAGAACTTTAAGAGTTCTGTATTTAGAAAAAGCTGTGAATTTTAGATTATAGCTGAGTTTTTTTAGAGCATTAGGAGAATGAGCTTTCTAACTTGGACTTTCAAGATTTTCAGTTTCTGCACATTCATAAATTATTTTAAGATTGACTGTTTTGTCAGATTTCATTTGGGTTTTCTTTGAAAAATCTATTGTTCAAGCGAAGTGTGGCCTGGAGAAGCAATGGAGAAAGAAAGGAGGCAAGACGTGCGTCAGGTGATTGATAAGCACCTGCCTGAACCAAATCGTTTCAACATTATGTTCCTCAATCTCAGTCATGAATTCCACAATAAATTAAAAATTCCTAAATTAATTTGGATCTCATATGAAAGGGAGCTAGTATGAAGGGGATCTGGTAACCAGGTAAGCTTCCAGAGCTCCTCAGAAGGGAATATTTGGGCCACAGCTTATAGTCATACATCTCATGTTTGAACAGAAGTACTGGTAGATGCTTATTTTGCTCATTTGTTTCATAGAACTGCTTATTGTATCAAATACACTTTTTATCTAGGACTAGTAGAATGTTCTTACTTTAGGAGAGTTGGGCTTTCTTCTGTTCATGATTTTTGTAGTTTCAAGCTAATGTGCAAAGCACTTGGTATTTTTGTGTGTATGAAGACTCTGTTCTGTATCCACAGTTTAGTAGATGCATACGTTCTGTATATGAAAACACATACTTTATGGAGTTTTTCATGAGTTTGACGTGTGTTAAAATTGTATACAACAATTATGTTCGATCTACGTGCATTACACGGGAAGAGTCAGGCTGTGAATAATATCCTCTGCTTTGTCTTTCATAAATGTCTCAGATGCCAAATAACAAACTGACTGTCAATGTTTGCAGGCTTTGCTCTCTGTACATGATACTGTTGCTCAGAAGAACTACGATCCTGTCTTGCCCCCCATGCCTGATGACATTGATGAGGAGGAAGACTCAGTTAAAATAATCAGGCTCGTCAAAAACAGGGAGCCATTGGTAAGTAACCCTGTCTTTTATTTTGGGGTTTCGTGTGAGTGCACAGGGTGGGGGGTGTTGAGATTATGAGCGTGAATGGGTAACATTAACTTGAAACACAGACAGACAGACATTACGCCTGTTTATTCGTAACATTCAATAATACACTTGTGACTTCCATTCGCGGTCATTATAAGTAAAGCACATGAAATGAATCATAAGAATGTGTTCTTTGATGGTGTTTGAGCATTATATATGTGGGCGAGTCTGAGTATTTAGATCAATAATATATTCATCTTTTATCTTGAATTCAAATCACGAACTTGTTTTAAAATGAGAGAGGGAGAATGAATCTCCAGAGAAATCTTGACCTTTGTTGTGAACTGTGCCTGTTACCATTCATGTAAAAAGAGGTGACCTTTCGATACACTGAAAAGAAAGCATAAAAACATATTTTAAAATACTTGAATTGAAATCTGGGCAAATTTAAGATGTCTGTTGTTGTACTTTGGACTATGAATACTAGAAAGTTAATATCTTCATGGGGATATCTGGAAAAATGAAAGGACTAAACGTAGGTTGTATTATGAGAATATTAAAATGCTTTACTGATTTGGTTATTTTTATTTGCTGTAGACTGAAAGTCATCTTGTATAAAATTTAACTATATTCCTTTTCTCCTGCAAACCAGTGAGAGCTTTATTTATGTTGTACTGGATATTTGTTTTAATGGATAGCAATCCTAAAGAAATATCTCAAAGTTACTTTGCGAAAGCCATGATTTTGTATTTGAGATGACAGTGGGAGAGCGATGCCTCTGTTAGGCGTGCAGGGGTAGCTTGTCTCACAGTAGATATTTTACTATTACTCTTATTCTTGATGGATTTCTGGCATCAATAAACATGAAGGAAGTTTTGGTATTGACTGACTGTAGGTGCCCATGGGCATAATTAAATGTTTGACCGTATGGAAAGTTTTTGCTTTGTTTTAACATAGTAAATATACTTTTTTTTTTTTTTTTCCCTAAATGTCTAAATCACAGCTTTAAGTTTTCCTTTTCTTTTTATCAAAGAAATTCTTTGAGGAAAAAAAATAGCTTTAGCTTTTAGTATCAGAAAGAGTATTAATTCTGAAAGGTGTGAAGAAATTTGAACATATAGTATGAAATGAGTTCTAATTGAGCAGCTTATTTTTAGTGTTAATGAAAACACCCTTATTGTTGCTTTTCTTGAATTTGTCAGGAAAATCTTAATAAAATCTTAATTTACTTAGTTTCGTGTTTCAAACATGATTTGCTACTAAGACTTTTGTGAATTAGATACTGTAAGTTAATATCTCAAAGTGTCTTGGATAAATCGCAACTCCGAAAACAAAACAGATTGTCTGAAAACCTATATGAAATACATACGTTGTATATTGGCTTTTGAGATTTTAAGCACTCCTAAAGGGAAAAGTAGAGTTGCCTAAGCTGAGGGTTATCCTTGGACTGTTCCTCAGGTTCCACTGTTGCCCATCCGGTGGGACCCTCCAGATCCCGGTGTGTCTGCTGTGGTTTAACCCCGCTGGCAGCTCAGCCCCACGCAGCTGCTCGCGTGTTTTCCTCAGTGGGATGGGGGAGAGAATCAGAAGGGTGAGAAGTGAGAAAATTCACAGGTTGATATCAAGACAGATTAATCGGTAAGGCAAAATCCACATGTGCAAGCAAAGCAAAAGAAGGAATTCACTCGCTGCTTCCACCAACAGGCAGGTGTGCAGCCATCTGCGTCTCCAGGAAAGCCGGACTTCATCACACGTAGCCGTGACTTGGGAAGACAAACGTCATCACTCCAAACATCCCTCCCTTCCACTTTCTTGCCCCAATTTGATTGCTGAGCACAGCACCATATGGTGTGTGATATCCCTCTGGCCAGCTGTGGTCAGCTGTCCCAGCTGTGTCCCTCCCAGCTTCTGTGCACCCCCAGCCCACTCGGTGGTGAGAAGCAGAAAAGCGCTTGACATTGTAAGTGCTGCGCAGCAATAGCTGAATCATCCCTGTGTTATCAACGCTGTTCTCATCACGAATCTAAAGCATAGCACCATATGAGCTAGCATGAAGAAAATTAACTCTGTCTCAGCCAAAACCAGTACAATCTCTTAAAAAGGTACATCCACACTTAGCACAACTCTTGTGCTAAAGAAATAGCAGAGAGGAGTGGTGGGTTGTTTTTTTTTTTAGAACTGTCTTTTACTAGACAGGACTGTGGCCATGGAAAATATAAAAAATGTGAGATAACTCAGTTCTTCAGTTTAGGATTACCTAGTTTATTTATCAAGGTGAAAACAGCTTTATAATGGAATCTGTGATAGACCTATTGCTAGGAAGAGGCAAAGGACAAAGGTAATTGCAGCCTGCAACTACCTGAGAGTGGGGAGCTCACAAGGACAGTGGAGTCAAACTCTTCTCAGCAGTGAACGATGCTGAAACACATGGCAATGGCCACAAGTTGCAGCCATGGGAGGCTTATGCTGAGAATTAACAGAAGTATTTCAATAGGTAGAAGGTCCAGCACTGGAGCAGAGTAACCGGAGATGTGGAATATCCAACCTCAAGCATAATGTAATGCCTGACTTCATCTGGCATTGACAACAGTCCTGCCCTGAGCAGGACATTGGCCTGAATGACATCCAAAAGCTGCCCTTCAGCCAACATTTCTAGATTGTACCTTATCTGTACAGGAGAGGAGTTTTTGTGTTCTTTCCAAATCCCCTGTCTATCTTAATGTTTCATTTTTGTCGGAGTTCTGTTTTGCATGTTACTTGTTCTACAGGAAGACTTCAAAGGATAGTGTATAGTGTCCTTCTCCTTTTCCATAATGCACCTGCATTCCATTTTGGCATTATTATTGTTAATGTAAACATGCATTTCTTTGTGGCAGATTTGTAGTGACTTATTATGACACCATCACCACAATACATAACAAATCTATTATTTTTGTCTTCCCTAGATTTCTTTTTTTCACTTGGATAAGGGCTGAGAAGAAACAGGGATAGTAATTCAGATAAGGTCTTACCAAAATATGGCACAGCAGAATAAATAAAGACAGGTTTATACTAGATATATTAGATCTACTGCATTTATGCTTTCTGAAGTTAATTTACTAAATAAAGGATATGCCACGATCTATGTTTACTAACTATTTAAAATTTTAATTTTAATTTTCTATTTGTTTCTATGTCTTTTTAGTGGCTTTTCCTTCAGAACTTGTTCTAAAGCATAGGTGTCAAACTCATTTTCATTGGGAGGCACATGAGCTCTGCGGTTGCCTTCAAAGGGCTGGCTGTAATTTTAGGCCTCTATAAATGTACGAATAGTTAAATTTGTACAGGCCTAAAATTACATTCAACCCTTTGAAGGCAACCATGAGGCTGATGTGGCCCCTGATGAAAATGATTTTGATACCCCTGTTCTAAAGTATTGGGTATTCTTAGCACAGATCAAAGAGTCTCTACTTGTTCGGTTCATTTATTCACTATTCTCCAGTCGAAAAGTCTGACCTCCACTTGCATAGTTATATCAAGATGTTTGATACTGAGCTTGAGATTGAAGGTACCATACAATATTTTTTCTGGGGTGGAGACTGTCTGGTTTCTTGACTTGAAGATACTGAGCTCTTTGAACTTTTGTTTCACCTCGGATACATTCTGGTTCTCTATTTTTACACAAACAGTAGAGATTGTTTTTCTGCAGAGCAGTAAGCTTTAAATCAGTTGCACACTCTGGATGTTCTTGAATTGGATATCTCTTTTGGATGACTTTCAACTGTACTCTCTGTGAAGCAAATTAGGCACTCTCGTAACTTCTTTGGAATATATATAGTGACCATTTTTATATAAAACTGTACCACATTTCCCCTTGTATTTCTTCGTGCTTTTCTCTGAGTTAAGCACCTCACCGGTGTTCTGAGCCTGTGTTAATCACATATTAATGAGGCCTGAGTTCCCAGGAGTAATCATCTCGAAAGAGGGGGAAACACATGGTTTGTGGGAGGGCTTTC
This sequence comes from Streptopelia decaocto, assembly GCF_964273445.1. Classification (NCBI taxonomy): domain Eukaryota; kingdom Metazoa; phylum Chordata; class Aves; order Columbiformes; family Columbidae; genus Streptopelia; species Streptopelia decaocto. The sequence goes on along the minus strand of NC_138655.1, from coordinate 146,764,892 downwards.
TGTTTGCCAGACTTCCCCAGTTCAGAAGTCAATGCTGAACTTTCCTCCAGTTTTTTGGAAGAGATGGTTTAAAATTGTTAATCCTTCCACAGTTGTGGTGGAGTTTTTTTGTTTGCTTTTGTTTTTCTAAATGCTGTATTAGCAAATGCCGTTCTAGCAGTGTCTCGCTCACATGAGGTGAAATTGTGTCAGGAGGTTTTATCGAAACTTATGTAAAGAGAAGTAGAAACATCTCTTTTCAGAACTAGTCCAAAATTCACATGGCTATAATTAGGCTTTTTATCAGATATCTTGGAGGGTTTTACTTATGCCTACCTCTCCAGGGCTTTTTCAGCCGCTGTCGTGTTCCTGGTTAGCATTCCTGAGCTCCGAGATGTACAACCACACTACCATGGCATCTATGAAAGATGCTTGCCTTAATGAAGGGATGATTAATTCTCCAGAGCTGCGTATTTCTTTTCATTAAGTAGAGGAGGAGCCTAGACACCTAGCTTGAACTAGATACGTGATTTCCATAGCTGAACCTGAGGGAAATGAATTGTGGAGATTTAAAAGAGTCCTTTACATGTTCTGCCCGTGAAGATTCTTGCTTGCCTCTCAGTGAGTCCCCATAGCTCAGTTCTCATTAGTGAATGAACCCGACTGTTTTACAGTTAGGCTTAATTTGGGTGTAAGAACAGCTTTAGTGTGGATAGTCTACATGTATGTGAGCATCGACTTTTAAATAACTCTTCACTATAAAGTAGGTAACTGATATTTGTATTTGCATTTTCCATAGAGAATGAATTAAAATAAGGCTTACTGAAGTACTTATTTGCATTCAGCATCTGCATGTGCTTTTGTTTAACAGAAAGGTATGCAAAAATATTACAGATGTTTCAGACTCTCTTATTAGTAATTTATTTTACAGGCTAGTCTTTCTTTCTTTAAAAATAAAGGCTTATAATGTTTATATTCTGGAACCAGCAGATAAATGGATGAACTAATAAAAGCTCACATCTGTGAAACCCTGAGTGATGCTCACCAATCAGTGTTACTACATTAAAGATGGGGGAGGAAAAAAAAAGTGAAAGAGCCTTGCTAAAGGAGCTTGTATTATTTTTAGTGCTTTTGCATGGTATACCTTTAAACATTTTCTCAGTCTGATCACCATATGGCTCCCAAACTCCTTATTTTTCCTGTTAAAAGTATTTTAAACTGAGCTATGCTATTACATCTGTATATGTCTCATTTAGGGTAACTTACACTTTTGGCTAGCGACACTGAAAATATTTTCCAGCTCTCGAAGTCCAGTCTAACCTTCTTCCATTTTTAAAGCTCTAAATGAGGAGCTGCATTGCACATGTAACTGAAAGTACTGGAGCTGAACATCTCATATGGATAAATTCTTGCCAGATTATATATACCTCATAGTTTAAACAGGGCTGGCACCATTACAAGAGAAGCTTCTTTTTCAGAAAGTCAACTCTTGGGATTTTCAAGAAGAAATCCACTTGTGTTTGATGATTTCTTTTAAGTATCCTAAACTTGGAGGGAAGGGGAATTCAAGTAACTCTCTTATTTTCTTTGTGTACTATAGATACAGCAAAAATACATAAATTCAAACAGTGCTTTTACTGGGTCTGTCCATTCCCTTTGAGTTTGCCACAGAGGAGTTATTGACAGTGAGCTAACTTGTGTTAAATAATTTCCCTGTGAATTCAAACTTGATTTTGTGCTTTGTTTGAAAATTCAAATTTACTTGTTCTCTTTGTTGGGACATCTGTCAAATTGTCTAACCTGTGCTAGGAAAATTCATTTTGTGCCATTAGTGATAATCTCATCAAGCATGAGGTGACCATTCCACTTGGACAGGAGCCTTATCGTTGCTTCCAGATGCTGGCTGGGTCAGTACTCTGGTCTTTTTTTTCTAGGGTTTGTCTAAAAATAAGGTGAAATGAAGTACCTGTTCTGAGACAGCAGCATTAGGGTCTGGGGTAGCTGGGTGATCATAGTGGAAGGTTGTTAGTCATTCCGTACCTTTTGCATTTAGTAGTGTTGACTTCTAGGTAAAAGTCAGGAAGCCTTTCTGTTCAGGGCTTTTCCCGTAATTAATTAGGAGAGCCTCTCTTTCTTGGGGACAATATGGTAGAAATGTCCTGTATTTATATTTGGCTCTAGCATCGTCATGTGTAAATTATTATTTTTTTTTTAATATCCATCAAAAAGATGCTTTGTACTTATAAACAGTTGTAATCTTCCAGGTATTAATAATAAACTCCAAATTAATAGCCGTTGCTGCAATGTCAGAACTCAATATTGAGATATAGGCTAGAAGGGCTAATGCTTTGTTTAATGTGTTCCTAATGGTGTGCAGTTCTTTTTGCTCAGAAGTCTAATAATGAGCTTTTAAAGTGAGATTAGCTGCGGCTAAATCTTTATCTTTTTCAAACTTTCAGACTCGGTTGAAACTGTAATACAAACAAATGTTTGCCAATATAATAGCATTATAAACAGCACATAAGGATGACAAATTGCAGAATTACTTTGCTTATGGATAGAATGTCATAATAAATTTAAGATGTAAAATAAAATGCTCAAACACAGCACATCAGTTTTCCTGACGACCGTTAGAAATTCATCCAAAGAGAATATTGTGTGGTGTCTGTTTTAATTTTTCTCTATTTGCAATAAATGCAACTTGCATATACTAAAATTAATCTCCCATTTTTGTTTTGTGCTGGTTTTCCATCTCAGAGGCAGAGGGAAAAGGAAACAAGTTTGTTGACAGTCAGTACAATTTTTAACTGCAGTGAAACGTCACCCCCATTACTTACTTGTACTTATTTTGGCTTCACATCCATGAAACACTTAAAAATTGAAATAGTGATAAACATGATGTTCATGTTTAGTCTAAACAAATACATAAACTAGCTGTAAAAGCAATTTAATTATTTAAAGGAACTTTATTTATAAAGTACTTCTGTACTCTACTTCAAGCACAGCAATTTTCTGATGGCAGGAAATTCTAACCACTCTCTTGTACTCAGAGGTGAAGTAATACTAATAAAAAATATGGAATTTTTCAGAAAATTGACTTACCTGCCAGAGTCCTAAATACCTCTGTCGATTAAAAAAGTCAGAGCTATCACAGGTAACTGTAATAAATACATTGACATGGCAAAGTGATCATGTGCAGATAAAAAGCTGTTGGCCAGGAGGTGCCTTTTTCTGTGTTGCTTTGTGAAAATACTGGATCAAATAACCTTTTTGGAGGTGATTATACGGTACATCGTAACTAGCTAAAATCTATGTAATTATTCTGCGGGTTCTGCCTTCCAAGCAGGGCCAGCGTTTCCCCCGGGCCCAGTCCCCTCTGCCTGGCAGGACAGGCCGCTCCGCGCCACCGCATCCTTCCCAGCATTTTTCTCATCTAGACAGCTGTTTGCTGGAAATTTAACTACATGATGTCATTTTACCTGAATGCCTGGCTGCTGTGTTTGTGCAGTGTATGAAAACAGCCATGGCTAAGTCAGGAAACGTTCCCCTCCTCCGCACTGCTGTCCCGCGGGTCGTCCAGGTGAGCCCTGGTGTGCAGGGGCATTCCTCAGATTCCTGTTTATTCATTGATAACACTGGCAAGCAAAACTATGATGAGTGGGTTACACAGGCAGTTCTGAGCATAAAGTGCAACTATTACTAGCACAAATAAAGTTTTTATAGCCATAGTATGTAATGTGGCCTGTTTTAATGTAGGAAAAACAATTTATCAATTCTTAGTAATAGTTTAGTACAGTTTTAGCCACAGGCTCAGGTAAGGTACGCTGCAGTTAACATGAAGTCGAACAGTAAACTTCTTGTATCATTTTTCCAAACTGCATGAGTCAGTTCTGAATGGAAAAGAACTCATGTTTTAATAGGATGGTAACAGAGCAACGTATTTTGTATATTCTTTTCATAGGCAAGTACCATTTCTGGCTTATTCACACATTGCTATAATACGATGTCAACTTTTTTGCAGTTTTATGTAGCAAATGTTTTTTTTTAGTCTAGTGAATTAAAATTATGGTAAGATTAACCAAATAACTTTTTAATTTTTTTTTTTAAGGGTGCTACTATTAAAAGGGATGAACAGACTGGTGCAATTGTGGTGGCCAGGATAATGCGTGGAGGAGCTGCAGATAGAAGTGGTAAGGTTTTGCTCTTTTCCATTAGTTATTCAAGTTCTATAACTCAGAAGAAGATGAGATAAAATGGAAACAAATTGTACACACAGAATACATCGCTATCACAAACAAAAGTATTTGGGGTTTGGACAGCTTTCCAGAGTGATATTTCAATACTGGTGAAAGTATTCATGCTGATTCTTTTTTCCCCAATTCACATCCAAATGGGCATCTTTGAGTTAGCAGATACAGGGTTTTTTTTTAAATATATAATGGTTTGTTTCCATGTGAAGATACGCACTTGGAAATGAAAGGCTATGCCAAGATTACAACCCGCTGATGGAGGAACTCAGGATGGCTAAATCATTTTATATTAGTACATCCATTTGGAGTTTCAGCTGGTAATTCTCAAAATACCAGCACATCCTAGACTGCTATTGCTAGTTTGGGATGCTCAAAATCTGCAAGAGCTCAAGCAAGAGGTCCTGAATTTTACTCTGCAGTGCCTCTTTGCATTGAGGAAAATCTAGGACAGCCGTGTTTCACACTTCCATGGGGTAATGGAGTAAATCTAGATATATATTGTAAAATTAGGAAACATTTGTGCCGCAAATTAGCACTCACAGCCTAAGTGATCTTTGCAGTACTTGCAGCTGTGTAGCAATAAGAAAGTATTATGAGCAGGAAAAGAATTGGCACAGACATTTTTCAAACATCTGCATAAAAGTCTGGAAAAGTCACAGAGAAATTGTTCTAATTTTTGGGAGGAAGGACGGGAGGAAGGACCATCTCAAACTTATCTGTGAGGACAGGAGCTGTTGTTATGTTCACCATATATTCCTGCTTTTAAGTTATAGCTTGAAGTGGATAAGCAATGGAGAAAAAAGCTGCATGTTAATGTATAATGTATAATATGTAGCTACTGTTGAACAACTCCTCTTTGCCTTCTGTAGGTCTTATTCATGTTGGTGATGAGCTGAGGGAAGTCAATGGGATTCCGGTAGATGATAAAAAACCTGAAGAAATAATACACATTTTGGTAAATACCAAACATTTTTAAATTAATTTAGAGGAGTCAAGAAAAAGAAATTAGACTTGTGTTTTCTAGTGTATTTCTTAGAAAAAAGTATATTCTACAATAATGCTTTTTCTTCCAGTGGCACCTCTATTTCCTTTCTCTTAAAGAATGATTATCCATGCATTACATACATACATACATACATATATATATATATATATATGCAATTTCAGATTACTTGTAAAGAGTTAACGATGGTAATATGGCTATAAATATGTTGCAGGATATTGCAGTCCTTGGTGTATAATCTAGTTTTTCAGGCACACCATGATCTGTTGAATTAAAACTTTTAAATGTATTCATAATTATTAATAACACAATTACTCTGTGTGAAGATTACTTAAAAATACAGGTACTTGATAGAATAAACAAAGTGGTATAGTAAGATTATATTTTGTATTGATTTGCACTGTATAGCCATTTGTATGATTGTTTGTAGTCCTCTGAACTAGAGAATTTCTGAAGCCAGCCTAATTATTCACTTATAGAGCCCCATTGCACATGAAGTAATTCGGAATTTGTCTGAAATATTTGATATTTTTACAGCAAAGAAACCTGTGAGGGTCATGACAGCTCTGTATTCATGGTGTAGGCATTTCTGTGTGCATAAATACCTTGCTGTCCTGCTGAATTGAGTGGCTGTCTCACAGCTTTGGTTCAATAACTAAGATGATTCATTTCAAGTGTTAGCCCGCTGATATTTATACTTGCTTTGTGGTTTTATGTTCCCTACAGAAACACATTTTCCTTTAGAAATTAATATTTAAAAATCTCTAGAAGCACAATAGCCCTAGAAAAGGTGTGAACAATTTCCCCATTTACCTCCTCGAGGTGCAATATAAACATCAAAAGCTAGTTAGGGCTTGTTTCAGAAGTAACGGAATTATTGATTCCAGCCCTACGGCTGGTGCAATAAGGACTTGGCTGCTGCTTGTCCAACAGCGAGCTCTGGGGCGCAGACGTGCCGGCAGAACTATGTCTCGCTCGGTACTGGACGGGCCTGTTTCCATTTTGTTTGAATCGTTGGCTGTCTGTGGCGCTCTCCCGGTTTTATGGAACTTGTCGGCTGCGTGCAACAGCAGCAGAGGCTCCAGCTGATTAGCACTTCCTTCAACAGCAAAATGTCACCGAGGCAGTGGGAATATATTGTGGTTAATAAGTAAAATGCAGCCAGACACACTTTAAGTGGGATATAGGGAAAGATGAATGGATGAGGTGGCTGATGATGGCTAACTTGTTTTAAGATTTATAGTGGAGGGCTTTTTTTCCATTAAGTACACGTAGTCTATTCAAATATGTTTTTCTTTTCAAGTATCTTAAAGTTGCCAAAAGAATAAATCCCCCCCAATAGTTTTATATGATAAATATGGCATAAGCCTATTTGAATTTTTCTTTTTTGCTTTCTTTTTTTTTTTTTTAATGAAATGTTAGTTGGATTTTTCCAGGGATGTCCAAACTGTGCCAGGAGTCCTGTGGTTGCTTCTAATATGCATATATTTTTGCTATAGCATTTGCTTCTGCTTTCAGTGCAGAAGTGGGACCTCTGAAACATGCAGGTCCCAGTTTTTAACACTCCATCTCTGGCCACCAGTGAAGCAAATAAAACCAAGCATTTCAAGCAGGTATTTTATTCTTTGCAATGCAAAGTTTAGAATGGTGAAGCTGTCAAACTCCATGGATCATGCTTGGGAGAGGAAAGATTCATTAAATTTCAGTATTTTTAAATTAATTTGGATTTATTTTCCTTTTAATATTCCTTTGAAATGTATAGCTTAATTCTCGTTTTCTTTTTCATTATTTCTCATTTTCTTTTCAAATGTTCACCAGGCTCAGTCTCAAGGAGCAATTACATTTAAAATTATACCTAGTGTAAAGGAAGAAATGCCAGTAAAGGAAGGCAAGGTAGGCAAGACTATTTCAGAAGCTATTGCAGTAACTGTTATGCTGAAAATATATATTGTTTGCTTGGATGACAGAACCAAGAATGTGATTACGCCTCCAGATTCAGTTTTTCTAATGCAACAATGTGTAGTGCGCGCTAAATTTACAAGTGGGTGAAACATGGTTCTTAAGCCCTAACTGTACAGGCGTGAAGTTGACATAAGGTACTTTTCAGTCTTCTGCGAGGACCTGGCTTAGTTCCAAGTGCTCCTTTTCTTCCATCCTACACTGGGCAGAAGACACTTGGTAGCACCATGGTTTTAAAATATCCTCCCTTCTGTTCCCCACATGGGCACACTATTCACCTGCAAAGTCCTGTTTGCCTTTGGGAGTTGGATCTTATAACCTTCACTGCACTGGGATTGCAGTTGGAGTAGCAATGAATTTAATATTTCCATATGAGCTTCTAATGTTAGATGTTCATAAGGATGTTTTACAGCAGTAAATGTTTATTGCTTTACATTATTTGATTCAAAGCTTTCGAACAGTAAAAGCAAAAATAGGAGATACCTTTGGATTACATTTAATATTTTTTATTCTAAAGATAAAACATGGTTTATTTCAGATGTTTATCAGAGCCCTATTTGACTATGATCCCAAAGAGGATAAAGCAATTCCTTGTAAAGAAGCTGGCCTTGCTTTCAGAAAAGGAGATGTCCTTCAGATCATGAGCCAGGATGATGCAACCTGGTGGCAGGCCAAACACGAAGGTGATGCCAATCCCAGAGCAGGCTTGATCCCTTCAAAGCATTTCCAGGAGAGGTGAGCTACTGAGAAGCGTAGTTTCATTATTTTTTGTGGTAAGAGAAGACACGTACTTGCCGAGTTGTTAAGTTAGCATGGTTGTCATACGTAATGCTCATAGATTACGCGGGTATGATAAACCTGCATTTGCAGCAAGACAACTGAACTTGGAAACCTGTTGCTGAAATACTTTGGATTTCCTTATTTGTCTGGCTAGAATTAATAATGACAAAAACTGATAGGATGACACTGATCCAGACTGAAAGGAAAAACATATGGAAAATAGCACATCAGTATCTGTGTTCACACTGATGTACTATGCAGGAATAAGAACTGCAGCAGGTTTTGGAGAGCTTTCAAAAATTGGAGGCCGAGGATTTATTTTTTTAGGTTGTAAATAGATTGCATTGTTTTAAGTTAATTTCTTATAAAGTCTTTGGGATATTTTGCTGTTGTCTCATGATGTTAAATGTTTACTAATCCCAAACTTGTGGTGAAAACTGAGAACTTTGTGTCTTTCCCCCACCACCTCCCATTTTACAGGAGATTTGCACTAAGAAGACCAGAAGTACAGATTCAGCCACTGAAAATTTCCAACAGAAAATCATGTAAGTCTGTTAACCTGGGATAAAAATCATACTCCCGATCTCTAACCTTATAAAATAGCAGTTTGTTTCAGCCCTGTGACTACAGGATGCATTTCTCCTGAGCTAAATAGCTGCTTCATCACATTGTATCAGTAGGAAAATAAATATAAGAGCTGACATTAAAAGCTTTAAAAGCAGCTAACAGTTTTTCCCAACCCTCTGACTTAGTTTTTGAAGCACCAAGCCCAATTAATGTTTTGATATATAATATTTCAAAGGTTGAGGAGTGTTCTTTTCCTGTTGAAATAGTACTGGATTGGCTCAATGGTTTATATAACTTGGACTGCATCAATACAGTGAAATTTATATTGAGACTGAGATAAAAGGTCAGATAGTCTCCCCTTCTTTCCCTTGTATAGTTGGTGATCTTGTGTGTCATATGAAGCAGCACAGATTTTTTAAAGTCAGGACATTCAGTTCTTTGACAGGCTTTCACAGAACCACTTACTCTTTTTTAAACAAATTCATTCTTAATAGTCTCTGCTTTTAAATACAGTAGTTGCACAATATAAGAAAAATAAGCTCAAAGAAAGCGCATACATCGAAACAGTATTTTCTTTCCACTGGAATTTACATCAACATCTGTTTTAAGTATTATTGCATATTTTACTTGACCTGTTATTTCTTTCAGTTGTACAGACTCATAACCAAGTGAGTACAATGTAAGAAACTATCGTGCTTCAGTAGGACCTAAATCTTAAATGCAAACATGTTTGTGAGTTCAACTAGAAATATTCAGAACGTGGTCTAAAATTTCCAACCATCTTTCATTCTCTAACATTAAACCAGAAAGTATGGCTACTATGGCAAACAGTGGATGCTGGCACACTCAATGCAGAACTAAGTGCTTTTAACTTTAAAAATTCTCACCAAGGTTTCTGTTGCAATTTTCCTAACTCCTTGCTATGGCTTTTGCGTTTTGAAGTTTAACAATTACTTTTAGTTTTCTAATAATATTTCATTCCATTTTACTATTTGACTGTGTGCCCAAATGCTATTGTTAACTCCAAAGCCTTTGATTAGCTTTGTAGTTACAATAACAGATTACATGGTTGTGCTACAGCTTTTCTAATTTACATAGATCATGGAAACAAAGAAGAGCTCCTTCAGTTTGTAGTAAACCTGTTGTTTCTATAGGTTCTAGGCCAAGTTGCTCTGCCTCATTTTTGGCAAAGTGTCTGATCCCAGGGTATAGCTGTTCTTGAATCTGGATAATCACCTCAACAAGAGCCTTCAGTGAAGGTGGCACTGGTGCTTTTGAAGAGGTAAATCATCTTCTGCAGCAGCACTGCATTATTCCTTTCAGAATGGAGTGCATCTTTTTAGTGACCTTCAAGTGAAAGGTTTTACAAGATGCATCTCGCCCTTCCAAATAGGCAGTCTGACCTTGATTGGGAATTGCCAAAATTACAACCCAAAGAAGAAGCGCAATATGATGTCGGCTATTGTTGTCTCTGCTGTCTCCACTGTCTTTGCCTCAATTAGCTTAAACAAGGGAGAAATGTTCCTCTTCTTCCACTTTCCTTTACAACATGACAGAGCCTTAGGGTCAAGCAGTATGCCTACTGTCATTGTCTTTTATACTTTCTTTAGAGAAAGCAAGGTCCAGCTAAATACCATCTTGATGACAGTGGTGTGTCTTGAAGGAGAAAAGACAGCAAAGGAATGTAGGATTGTAATGTTCTCTCTTCCTCATTTCTTGGGACGATCTGCTGCTACATCTTCCAGTTTTCCATGGGAAGAGGGGAAGTGCTGTTCTGAGTAGAGGTCCATCCCTTCATTCGAACACTAAACATGTATTTAGTGCTGGGAGGGAATTCAGGTCTTTCATAGAGGTGGCCATTTTAAGGACCAGAATTCAGCTACAGAAAAAAATGTTGTGACTAGGGTGTTGCTTGGCCTGCTCTCAGGAAAACCTTCCACTTGCCTGGCTTTTCAAGAAGATTCCACGTAAGCTGGGAAACTCTGCACCCTTGTGATCTTTCTAAAGTTAGGCTGCTTTTTCATGTTACCAAGCACAGCCATGAGGCTGTGAGATGTGGAGACCGTGTCTGTATTTGTGTAGAGCAATCACCTTACCAAACCTGGAAGATGCTGGAAAATCGTGCATTACTCAGCTGAGCAAATAGCATACTGCCGGTAGCAGAAACGAGTAAGGAAGGTGACACGGGGAATGGAGAATTGGAAAGGACTGCTGGGTCTGTTTTTTTAAACCCTTTTCTGTATGGTGGGCTATGGCTCACTGATTATTATCCTCTAAAGTTGTATTTAACAAGATCCCATGTAAGGAGGTGGGAAATTGATAATGCTTGATTTCTTCTGATTCTTTTTTAATCCTGTACTACAGGATTTCAGCTTAATATAGCGTTCTCCAGTGTTTGGAAGGGTAGCTGTGTGGGGATAATGGTGTTCTGTAGATCTTCCTGAACTAGCTGTCTATTGAGAGGTTTCTTCCTATTGCAATTGATCCCATCAAGTTGTATGACCTGAATTCCATTAGCAGTTTGGAGGGAAAGGGCAATTTGCCAGCTGATATTCTTATAGCTTTCCAAAGATGAAAACCTTGACTTCAGCAGAGCTGCCAATAAAAGTCCCTTTCCTGATGGATGGGGAGCTGCACTGGGAGACTTTCTTAAGTAACACTGGATGTCAGCGTGCTCTGCTCAGTCACCTCATTCCACAGATCCCATGTTTTGTAATGAGGAAGAAACCTGGGTACATATCTTTGTTTTTAATAGGGAGAATCAAGAAGTAATATTCTATTTTCTTGGATACCAAGAAAAGGTGAGTCAGCTCTAGTTTCTTAGGTGTGCTTCCACAATAGTAGTGTCCTTTTAATTGAAAAATAATCTAAAAATTACTCAAAATCATATAAAATACAAGAAGTATCCTACAACTTCTTTTTTTTCCCTCTCAAGCCAGTTCTGGAAGTAGGAAAGACTGTTGTATTTGTCTAGAAAGCAAGCTCTCTGGAACACAGTCAGTAACTGTATTCACAGTAACATTAATGTCCATCAGGATTTGGTGTGATAATCAAGTATGTTTCAAAACCTGTGAGGAGCTAGATTGAATTACTTTTGGAAAGTGTTCTTTCTGTTTCCAATTTTGAATTTTTTATACTTTTCAGTATAGCGATGCATGTTGTTCAAAGTTGTTAATCTGTACACATATTTGTGTATCATAAATTTGGAAGCAAAACAAGTGGCCTTTTTTGATACATACAAGCTGACCATGCTTATTATGTATGCACATGTGAAGGGAGGAACCTTTTCCAAGGAACCTTTTCAGAAATAATTATTTACATTGAAAACAACAGAAACCCAACCTAATTCGAAACTATTAAAAGGATCAGCTTATAATGGAAATGCCAAATCTTAGTTTCACTTTAATAGCCAAGTCATCTTGTTTCATTGTGTCTACGTGTAAAGTGAGTATAAGTAAGAGTAAATACTTTAGCTTTGTGGAAGATACGTACACCTCTCCAAGAATTTAGCTATTTTCTTGAAAGAGATCAGAGATTGTTTCTCACATTGCACCAGTCAAAGTGAAAAATATTTAACATGTGGACACTGAAGGAAGGGACAAAACAGTATATGTTAAATATTGAAAGGTAAGTGAAATCACGCTTCTTCATTTGCAGGTGAAGAGGATGCATAGTTTGATGGTATCTGGGTGTAAGGTGGCAGGAAATTGATAATATATATGGAACCTACATTGACAAGAGATGATTTTACATTGAGAGAAAGACCCAGAAAAAGAAGGAATAAAGAAATAAAGGGAAAAGCAGGGAAGAGAAATTTCATATTGAGGATGAAGAAAAGGAGAAAGTATTGCAACGAGGGCAGTGAAAGAACAGATGGGCAAAAGCTGCCCATAAACCCCGTTAGGCAAAACCCCACAGAAGATGGGCTTTGAAATAATTAAATTAGCACAATTAACAGTATTATGCAAGAGCATTACTTTAGTCAGTATTTGCACTATAGTTCAGTTGTTTCTTGATTCCTTTTAAATCAAACACTAACGTATTTGTTTTATTAAAGATTTTGAAATTGTGAATGGAAAAATTACTGATATAAACTCTGGCTTGTTTTGGGTTTTTGTTACTGGTAGAAAACCTCAATAAGTTCACTGTTAAGATTTGGTAATTGTTAAAAGCAGGAGATAGGTAGCAGCTACACATGCAGACCTGCTGACAAGATGGATGTTGTTACTTCCCAGGCTCTGAGTTAGTGCAGAGACGATGGAGGGATACCAAACCTCTCAAGCCTTTTCAGCACTGTTTTTAATACTTAACAGTAATAACGTTTCGGCAAAAAACAGCGTTTCTCATGCGTTAATACTATGGGAAAATTATACTGGGGAAAAAATTATAAGAAAAAGCAGCATGGAAAAGAAAATAGGAAAATAGAATGCAAGTAAAGGAACAGAGATGCATGAAAGGGTGGGACGGCGGTGTGCGGTGTCGCTCGCACGGGGGTGCGGGGGGCGTGCAGGAGCGCTGTGCCTGGCTGCCTGCAACCAGCAGGTTGCAGGTTGGGCACAACTTTGCAGCTGGAATTGGCTCTGTGAGTTCTCCTGTCACTGCATCCCACCTAATTAGGAGTGACATGAGGCTCAGCACAGGTTTAATAGTTCCCAGCCTGTTAGCTTGAACACAAAGACTACTACTCTGACTGTAATAGTCACTGCCAACAAACATGCTCCTTCTTGCATCTGTAGCTTACTTTGACTTGTAGATAAAACACTGATCACCTATTGTTTTGAGGAAAAAAAGTAAATTTCTTTGACTAACAACCAAATAACTTACTGTTCTGAACTTATCATAAACTACAATAATTGGCCAAGACACGATATGCCTTCAGCATGGTTTTGCTTCCACAGCGGTTACTGTGTTTATTCTTATGATATATATGTGTTGTCTCTGGTATGAAAATTGCTGGTAACTTTATATTTTATACTAGTGTAGCCTGTAACTTCTGTTAACTTGTGTCATGCATGCATATGCTTATGTGTATATTCATACCCTGTGTATATAGTTATATATAATTATGTATATGTATGTAGCATATATGACAGAGCTGTTCAGAGATGTCTCTTCATTGAAAATACATTTGTTCTGTATATTTAATGCTAAATGTAAATACTTACTGTGGCAAAGCCATCATCGTATAGTTTTTCTAGGTCTTAAACCCCATTTTACTTTCCATTTTGATTTACCGTATGTGATTGGCATTGTATGAGCAAGAGGAAATCTTTAACTGCAGCCAAATGTTGTTCATTCAACCAAGATGTAACCCAGTTTATCCATAGATGAGTGTCTTGTGAATTGAAGATCATGTTCTGCCAACAAAAGAATTTAAACAGGCTAAAAGAATGAATGCTTTGTTCCACTTGTATTTGAAGAGCAAACATTTAAGATAAATGTAGAGTAGGACTCTTTTGCCATGTTATAATTGCTGCACAATCTTAACTCTGCCTTTCTTCTCAGTATTTTTCTGTGTTCATATTTAAAACTTGATTGCCCACCTGCAGGTCGTTATGAGTAAGAACAAAAAATAAACTAGACCCATAGAGTTAAATTAGCACATTAGCATCTCTGTTCAGAAGTCTCCTGTCTTTACAAATATTAACTTCTTGCTACTACAGAGAAACTAAGGAAACCTGAAGCTGGATGACATTTGAGTCAAGGTCACATGAGACAGAAGTGGAAATGGATCTCATAAACTCTTGCTCTGTCCTTCACTGCAAGACTATCCTTCTTCATTTTCCAGATTATCTTGCTAGACCTACTGTTACCTGATGATGTTATGAGAGGATTAACTTAGATCACTGTACATCTTCTATAACATGAATGTATATGTATAGTTCAATCTACAAAATCATAGGATAAAAAACTGCAAAACAGTATAAATGTCAATTGCTGTGTGGGGCTGTCACTAAAAGATCAGGAGTGTTTAATATATTCACTGTAATGCAGATCATCGTACCTCACAGTTTCTTGTTTACTAGAGTGAAATAGAATTTAAGCGATAATATAACTTCCTTGTGCTAAAAAGCTAGAACAGAGCCGCCGGATCTAATTTTAGACTGAGAAACATGTAAGAAAGATCCTTTGATGAAAACACTGTTGAAAGACAGTTAGCAAAAATTTTAAAAAAATAATCTGGTGCCGGGCTGTTCCAAAGAGTTGAGGAAGTTCCCAGAGTTGCACTGGTCTTGAGCTTCATAAGTAATATAATTTAGGTGAGGCCCCCAAAACCAAACCTGAGTATATTTCTATTAAAATACATACAAAAAATACAGTGTATGTAATACTGTTTTGCATTGTTATAGTATAGCATACTGACTACTTTGAAGTCTTTCTAAAATGAATAAAAACACCTGCTTCTTAAGCTTCCATTGCACTTGTGTTTCCTATTTCTTTTTTTCCCATTTATATCTTGGTTATGCTTCATTGTTGTTTCTTGAGCCTGTTCCATGACTATTTTCTTTATAACTTCCTCTCCCTTCTTATCACACTGCATTTAATTGATATTATTTCTTCTTTTCTCAGTGTCTCAGTGTTTTATTTGCTCTGTGTTACCTTTTTTTTTCCCATTTTGTCACTACTTTTATTTTCCTGCTTCCCATCAGATTTCCTCCTCTTTAGTCTCTGTCCACCTTTAGTCTCTAATTTGTTCTTTTCAGATGAACACCTTTATTTCCTTTCTCGTCCTGCTTCAATTTAGTGAAACTAGATTGGCCTCAGAAGATCTACCCCAGTTGTTAGTGTCTCCAAACTTTGAAACTCTAGGGTGTGTTATGGCACAAGGGGTAATGGTTTTAAACTAAAAAAGAGGAGGTTCAGGATAGACTTGAGGAAGAAACCTTTTACAATGAGGGTGGTGAGGCACTGGCCCAGGTTGCCCAGAGAGGTGGTGGATGCCCCATCCCTGGAGACATTCAGGGCCGGGCAGGCTGGGGCCCTGAGCAGCCTGATCTGGTTGAAGATGTCCCTGCTCATGGCAGGGGGTTGGACTAGATGACCTCTGAAGGTCCCTTCCAACCCAGACTATTCTATGATTCTATGAAAGTTCCCTGGCAAATAATCTCTGGCTTTACTAAGGACAGGCAGTAGCCCTGGTAAAATTCCTGGTAAAGTTCAGATTTGGAGCTACATGTTGACGACTATTTCGTAGCTGCATGAAGCTGTGAAGACCCATTGATTTCCTGGATCTTTTCATTATAGACTGTTATGTTCAACCATGGAGCAGCCCAAGAAAGCCAAGAGCAGTAATAAGAAGGAAAATTTTTCAACAAAAAATTCAGAACTCCTTCACTCTGTGTTTTGGCTTGTGCTCTCTGACATCAGCTGGTGCACTTGGGAATCCTAATGTCTTTAATGTATACCATGGATGGACAAGACCATTCCCTTCCCTAGCAGGGGTAGCCAGAAGCCTGCATTCCCTCCAGATGTTCTCAGCCCTGCTGCTGTAGCTCCACCCTCTCCACTCTTGCAGGTCTCCAAAGGTCAGGTTGAGCGAGTGTAAACCTGTCTGTACATAGAGACTTCTTTTTCTCCTGGCCCAGTCTTTCATGTTCCTAAATTAGGACTTCTCTTTTTCCAGTGATAAAATACCAAACAGAATACTTTGAAATGCACAACCACTAGTTAAATCAAATAACTTTGTGGAATTCAGGAGACTTTTTAGATGTATTGATGTGAACTGGCTTTGAGCATTAGTGACTTCTTTTCAGGGAATACATTGCAGCCTATTAAAAGCCATGGAAATACAGAAAAACTTGTCATACATATCAGGAAGTGTAAGAGGTCTCTTAGCATGAAGGAGAAAGAAATAGTACCTGTAAGCCAACCTGCCATTCTGAGTCCAGCTTTGGGACATTTGTCGCTTCAAGAACTGGGAGCTTTTAAGGTCAGCAAAGGGAAGAGGATCCAGCAATTTTGCTCTCAACTCACAAAACCGTCAGCACTCTTCTAAGGCACCAGATGTGGTCAACCAAGCAGTGCTCACCTTAGAGGACTTGCCAGCCTACAAAAACTGTACAGTCACCTTGAGTGTAGAAATAACCTTCAAACAGGCTTCAGAGAAGTCTTCCAAACTATTATTTTAAAACATAAATCCTCAGGAAAAAAAAAATACGAAGAAAGGATTCTGCAAAACACTATTCTTCCCCTGGCAGAAGAGACTCTTGTATCCAATTCATAACATGAAATGGGAAAAGCTCTTCCATGTCAGTCAGGCAGGAGGGGTTTGACCTCAACTTTGTCTGGTACATCAGTTACATGTGAAAGATTGTAAAATATCTCTTGAATAATTTCTTCACATTCTGAGGAAAGACATGCTTCATGGAAACTCTTTGAAATATTTGTATTTTAGGCATATTTATCCATATTCCAAAGGAAATTTGAATGAGATGTAGATTGTAAAATATCTATATAAATCTAGGCCTTAGTATAGGATATCTTTGTGAACAAAAATTCATTATATTTATCTTGCTTTTCTGTAAAAGGCCAACGATGATTGTAAAAATGTTTGTTTTCCACTATCAAGGAGGCAGAAATTTATTAACTTACTATAGGTAATCAGAAAATCTTAAGTACACCTATTATATTAGGATACTGTCAGAGGAAAAATGAGTGTGTAAATTCTTTCAGTGTTTTTTCAGGTACCACTATAGACATTCAAAAAATACAAAAAGCCTCTCGAAAACCCAGCTCCAAGGGCAGTAGCAGTTGTTACTATAAGTGCAGAAAAATACTGAGATCACATTCGTGGTAGTGATTCTTAGAAATTCAAGGTTCAGACCGATTAAGTGGAATTATCAAACTTTGTATTTAATATGAACGAGCTCTTCCATGACAACTGGCTAAGGTCATTGCTAACAAATAAGCAGTGAAAAAAATCTCATGCAGGAAATTTAAAGTGTACATAATATTTCAATGTCTTTTTAGGTTCTTTTCTAACTGCGTGTAGTTAAACATGTAAGTTAAACCCAGTGCTGGTATATTGGTCTATGCTTCAGTATAATAGGTACTATCAAGAGGATTTTAGAGTAGCTTACATAGCTAAATTTTTTCCTATTTATGAAGTATTAAACAATAATACTTTGTTTTTTGGCTGTTCTAAGATGAGGAAGCGGTTGAGTGTGGTAGGTGCATTTTTCTTCTTCAATTTAACTTTTCTTTCTTAAGTTATGTTTTCACTCCATTTAATGATTTCCTTTCCTATTTTTCCTTTGTGCTTCTCAGAGGAAATTGAAGGTACATGTACAAAAGTTTCCCTGCATAACCCAGTAATTTTATTTAGAGAACATGTGTTTAAAATTAAATTGAATATAGTCGAACGTTTCTAAGATATGTTATACATATAATGTTTTCATATTGCCACAAAATACATTGAATCATCTTTTAAAGTAGATAAAAATACCAGAATATTCATAGTTGTTTCACATAAAGATCAGTAATTAGAACTATTGCTTTAAACTGCTTTCTCTCTCTTGATCTTCGGGAAGATATGTATAGGAAAGTAGTATCATAAAATAATATTAGCAAAACTTGGGTGGGCTGGGATGGAAGGAGATGGTTCGGACTTAATTATGTGGCCATGAGAGGTCTTGCATTTCTAATTAGTACTGACAGAGTATTTCTCCGAGATGGCAGAAAGTTCATCCACGTTGTATCATCTTTACTGTTCTCTCTCTGAGCGTAGCCGGTTCCTGTGATGCTTGCAGCATATGTTAAAGTCATAGCAGCTGATCTCTTGTACTTTTTTTTTAACTTAAGAGGCCTTTGTTTATAAAGGCATTAGAAATTGTAGCTTGTATTTTTGATCAAAGGGCCTCTGGCATGAAAAAATATATAGCTATTTTATATCAAATGAGAAGACGTGTTTTTGATCAAAAACCTTTCTGTCTAATCCAGTGAGCCAAAACTTAAAGCTAAAGTCTGATAATGTATAATTTACAAAAAAAAGCTTGATTTACATCAAATACATTTTGCTTTCTTTTAAGTGGCATCATATTTTCTATTAACTGATAAAGTGTGAATAATACAGTGTTAGCATTCTTTTTAGAATGTTTGCTGTCATCACAATTTTTGCTTGAAAAGGTAAAAACATCACTGTGCATGCTGCAAAATTCCAGAATAATCTCCAGCTAAAATATAAAACAATAGATATTGTTTTATGTTTTTAAGAAAATGGCTTATTGAAGGCTTTTTAATGCTATGGTTTGTGTAATTGTCATTTTAAAAGTAATTTCTTCTGTGTTTTTTGCTGGGCTTCTAACTATTCTGCTTTATTTCTTGGCTCTTATTCTGTATGCTTTTACCCTTCGTCCAGAAGATGCTGAATGTGCTGGTCACAACAGTGGATCCTACCTAGGTGAGCAATTGGTTATGACAGACAATTTCTTCCTTTCTTTCAGCTTCTTTTCCCTGGAACTACTGTGTCCACTGTACTTTTGGGGGTAATCTGCATATAAATGTCCTTACTTTGCATGAGAAAAGCATGAATATTAAGGTTTCCAAAATGGCTCATTGGATTTGACATAAAGGATTTATGTAGTGTATGCCTTTATCTGGTTCAACATAAGCTAATAAAATAGTGGTTTGATTTTTAAGTCAAAATAAAAAATATATATGAATTGGGGAAAAATATTTACTTTTAAAGTGCATTAAGTAAGCAATGTGTTTAATGAAACAAGAAGGTTACTCTATTGTGAAAAGTATGACTGTGTTTTTAAAGACACACTTTCAAGGTTTTATCCAAGTTTTGCTTACACTGTGTTTGTATATGTCTATCTAATAATTTGGGGAGGATTCAGTGAGAATACAGAGCAGATTTGCAGGCACTGGTTCTTTTTCCACATTGCAAAATAAAATAAGTCCTAATAACTCAATAGCTTAAATTTAGCTTTAAAGCTAGTCTGAGCTCAATGTATCATTGTCAGGAGGGGAAGGAGTCCTTTGGCTTCAGCTTCAAGATTCCAATTTTCAAACAAAAGTAACATTTAAAAAAGGTGAATGTTCCATGATATGTTTCAGCTTTTTAATTTGTGCCATTTTAAAAGCTATGTAAAAATATTTTAGTTGAAACTGTCCAGAATTCCTGCCAGCTGAAGGCTGGCTGGAGCGGATTTGGTGGCAACCAGCCCTTTTCCCAAGGCTTTCATCCTTCTACTACGAGAGTGGGAAGAAACTTGTCAAAGGGCTTTAGTACATCCAGGCCACTGGGCTCACTGAAACATCCTAGGCCAGTACGGTATATTAAAGATGGTTTTCATATTGCTCTATACTGTTTTGAAATGTGGTATATAAACAGCATCAGGAACACAGAAAGCATGTAATTGAAAGAACTTTATCCTCTTTCCAAAATCTTAATGGGCTATGATTTCATCATGTACTTGCAGAACTAAGGGTCATCTGATCATGCTGGAAATGAGCTTCTTACCTTGGTTAGTTAACCAACTAAATTAATGTTGAATTGTAATCGTATTGAGAGACCGAAGTATACTTGGAAAATGATACTTTGGATTTGATGCCACATGAACTGCATCTTCTCTTTAAAACAGAAAAGACCTTCCCCCCACCCTCCCATCTTTTCTTTCTGTCCGCAAATGCAGATTGCATTAACTCTCCAGATCAGACTATCATAGTTTTGCAATCAGATCTTAGTGGGCTGATACTTTATTTGGGAATGAAGGTGGCAAAACAGAATCCACCTTTTCTTTGTGCTGTAGCCCTTTCAGTGAAACATTCTGGTCTACCGTTCCAAAAAGGCTCGATCATCTAGGAAGGAGATGTCTTATGGAAGGAGCTACTGTTACCCCAGATGCAAAGAACACTCTTTGATTACTAAGTAACTAAGCATTTCTAGGCAAGTTTCTTCATCATTATAACATAAAGTCTTGATTAAATACACTACCCTGAAAACAAAACCTGAAACATTGTCACTGAAGGGCTTGTATCACACCAAGTTCAGGGTATTTTAGTGACACCTGAGTAACTGTTGATACGTTGTAAGCTGTTACAACAGCAAGGTAGTCTGAATGAGCCCAACTGTTAATGGAGGAGTTGACCCGTATTACTTTGAATTCACAGCAGGTCGTATTCACACATATGGGCAGTTAGTATGAGGTAAGTTGAAGCATGGTAAATTGTTCGTATACTAAAGTCTAGAAACAGTTTTCAAACTATGGATACACTGATTACTTCCTAAAACAGAAATAGCTAAGTCATGTTTCATGCTGCTTTTGATAGTGTGTAATCAAATCAAGTGAGCTACAGCAATTCTAATATCAGTTCATGGCTTTTCAGTTGATTTTATGGCTTTTTATGGGTTTAGGGCTCTGTATTTGTTAGCATCTTGATCTATGAACCAGGATACTCTGTGAACGTATTCTGACCCTCTCTGAAAGGATATGTGCTTGAGACACACACGAGGTGTCATGGAGAGAGACAGCAGAGGCAGCTTTCGGAAAGCAGAATGTCTGTACCCTCTGGGGTCAGATCTTTTATGTCCAAGGTTATACTGCTGTTAATTTGAACCCTCCCCTCTAAAGTGACTCTGATAATTTTCATGATTTTTCACCAAATTCTAATATTTAATTCACAGTATAGTATTGTATGTTTCTGCAGTCATTTCCTGAGGAATTGCTGGGGAGAACATTAGGAGTGCACCTTTGCCAAGCTTAAATTCTAGTTACATTACTTGAACCTTTATGAACATACAGTAAATATAGATGAATATCATCTGTTTACTATTCTCAATTTTGTCTTAAAAATCCAGACATAATCTAAATTTTTATTAACCTGTTTATATGTGCAATCTGGGAATCAGTCCAGAAGCAGGCAGAGCAAGAAGTCTGCTCTGTGTTTGTGCAGTTCCTCTGTAACAATAGAAATACTCGGTATAAAAACCTGCAATATTTGGCGGGGGAAAAAAATCCAGAAATATCTAGTAAAAATATTGTGTTCAAACCGAGGTAATGACCATGGTACCAAACTTGCTTTTGTCAGTAATACAAATACAAAAAGTACTTGCAAATCCATTTACCCATAAACAGCATTTTTCCACTACAAGTTCTGTAAAATTAGACTAAATTCAGTGAAGACTATACATAATTTAAACATACACTTAAGCAATTGTTTTAATGAATAAAAATGAACAGAAGTGTATGTAAGTGCTTTTTCTAGAGCCTTACTTGGAAATTTATGAAACATATGTGAATTTAAATTATAGTGTTGCCTGTTAGTGTAATTTCTCTGAATTTGAGAAATTAACTTTATACTTAAATATATATACTTGGATTTAAAATCACACAGCATGGTTGTTCACTTCTTCTTTAGAGTGGTATAATTAAATAAGCACAAATGTGTATGTCAGCATCCTTTAAAACTATTTTAGGGGAGACAGATTCATGCATTCCCTGTTTATAGTTTCGATTTCTATGCGAGGCCCAAGTCAATTTCTCCATGTAAATGTAAGGATGTTGTTCTGAGATGACCAAATGCATATTGCTAGTGATTAAATGAATAATCACACTTTTCTGCTTGAGTTTTTTTCATTCTTTTTCTTAGAGATGTAAGTACTTTCTCTTGGATTGTTGTTGGGCCTTAATTAGGTTTATTAGTAGCGGCATTTGATTTTTATTTCATGTTGAGAAGTGTTATAAAGTTTGGAGACAGTTGTAGTTTGAGAACATTTGTTCTTCATATTTTCTTCCCAGCACTGTTATTTCACCAGGCCTGTTACATTCCAGCAGTAGTTCATGGGTTTACGTGTTCAATAAGCTTCTGATCATGTAGCTGAAACCATTGAGCTGATGCAAGCTTCTCAGTTTTCAGAATTTTATGTTGCTTTAGTAACAGAATTTTCCCCTTTTATTTTATAGTCTGCATACTTGGCAACTAAGGTTAATGTCTGTTGATATCCATATTCCACAGACAGTGTAGCCTGCAGCTCCTTTCATATTCATTGAGGTTTATGTTATCAAATACTCTGGGCAAGCAATTATTTCTCCCTTTGTTCTTTATAAGAATTTATTTTTAAGCTTAATCATTTTATATAAACTTTATTTTTCTATGGCATATCAGTATTGGTTTATTGCTTCTGTAGTGATTTTTCACTATATATTTAATAATGCTTTATTGTTAATTTAAATATATGAAGTTTTTCTTCGTTTTTCCTAAACTTTTAAAGATGCAAACATTAGCAGAATATTTTTGCTTGTTCATAAATGGTTTTACTTGTAGCAAGCATGATGTTTTTGCAGTTCAACTTAATCTTTTTGCACAGTCATAGCTGCCCAACCTATAACACAACCATAAATGCAGAGTTCAATAAAAAAAAAAAATTATTAACAGTTCTTTATAAAATAGCTTCTGAAGGTTGTAGTAAATTTAAGCCACATATGTGGAGATATGTAATGGCAGATGTGAGAGACAGAGAGTCATGTTTCCAGGAATGCAGTAGCAGAATCATAAAAGCTTTGGATATATTTGAAACAGTCTCATCCTTTCTGTCTGTACTGTACATTTTCCTTGGTTTTGAAAGCTACTTAAAGCAAGCCTTCTTGGCTTTCTCTATAGGGCTATTCAGCTGGGCTTTGAGGAACACTTAAAATGACTTTCAAAGTGACAATACTCTTAAAGTGACAAAGCAATTGGCGTATCACAGGTTTTTAATACTCAGTAGTTTTACAGAGCTTCTTCACCAGCACATTGCGGAGAAATCAGCCATACAGGACATCTACTTCGTTATCTCTGGCTCCCATGTTCGTCTGTTCTTTTTAATTAGTGTAATAGCTTTTCTGTAAAGTCTAAGTCCTAGGTGAACTTGTTGAGCCTTCTACAAATACAGGACAATATTACTATTTTCATTTTACCAGTGACTTTCAGTCACAGAAATAGCAAATGTTTTAATCAAGGAGACCTATGTTTGCAGTGGAACCGTATCAGCTGAGTCTTTGTGATGCTTTACATGCAGCCTCTCAAAGTGACAAGGGACGAGTCAGCCTTAAGACAGCACTGAAAGATTTTTATCCTTTTTGGTGGAAAAAAAAAAGCCCAAACAATCAAACCCCACAAAAACAACACTGTTTTTTTCCTCTTTTAAGAGAAGAAAGGATGAAAATTCTTAAATAACCTACCACCAGGTAGTTTGGTAATGAAATCTGAATAAAGTGGATGGAGAAAAGAGGAGGAAGTTACAAATGATCTTACTAAAACCTATGAACAGAGACTGAATTGATACGAAGATTTTGCAGAAATAATAATTTTCCTAAAGATTCTGCATTTTGACATGTAAGCCGAGGTTAATGGGCTGTTGGTAATGGCTCTATGAGCAACTACGGAGAGGCACAGAGCTCTTGGTATTTGTGAGGTCGACACCAAACTAGAATGGGGATGATGGCTTTAGCTTTGTTTGATCACTGCCCTTACTCTTTACCTGTTCCAGATATGTGGATTCTCTTTTTTATGACAATGCTCTTTATTCTGTAAACCATTTAGTAGAGAATGGTGAAGAATTCTTCTTTCTTTGTGTTTTTTTCTTTTTGTCTTTTTTTTCCCCCATAAAATGATTATACAGAAAAAAAAATTGAGAACAATTTTCAGCTTGTTTTTAGGGCAACTGGTTGGTTGGTTGGTTTGTTTGTTTTTAATCTGGATCCTTTCAGATGAGGCCTCAGGAAACTTGTAAGTTGTCTGTATTGCTGATGTTACTTTTAACCTTTTTTTCTATGTGTCTATACAGTTAGGTGTAGTTATGTAGCAAGAAAACATCCTCGTGTCATGACGGACTTCACCCTGGGGCAGACAAGTTCTCCCCAGCCCTCTCTTGGGTGTGTAATTCACAGCTATCAGCACACCAGGCTTTTCTGCCTGCTGTCACTTCAGTATCGGTGTTCTTCTTTTAAATAATAAATAACATAACTCAGTTTATTTCAGTATGTGTGCATATCTCATATTTTGGTCCCTTTTCTATCCCTGCCCATGTCCTTCTCAGTCTAGACCATACTGTAGCTCTTGAAATGTCACCAGCCTTTTCTGTGGATGTTAACTCTTCTCCTTTTCCATCAATTTTCATTTTACTTATATTTTCAATATGAATGGGTCGACATCACTGTATTCTCAAATAAATTTTTCCTCCCTTTTTGTGTTTATGCGTGTGTTGTAGATTCCCATAGGTGTAGGGACTCACATCCATAAAATAACGTGGTTAACATCCTCTGTGATCCAGGTTCTGCAAAGATTTATGCTAAGTGGAACTGTGTGTGTGCAAAATGCTAAGCCTGTAACTAAGCCTTGAAGGATTTAGCTTCAGATCTGGTTTTAAATATTTGCAGAACTGAGTCTTGAATTTGCCAGATACTACCTTTGAAGAAAATATTGTAATATGATTACTTCTCAAACACCTAAACAGAAGTGCTGTTACAAGTTTATGAAAACATACTGCTGAAAAATCTGGGGTCACCAAAAGTTTACATGTGTTTACTGTCCTATGAAATGTTCTGGGAGGAAAAAAAAAAATATGTTGGGATTTTTCCAGTATTTCAAATGTAGTTTGTGTTTTACTTTATTACCGCGCCCCCCTGCCCCCCAAATGAAATCAGTTTTGCAGTCCTTTGCAGTCCTTACTGTAGTTCCTTCAACAAAAGTGGTGCCACAGAGATAACAGTAAAATGTAATTTAATTCAATGTAAAGGATTTGCTTGGAAAACTGTAAGGTAATCACTAACAGAGGAGTAAATTAGTTTTTAACATACAGCGTAGAAGGTTTTTATGTGCTCTTCTGCTTGATAATGCCTATTATTATCTCCTTTGAGACTACTTAAAATCTATATGAAATTTCCGGTCTTCTTGATAGACACTCTTGATGTGACACTGTTGATGCAGTTGTAAATGCAAATTTAATAGGCATATTAACTTTTAATTTCGTGCTAACATATCCCAAATATGGGTACTGTACTGTCTAAGATGTTTCATAGTGGTTTGAAATTTAACTAACAATGTTTGTTTTTACTCTTAAACATCTTTGGGAAAGGTTTTGTGCACTTTTTTTATGCTATCAGCATGGAACTAAGCACAAAAAAAATTGTTCAAGAAGTTAATTCTCATTAACCCTTTCAGCTGCCAGATGTATTTCTATCATATGTTGTATTTGGTGTCTGTGTGCCATGGTGATTTAATAGAAATGCATTAAGTGTGTTATGAGAGTCCAGATTGCATGAATTTCCTTGTGTGTATATACTAATGTATAAGAGACTCAAATTATGTAAATCTGTTAACAACTTATTGTAATTATATTTTACAGCTTGTTTTTACAACTGTTATGATTTTATTGGTAATCTTAATTTTGCATCTTAAATAGGTATCTGATATAGTATAAAACTGCAGGAAAAAATATTCTGATGACCAGGCTTATTAAGCATATAGTACATTTTTTATTCCATGCACCAATCCCTGAATGTTTGGAAGAGACTGTTTTCAAATGTTTTGAGAAAACTTATTTTCTTACTTTGAAAAAACCCTGTTCTTATTGCAGCTGGTTTTAGAAGAAGCTTTCGTCTTAGCAGAAAAGATAAAAAAACAAACAAATCTATGTATGAGTGCAAGAAGAGTGATCAGTATGATACAGCAGATATCCCAACATATGAAGAAGTTGCAAAATATAGACGACAACCTAATGACAAATACAGACTCGTAGTTTTGGTTGGTAAGTTGCTTTCTTTATTTTTGACCTGGTAAAACAGAGGACTGCTGATTAGCACAATGCTTTCCACAAAATCATTTCGATTGGAAGGGATCTCAGGAAGTCACCTGGTCCAGCCTCCCACTCAGCAGGATTAACAGCGAATTCAGAGCAGGTTGCTCATGACAGCTTTGGGAACCTGTCTTCCCACCATGTCTTCTCTTCTCTTCCCACCTCACACCTCAGTAAGGATGTGGCCTCCATCTTCTCAGCAGGTATCTGAAGGGTGCTGGTGGGTCCCCCTGAAGGCATCCCTTCTCCAAGCTAGACAAGCCCAGTTCCCTCAGCCTCTCCTCGTAGCCCATGTGCTTCAGCTCCCAACCACCTTGGAGGCCCTCTGCTGGCTTTGCTCCAGTTTATCAACATCTTTGTTGTAGTGCAGGGCCCATTGTGGACAGAGTATTTCTCGCAGGGTCTAATGAGTGCTGAGTAAAGGTGAAGAACCACTTTCCTCGGTCTATGGGCTGTGCTCCTGTTAATACAGCCCAACTGGCTGTTCATCTTCATTGCCAGTGTGCATGGCAAACTTGTGCTTAGTCCACTGCCCAGCAGGACTCCCTGGTCCTATTCATCCAGGCTGCTCCCCAGCCAGTCAGTCCCCAGCCTGGAACATTGTGGGGCTTAATCTGTCCAAGATGCAGGACTTTGTATTTGTCCTCATCAAATTTCACAAACTTCTGCGAGCCCACGCCTGTAGCATATCAAGGTCCCTCTGAATGGAAGCCCTGCCTTTGAGTAAGTCACTTGCATCACCTGATTTGGCATCTGCAAACTTGATAAGGGCCGATGCTGTGTCCTCCTCCAGGTTATTAACACAGATTATGATATGAATACAGATATGAAACAGAGTATGTCCCAGGGTAGACAGACACCTGAGGAATTTCACTTGTAATGAGTCACCCAGTAGCATGCAGACCAATAAACGTGATCATCTATCCAGTTTTTCACCTGTCTAGACAGTAGTCCACCTATCTAGACAGGATGTCCCATCTTGCTTATAAGGATGCTTAGGAGGTCATGTTTGAAGCCTTGCTAAACCAAAGAGAGTTGACATTAAAATATAGCTACCGTGGTTACTAGTCTGAACCTGGCAGTCAAGCTGTACCAAAACTCAGAAGAATTAGGTTGGCATGCTGCTCTTTGGGATCAATCAACATATCTATGTGGAAAAAAAGAAGAAATAAAGAACAGAATAAGGAAACATGTAGTGTGTTAGAATAAGTAAATAGACAAGTAGAGAGAAAGGTGGATGAGAGGTGGACTTCTGTAGGCCAAGAACAGATGTAAGCATAGCTGCAGAAGACTCAAGATGTCATCAGCTTTCTGTTCCTCTATAATCTGTCACTGCCATGGCTTCCCTAGAACATTTATTAGCTAATCAAAACGCATTGCTTCCCTCTCCTAAAAAACAGAAAGTACATTATCTTAAATTTTTCAAAGGTAACCATTGGAGTACCAAAGAGTCATGAGAAACCGTTCATACCAACGGGTAATGCCTCGTGGCTTATTGTTTCTTTTGCAGTAGCAAATAGGCTGATGCCTCATTAGTAGAGTTTCCTCCATTCTGAAAGCAGCAGAGCTGAGAAATATGACCCTCTATCAGGGACTGTTTAGAACTGTTGAGTTGCTGTGTTTTTATATCGCTCATATCCAAGGGAACATTGAATTTAGTTTTTAATAAACAGTTTTGTCACTCTCCAGCACGAAAATTCAGCCACCTACTAGTGTGATCACTGTGAGATTGTGGGCTATATACAACAAGTAATAACATGGTTGAGTTGATTTTACAGTTACATCAACAGAGTGCAGTGCAAAAGTGTGATAAGTAGACTTTTTA
The DNA here is from genome assembly GCF_964273445.1 of Streptopelia decaocto. Classification (NCBI taxonomy): domain Eukaryota; kingdom Metazoa; phylum Chordata; class Aves; order Columbiformes; family Columbidae; genus Streptopelia; species Streptopelia decaocto. The sequence continues at coordinate 146,736,747 of NC_138655.1, read as the reverse complement.
TAACAAATTGCATATGCCTGATCTAAGGAATACCTAGAGATTTCATTTGATTTTTGTTGTAATAAATCAAATGAAGAAAGTGTGCTTTTTCAGTAACAAAAGCAGTTCAGGAATTTATTGCAGACTTCAGTAATTCTAATGTTTTTCTCTGGATATTAAGAGCAGCTTAAGTCTGGCCAATACCATAAAAATGTCTTGGGCAAAATGTGGAAAAACTAGCAGAGCTAAGCAATGCAGGTATAGTAGAAGCAAACACATTTTAAAAAGCTTTTTGTGTGCCAGTAGCAGCGTTCAATATAATCCGTCAAATATAATTTAGATATTAGTACCAGGAAACAAAAGGACAGATAATTAATTTATGGCTCTGATTGGTGGGGGCATTAAATGTCTGTTGTGTCATGCTAGACCTAAATGTATAATTTATTGTTGGAAGCGTTTTCTTAGGTTTTGTTTTTCCCCTTTTTAGGGGGAGGGAGTTCGACAACTTTGAAATGGAAATTTCTTTTGGCTTCATTTTAAATTGGTCTAGTCTAATTTATAGAATGCAAATTGCACACACAGTAATTTTTAGCACCCTGTAGCGTGATATATACTAGTCTCTGGTTCGGCTAGATGTATTAGTTTGTCAAGGATTTACCTTGTCGGCAAATGTAGGTTCATGAATAAAATCCTGCTTATCCTTGGGGCTAAAACAACATCATCTGAAGCAGCAATGATACAGATGCTTCTACTGTGCTTTTAGTTGTTATGAATGTGATGAGTCTGCTGAAAACAAAATTATCCAATATTGTGTCACCAGTTGTCTTTGGGTAACTTACTGTTCCCAGGGTGGCAACAAATCCTTGAAGTCTTCCTTCACATCTACTGCCTGCATCCTAAGCATGGTACCTTACAGGCCTATCAGGCAAAGGCAGAATATTTTAATACGAAACATATTATTTAGACACTAGAATTTTCATTTATGTTAATGAGGAAAAAGTCCTGCTGACAAAGGCTTCTGCTTCAGTAACTGTGAGGGCCAGACTAGCACAAATTTTATTTCCTAAGAGTCAGAATGGATGTGGCACATACTATACAGGGTGTAGTATCAGCCAAGTCAGAGCTTTCTGAAGGGGCAGCGCTAGAATAAAGCAAGCTCAGCAGTAATAAACCATGAGCATGTCCCCCAGCATGCATGCAGTCGTGTGTGGGCAGTGGTACCACCAGATGCGTGCAAAGCCTCTCAGATGCTGTGGTCACCCATCGGGATGGATCTGTCCTGTGTGGGCCATGGTGGAAGTGAGGACCAGAGGTGTGTCACCACAAAGGAACAGTTATTGGTTTGTGACACAATGAGAAAAGTCTCTCTGTCTCTGAATTAGGCTGTCAGTGCGCTCCACAACAGTGTCCTGGTCATCACTGTGAAGAAAAGGAATCTGGGGCTGGAAAAGTTCTCTATTGTTACATTGCTTATGCTTTTTTAAAACATCCACTTTGGGGTTTATCGTGAAGGAGCTGTGTGGAGGTCTGTCTCAGAGCAGGGGAGGATGAAATGGAAGTGGCTTCTAGGTTTCTGCATCGCCTGACTTACCTTTAACATGTATTCAGTAGTGGCTTGCAGATACTTAATAGACCTACAGCGGTAGTGCGGGAAAATGGCCTGCCATGGCCAAACTACTTCACATGAACCATCTGGACAATGACAAAAGAGACCTTGAATTGCGATCTTCATTAAACTTCCTGGTTGAAAGCATGGGTAGGTCAGCATGGCCCAGTGATGAATGCATAGGATGTAACATATTGCCTATCACCTTGCCCATGGGAATGCCAGTATGAACTCACTGATCCTGTTTCAGTGAACAGCAGATCACAAAGGACGCTCCCACTGCTAGTTACAATTTACTGTGACACACAAAAAATTAGGTTCTACTTTCCTGCTGCATCTCTCATTGAACTACAGTTGGGCATGTGTTGCCCTCGTGTGCAATCATTGCATTAAAGGGAAGGAATATTATACATATATGTGTATATATATATATATATACGTGTATATATATGTATATATATCTAAGGGCAGGAATAAGTGAGCCACAAAACCTCTGTCACATCATGTTATTTACAGGGTCTTTATGATCTCAGCAGGGATGTTGTCACCTAACTCCCAAAATCTTTTCATGAAAGACCACTTTTTTCTTTTTTCTTTTAAATAGGCTTCTAGGAGCTCAGTATGTATCTATGGGAAAAGAACGTCTGGTTGGGTTAACCCTTCTGAGACCTGAATGGACATCAAACGATTTTTTCAGTTTTTTTCAGACATGTCTGAATGGTACAAAATTTACTGCAAGTTTTAATAATTGGTCGTTTAATTCTGTAATTGTCCCTCAAAAAAGTGAGGTAGGCACAGCAGTCTATTTGTGTGTTAGTTGACCATTACTTAGTTTACATGACTCAACATGCAACAGCAAGCAACATAAATGTTCCTTTAAAAACATAAACAAAATATCTCTAAATCTGTCACCATAACTCTAAATATTGCTGCCTGGAGTGATTCATAGTAAACCAAATCTATGCTGTAGTCATAGATCCCACATGCCTGGCATTTTACCCTAAGAATCTGGACTGTCCTTTTCAATCCTGATGCTTTATTGACTTCTTGAGTTCAAATCATGTTCAGAGTCATAATTATTAGAAACCAACATCTTTCTCTGCAGTATCAAAATGAATAGTCAGAAGAGAAGTGTACATTATGCTTGGGAGATGTAGTGTAAAAATCAGCATAATGGATGGTTTTGCTAATTAGGAATCAGTCTTCAACGTCCATATGTTAGAGTTATGAGAGTTTTGTGAAGACAGTGCTGAAATAGAGCAATATACAGTAGGTAAATTTAAAGATTATTTTTAAATGGAAGGGGAGACAGAGTAGTAGTAAGGTTGTGGTCTGGAAACAGATTTGATCTAAGTTTCCAAGGCATCTGTCACAGGAAGCAAAGCCTGGATTCTTTATATATAAATAGAGCTAAAAGCATGTTGATTTGACAGCATGTAGACAGAGGAAATAATATTTGTGTAGATTCGATGGGGAAAGTCTTTTTCTTGAAGGGAACACAATGATTTTTTTTTTACTCGAACTCCACTTGTTTCATTCTACGTTGCTAGGATGTATTGAGAATTTTATTTACATTTCTGATAAAAATCCATATTTGCCTTAAATAGCTTTACTATTAAAAAAGGATTTTTTTTTTAAATAAGAACAAAAGTAATGCCATTATCTACATGACACATTGCTTTCCTCTGCAGACATGCACCAGTAGAGGCTGCTGTACACCATATTAAATAAACATTTATACGTACTGATAGATTAATTTACAGGAAGGTCAGAGATGGAACTTGAAATGTAGTTGTGTGTTTAACTTATGTAAACATCTAAAAATCAGAAATGCAGAATCTCTAAGGTTTTACAGAGAGACCATAGTCTGGGGATGGTAGGGAAGTAGGAAGCATTTGTTTTTCATCATTTTGTGTTTCTAACTTGAGACAGGGCAGATAGTGAGTTTTACAAATGGGCACCTGAAGGTGCTGAACCATCCATCTTTGCTTTTTGACTCTTACTGGTCATTAACTAATATATCACTACTTCATTATAATGTTTTTTAGGTTTTGTATTTCTAATATATAAAATGTCTCTCTTAAGAGGCCCTCCATGCATAAATATGTCGCTTTTACTAGAAGAGCAGGAATTCTTCTTACAACCACCATATTATCCTTGTATTATTTGGGATATGGTTCCAATGACTCACTGTGTTGTTCTGCTGTTGACCTGGCTCTGTGGAAGCAAAGCCAGTGCCCATCAGAAATATATGAGCATGCAGAGCTGAGCTCCCTTCACACCCCTGACACCGTGGCCCCACCACCAAAGGGGCCAGGCAGGCTGGAGCCCTGCATGGAGGGCAGCGATCGCCCATGGAGCCTTTGAGACCTCACAGGACAGAGCATCCTCACTGAGACCTGAAGCACCACTAGCAAGACACTAAGAGTTGGGCACAACCCGAAAGCCAAGAGGAATGCCTGCTCAGTAGCTTCTAGGACAGCAGTACTTAAGCGGAGGTGGAGGAGACGGGTCAAAAAAATTCCGTGCCGTCTTTGTTTCTTCCTGCCATCCTCTTTCCAAGAGTGGTCTCTCTTTGGCAGCTGTGTGAAGAAGGAAACATTTGCTTTGGACCAGTTCACACAGCAGGCAGGAGACGAGCATAGTTTAAAAGAAAATCAACAACCAAGACAGAAACCCAAACATCCCAAGCGCGTTGTGACCTGGCAAGCGTTGCCCTTCCTTCCTCTCCCTGTGCGATGCCACCCTGGCCCAGTCGAAAGGTGGATGGTGACAGCACAGCCGGCCAGAGCCCAGCGGTGTTCCTGCCATCACCGGGCTGGGAGGAGCAGGGTGCTCCCGGGTGTGGGGACATGATGGGAACAATGCTCTGACAGGGGATGGGACAGCTGCAGGGAGCAAGGAAAAGGCCGCGGTGGCGTGTGGAGTGTGTGGAGGGACTTTGTGGAGAGACTTGCTGCATGCCAGCTGGGGTCCTCCAGTCCACGAGTTGGGGATGTGCTGGCAAAATGAAGAGACAAACCATTTTTTAGCTGGGAAGCTGCAGGTTAGGGTGCAGGGGTCTGGAGTAGGGCTGAGGATGGAGGTAAGTGCATGTTGAGGGGAGCTGCTGTAGAAAAGTTAGCTGTGCTGTCAACTCTTTCACTGATTTTTCCTCAGTAGTAATGTCAGAGCAGAGTAACTGCCAACTACATCCACTGAAATTTGTCAGCACTGGATGTTCTAGGAGAGACTGGAACCATGGGTGTTTTCAAATGACTCTGATTAAAAGCCAGTATATATTATAGCTATGTGCTATGTAGACTTACCTCAGAGAGCGCTTAGACCTGAAGACTAGATAGAACTGGCTGTTGGGAAACAGCACAGTTTTTTTCTTGCAGGTCCTGTGGGGGTTGGACTGAATGAACTTAAACGAAAATTGCTGATCAGTGACACCCAGCATTACGGGGTAACGGTGCCACGTAAGTAGAAAGACACTTCTATTCTCCTAATGCTATACATGTGTTATGATCCTTTATTATTGCATTACCTTAAGGCACTTTGAAATTTGGGTCTCTAAATGCATGCTTGGCATCCAAATTACTTTTCTAATTTTTAAAAGTGCTGCCGCAGTTGTATTTTAAATAGCATTGATTAAACTGATAGGATGTTTTGGCTCAGAGGCATTGCAGTAGACTTTTAGTTCAAGTTTAGCATGATTGATGTCAGTGAGATTTAGTAAATGAAACTCAGCTGAAGAACACCCTGGATTTGGCTGTAAAGCGGTGAAACGTACTCCGTTACCAGTGCTTGCTTTCAGCAAAATGGCCTTTCTATGTTAGGCTGAAAAATTAAGAGTGATGTTAAACAGTTTAATTATGTGAATAAATGAATTAAATCCCTTTGATTAACTTTAGAAAAGTTGATTTGGGGATTTTTTTTCCTCTTTCCCCCATCTAACCAAGTGGTGTTACTTTGTATAACAATGTTCTAGTTTGATTTCCACAATAATTTATTGGGGTTTCTTTAATGTGAAAGACTTGAGCGCTTTTGTTAGACTTTCATTCCTTGTTTTGCTTTCTACTTGTACTTCTGCTTCCTATAGAGATCCTTCAAAATATGGGTCCAACATTCTGAATTTGGGAAATTTTGTCACAGTTTTTTTGCAAGTACAGGTATTCTATAAAGTATATGTACGAATGAATTTCCTAGGTAGAAAAATGAATACATTTAGTTTTGGTAAGTCATGTCATTTCCACATATTTGCTTCAGTTGGTTATTGAAAACAACAACAAAGCGCCAGATGTTCCCAAATATTTAACACATTGAAGCATATGCAATCATTTGCCCAAAAATATTTATCTAAAAGTTGCCAGTATTCATCAAGCTGCCTTCTCTCTTTTCTCTTCCAAATTTGTGGTTATAATTTAAAACAAACACGTAAAGAAATCCCTCTCCCTGAAATTCAGTAAGTCAGGACTCAGAGGGAGAATTTGGGTTCTTGTTTTGGAAAAGTTTCTCTTCTTGTCAACCTTAGAAGAGCAGGATATCGAATGGCATTCATGATTGTGTTCCTATGTGACAGAGAATACATGATGGTGTAACATACAACTTGTATTAAATATGACTTTTGAATGGGTTCATTATCTATAAATGGCAACTCCACAAGTTTCACTTATAAGCAAAACCTTTATACCTTGTACTTGAGGGACAGCAAGAAGAACAAATAATACTACAAGACTACTGAAAGAAAAAGGGATTCGGTTTTGATCACCAGAAAAAGAAAAGCACTAAAACATAAAATTCACACCCCATTTTTTTATTATCATGTTTCATATACCATAGCTACAAGTGTTGTTAATGAATGTAACATTTTATAAATCAGGATGGTGAGCTTTGTTTCCCTTTATGGTCTTGTATGCTAATAAGTTTAACAAGTCACAAGGCTGGGGTAATTGTTACGGACTGCTGCTCTTTTTATTATTCAGCTATCCTCATTTTATTGGATTTTTCCACTAGTTAATAAAAATTATAATATGATACTTGTCCCGTAAGTTTTTTCCTGCTTTTCCTGCATGCTTTTAAACTCAATCCTGTCATGTGCTTGAGTGCCGCCTACCAGATCCAGAGCAGCCTTATGTCCCTCAGAAGTGAGGGAAGCACCATGCCTGGTATTGCACAAGGGTTGTGTGTTTTTCAGTGTTTCTTGGACTGGTTTGCATTTTATTGTTTTGTGCCTCTTTTTTTTTTTTTAATTTAATGAAACTGCAGACACTACCCGACCAAGGAGAAGCCAAGAAAGTGATGGTGTTGAATACATTTTCATTTCCAAGCACTTGTTTGAGACAGACGTGCAGAACAACAAGTATGTTGAAGAGATTTTAACTAGAACTGCAGTTAAAATAACGGCTTTATTACAAAATGAGGCTCGTTGTAATTTTAGATAATAAGTCAAAGTGTATATAAGTTGCAGTGATTTGAAGATGTGTTGAAATTACATTTTGATATATCAGCAGTTCAAAGCAGCTAGCAAAAACACAGAGGGAAAAAGCAGTACATGCAGATACAACTGGTCTAAGCATCCAAGTATTTCCACTACTTCAGCTCATGAAGAAGACACTGAATTTATAGGTGTTCAGGGTAGGGGAACACTTCTAATAGGTCATCATCTGTCATAGCAATGAAGCATTGCAGCTCTAGGAGGGGGAGCCGGGAAGTGCTGCAAACATGCCTGAGTCAATGTTTGTGTAGTTCTGCTCTCTTTCAGGCCAGGCACTTCCTCTGCTTTTGAATGGAGAGATCTACCATGAAGCCCCTGCCTGTAAACCTGCCAGAAATTAAACTAAAATGAAGACAATGGTAGCATCGTGCTCTCCAGCAGCCTGTAAAATATCGGAGCTTGAAATTCTGCCCCAGTGTTTCAGAGGGCAAAAGTGTATTCGACACAAAGCTGTGGGTTTTATTGAAACTTCAAACTGTGCTTTGCTTTTTTGGCAAATAGTCCTTGTACTTTTATAGCACATAACCAGCCGCCTTGGTTCCATTAGCACCATTGTTGCTCCTCCTCCTCTTCTGAGACAGAGAATTTGGATATTCTGTAGTGTGCAATGAAATTTCAGTAGTTTCTATTGTTTAGCTTATCCACTGTTTTATTGCATTGCATTAGTTCAGAAAAAGAGGTGATGGAAAACATTAGTGGGCTGTTGGACTGCAGTACTTTTTTCTCTTTAACTGTAATACAAGCAGGTGTTACTGATTTGAAAGTGGTAAAGTAGAAGATTTCTTAAAATTGACATGCTGAAGTACTTGACAGCATTTCCTTTATAAAACATGGTAAAACTCTCATGTAAAGTAAAATATTTTTGCTCCTGAATTAGATCTTATATACCAAACTGATCTGTTGGTTTTTTTTTTCTGGAGAAAATGGAAATGATTCCAGTTGTTTTCACCTTCTGCCACAGGTTTATCGAGTATGGCGAGTATAAGAACAACTACTATGGTACAAGTTTAGACTCTGTTCGATCCGTTCTAGCTAAAAACAAAGTATGTTTGTTGGATGTGCAACCTCATGTAAGTAAGCGTGTTTTTTGGACTCTTATAGTTGCATATGGGGATGCCAGGAAAAGAATGTTTCTAAAAAGTATATTTTATTCCACACTGAATGACTGTTGAGTGGTCTTGCTGGATACCTTTATCACAGCAAGACCCTCTGAAAGGAACAGAGGAAGGAAACTTCAAAACATATAAGCAAGTATTCAGTTCGGTAATTAAGTGAATTTCCAGCCTGCAGCATAATACAAGGATTTAATTACGAAGGGATCTTATATTTTCATTCATCTTTCTGCTGGTTTGTGTTAGTGGTTCCCTCTGAAACTTCAGTTTCAGAATGGCTTTGAGCTGTCATCCAGCCCAGCAACGCTCTCTCACCTGTTTAGCGGGACCGTTCATGCAAAGGGTTTCCGCGCAGGGTGGACACGAGTCAAGGCACGCACTGAATGTGTTGTTGCCTGGATGATGGTTGAGAACATTCCTCTCTAACCCGTTTGTTCTTGCATTGACCTTGCTTTTCAACTCTGCTAAACAGCTCCACTGGGAATTTTTATGCTACTAAATAACCACAGAGCTTCCAGGAGCTGGAGTAGTTTGTTTAAACCCAGCCAAAGTATTTCTTCACCAAAGGTGGCCGGTCTGTGACTTCCGAACCCCGCCAGCTTGTGAACAGTTCCCGGGGCAGTTTTGGACATGGGGCTGTGCTATGGGAGCAGGGCAGGGGGCTGTGCTGGCGGGGGAGCTGACGGGGACACTGGACCCTGCACTGGGGCAGGAGGGGAGCTGGGAAGGGGCTCCTGCGGTTGGTGCTGCAGGGCTGCTCTGCCAGAGTGTTGCATGGCCCTGTTTTCTGCCGAAGCGCTAAATTCTCTTGGAGCTCCAGACCTGTGAGCCGTTCTGGGATCCTACTCACCAACACGGCATTTTCCTGTGGGCCCTGGCAGTGTGAAGAGGACAGAAAGCCTCTGGCTGTCCCATCCCTGCTTCACCCTGTGCTCAGTCTGAACTGTAGACCTGTCTCTAACTCCATGCACAGCATCACTCAGCTGTCTCAGTAAGAGTGAACGGCAGGAGTTACGTGATGGACACACAGTATTGAAGAGAACAAATCATTGACCTGTTGTGACTGAGTGTCACAGACACCTTTTCCCAGTACTTTTAGTGGATACAGAAAGTGCTATTCCTGCTAAAACGTGTTGAATTTTTCCTCTCCTCCACCCTCCCACTTGCAGTGGCCCTGAGGAGCACAGCCCAGCCTGTGCCCACTGATGGGGTTTGCCAGCACCCCGCATGGAAATGGGGAGTTTTCTTACCATTCGCCTGAATATTGTCCTTATGTGAATCAGTACTGGTCACCAGGGCGGGATGGCAGTAAATGAAAAATAGCATTTTAGAAGGGCTTTATGGATTTATTTTGGTGGAGAGTTTCTTTTCTTATGGTAAATTCCATTTTGTGAAATAAACTAATTAATTAAAACCTTTCCTCTTCTCAGACAGTGAAACATTTGCGGACATACGAATTCAAACCATTTGTTATATTTATAAAGCCTCCTTCACTTGAACGTTTGAGAGAGACCAGAAAAAACGCCAAGATTATTTCAAGTAAAGATGATAAGGGAACTGCAAAACCCTTTACAGTAAGTATATTTAGACATGGCAAAATATGAGAACTCGTTAAGAGTTTTGTTGTAGTGGTTTGCCTTGAAAATAAAGGTGATCACTGGATCTCATCAACCGTACCTGTCAGGGCTTACACGTAGTATCTTGTTGTTTCCCAATGTCTTTCACATCACAAATTTACTGTGATGTTTTCATTGTCTGATATGCTCATGGGTATTTACATTTCCATGGTCACCTGATTTTATGTCCTTGAAGAACTCACCAATGCAATTTTATTTTTATGAGAAATAATGCTGTGGATTTCCTTTAACAGATTTGCATGTGGGCGTAGATGTTTCTATTCAAGTCTAAGAATTACCTTGTTTTATCAAGTGTATTACTGAGTCTCAAATATAAAGTATCAATTTTAAAAGTAAATGATACTTTAATTAAAAGCCTGTATTTGTGGATGAAACAATTTTTAATATGTTCTAAGGAAATGAACACTGTAAGAAAGAAGGTGAACAATCTAAGCAATAACCAATAACGAGAAAAAAATATTAGTCAAATTACCCAATAGTAACTTATTTACTTCCTTGAAATATAATGAAATCATATCTTAATTGAAGCTAAAGCAAACCTGATCATCATTAGACTTTTTAACTTCATTTAGGGTGTGTATCCTTTTCCCTCATTCAGATGTTACTTGGGACTTTTTAGATTTTGTTTCAAACTGGGCCATGGATATAGTCACAGACTGTATCTGTGTAGAATATGCTTTTGAAATAGTTTGGAACTAATGTGCTTTAAAAATATGTCCTATGGTATATAAAATGTAAGACAAGTTCATTCTTAAGAGCAGCCTTCAGGACATTGCTTAGTTAGGATGGGTTTAATCGCTCAGAGTTGTGTAAACAATTAAATTCCTAAGATTTGAGCCCTCCTCAAACATGAAGAGAAATCCACTGAGCCAGGTCGAACCAGGCATAGGAGGAGAGCTCCTAGCATGCTCTTAAGAGAATAAAGGCTGCACTATAACGTATCGCAGACTAATAGTAAGATGAGACTTAAGTAATGGAACTTTAAATGTGTCATCACAGTAGACAGCCAGAAACGTTTTCCACTGGTGATGCTAACAGAAAATGTCTCTGTAATTAACATGCAGTGACTAATTATGTCACTGCAAGGGAAGAGATTAAAGAATTGCCTGTTGAGTAGTCTACTTGTGAGAATACTCTCCCCGACATCACTTGTAATGGTAATTTCTGTAATTTTTTTATTAATTAAAAGTACAGTTTCCGTCTCCTGATGAGATAGGCAAGTAGCTTTGCATTTAGCACAGAATGAGCTGATGGGATGCTGCCATGGACTGACTATGCCTTGCATTGATCTTACTAGGAAGAAGATTTTCACGAAATGATTAAATCTGCCCATGTGATGGAGAGCCAGTACGGCCACCTTTTCGATAAGGTCATAGTCAACGATGACCTCGCTACGGCTTACAGTGAGCTTAAAACAACTTTTGACAGGTTGGAGACCGAGACCTTCTGGGTTCCCGTCAGCTGGCTGCATTCGTAACGTTTCAAATAGACAAAACACCTGCTGTTGTCTCAGCATCCAACTGTGGGGCATGGTTCGGCATTGCTTGATGGCTGCTTTCTTGGGAGGAGGGCTTCTAACTCGACCTGAGCAGCAGGTGCACTCTTCATCCACTTGGAACTGGTCTTGTTTTCCTGTCTCTTCAGTCCTCCTGCCCACAATTTTGTGGCGGAACACTCAGATTAAACCCAAGTCTTACTATGCTCCATAAAGTGAGCTAATGCTAGTGTAACAAAACTGCCAGTCACCTCTGTCATCATCTGTGTATTTCCAAGGTAAGTTTTTTAATGGAGCGTTTGCAGAAAATACTAATTAATACTGGAGATCAGCACTTTGGTGGTTTTAAGCATAACAGCTCCCATAAAGAGCACATCTGCACCTGGAAGTCATTACCACTGAAGTGCTTGAGGGAACTGAAACAGGCAAAAGTGACCAAGGTTTTTATGAGGAAGACATCGTAGTTTTAATTATGTATCAAGATAAGTGTTTTTACTTTGTTGGATGTGAACCGTGTCTTATCTGTACAGAGTGATTTTAGTATTCCTTTGTACTTACATAGTCATGGAAAGAAAGATGTATTCAGTGGCTTAATTGTGAAATACCGTGCTGTGAGCATGCATGGATTGAAAACATTTTCACGCATGCTTTGTGGCACAACAAAGAAAACTCACAGGAATATTTATTTAAATAGGGAAAAAATGTGAGTTACTATGTATATAACTTCAAAGTCTTTGGGATTAATCTTCTGTAAAATCAGTGGCAAAGTGATATAAATAGCAACAAAGTAGAAACATTTTTTTTTTCCTTTAAATTGATTTGATTAATTTTTGGCATCCTTTAGAACAGTTTCCCCATCAACAATTTTCAGACAATTAGCAAGGAAACTTTGAACATCTGGGAAGCAGTTGCAAGAGATTAATTATTTTTATCGTAGTGATGCTTTGTAGTAGCGTAACAGATATTTTGTTTCCACCCCCAAAAATTTAATGATGCAGACTTCACTGTAAAAAGTATCCTTGGCACTGGCCAGACACAGTTGGAAACCTCATTTTAAAATTTGGTGTGGCACTGTCAGCAAATGTATATTAGATTATGTATTTTTAATATAGATAATTTGGTATTTTTGTTTCTTTACTACTGATATGCAGGAAATGAGTACCTCTGTAAAGACCAAGTAACACCTGTGTGTTGTGTTGTGAATATGTCCTGTAAGTACAGAATGTGTATAGGAACTTGCCAACTTCAGATCATCACATCTGTGGCATTCAAACAGGAAAACATTATTTCGTGTTAATCTGTAAAGAGAATATAGCTGTCTTGTTTAAAGAAAAAAGAATTTAGTGAAACTTTATATATTTATGAAAGGGTTGAAAAGGGATGTTAAGTTTTTAAATTTCTTGTCAATGTGATCATTTACTAAGGAGATTACTAAGTCTGTAATTTGAAACACTGTCTCTGTAAATGGAGCTCAACATTCCATGTAAATATTTTATTTTAGTTTATACACCGATAAAGCCATCAGATTTTGCAGTTTTATTCTAAATGCGTATTTAATGTGTGGGTCATTGCATTTGGCTTAGAGTTGTATAAAATAAATGAAATGCAAGCAACAACAGCAAAATCCCTAGGAGTCTGGAAATGTTTATGCAGGAGTTACAGATGTACTGAATCCCAGTGCAGACACACACTCTGCTCGAACAGCTATAATGTAACTTTTGTCAAATTTCACCGTTTTCCTGGTGGACGTCAACTGTTTTGGTAACATAAATAGAAAATTGTGGATTAAATTAAATGCACGGAAATTATGCGAGTTGCAAAAACATTTTATATGTTTTTTTAGATACTGGAAATCAAACTATTTTTCAGGGGAACTGGAACTCAGTGGGTCTGTTTGCCTTTGCCTGCGAGATGCCGAGTGCCCTCGCCATCTCTTGCAACCAACCCAAACTGAGAGGGCGCTCGGCATCTCTTGGGGTCTGGCCATTTCCAACGCGAGGGGCTTTAGTCCTCACGGAAACACTCCTGATGCTGCTTCAAACCTGGGCTGTCTCAGAACATTAGTGTACGGTAACGCTCACATAAGGGACCTGCTTTTCTCTTTAAGAAATAGATGCTAGAATAATCTGCAAGCTCCCTGTTCGGCACAGTCCTGGCCGGCCTTGTCCTGCAGGCTATTTTGCTCGTCCTTTTGAAATGCATTGAGTTCCCAGCGCTGGGTCGGTGCGGTGTGGGAGGAGGTTCGGCAGCACGTTTGCCGTGCGGGGCAGCCGTCAGCAGCGCGGTGCTTCGCGGCCTTTGCGGAGACGCTGACCCTCGGATCCCCAGCGCCGTCCTGGCAGGAGCTCCCCAGACGGATGGATGGCTGCCTGCCCCGTCTCCCAGCCAGGAGCTAATTCCTGAACTGTAACACCTGCGAAAGAAAGGGAATCACAAAAGCATAAATCCAGCCAACAGAGTAAAATGTGCACAGAATCTTCAAGGGGTGAGGAATAGTTGTAACTAAATTACTAGTTTGCTCTTGAAAAGCAGCATTATTGTACTGCTTGCTTAAAAAAAAATAATGGAAGCCACCGGCACTGGTGAGGCAGGCAGAGATGATAGCAGGTCAAGGCACAAAAATGTTTTAGCCCAACAGTTTCGACAGGACAAGAACCCGTTTATTGTGATGGACGCTGAGCCCATGTGCTGAATTGTTCTGGGATACCAAGGGTGGGAAGATTGTTCCTTTGACTCCTAGGAATTTGGGAACAAAGACGACTAAACGTGTTTCCAATATTCCACATATTCAAGTTGTGCTGTGTGGGTTTTTAGAGAACTGTATGTTTTGACAGTCAAGTCCAGATGTTTTTATTGTGTTTTAGCTGTTTGCTGTAGTCAAATAAATGGTAGTATTTTTTAATATTGTACCAAGCTCTATACTTGAATTTGCCATCAGGTCCTTGGTTGATGTCTTACCTGAAATCTGATCTTACCTTCTTATGCAAAACAATAAATTATTGATATAACACTGAAGGTGTTTCTTCTTTATTGTAAATTGCACAATAACATATCCACTTAATGCCTTTAAAAGGCAAAATACCTAAGTAGTAAGTTATTCCATAGATCTCTTTATTCACTGTAATACTCCAATTATCTTTAAATGAAAAAATAAAGCAACCTAGAACAAGGATTGAAATTCTTGATTTTTCATTCTTGTAGCCAAATTCTCCTTCAAAATACATTTACCCTTTTCTGCAGCCCACCCCAAAATAAACCATTTTCTTTCTGAGAGGGAAAGCTGAAGTCAGTGGGTCAAACTGAGACACCAGCTCGCCTGGGCTTGCAAAGCACTTGGGGTGTTATCTCAGTTATTTACTCGGAGTGTTTCATCGGGCACGTGGGCTCCTAGGCCGCTCACAGGTCCCACGGGAGGTTGCGTTCATTTGTAGGACTCGAAAGTAGTGCTTAAACAAAGTTACTTTTTGCATTGTGTTATGTCTTTTCCAGAAAAAAAAAAAAAAGGAAAAAAAAAAAAAAGCCTAACACGTACTAGGATTAGAGAGAAGACATTTAAGCACCTTCTGTTTTGTTTCAGTGCAGTATTCTGCATTTCCCACATGTACTTAGGCTCAGGTTTCTACTGTGCATGGAGAATATTTTCCTCAGTAAAGCTCGTGTTTAGTTTTTGAGAGATTTTTTCAAAGGATTAATAGCTTCTTCAGAGAATTACAGTTAAAGTTATAATCTGAGTCTGGTTTTGCTACTACAGTATCCATAGTCATTTCCGTACAGGATTAAAAGTTTTCTGTGCATCAACACTTAAAATCATTTGTACTTGCAATTTACCCAAATCCTTTTGCTCCCAAAGTCATTAAATATTTATCATGTATTACCGTGATTAATGTATAATACGGAGCATTCAACAGAAAAACATCTGAACACAAAATTAAAGGAACACAGTGAGTGTACTTGGTGTTTAAGAATTCTGATGCTGGATTATGGTTAAAGGTTTCAGCAGAAACATACACAAAAACATTTGGAAACAGTTAAAGTCTGGTCTTAAATTTTGTCTTATGTTAAATGACAGTACAAATGAGAGAATTTGGAGTTCTAGACAGCTGGAGACTTTTTCCCTCTTGGTATCTGTGTCTGAAATATAAGTTGGATATTTGGAAGACTGTATGGAATGATTTTACATCTCTATAATAAAATACTTTGTGTAGCTGACATCCAACATCTTAACTAAGAGGGTAAGTCCTTGTGATTATTGAGCCTTTGTTTTGCTTCTATTTTAGTTGTACATATGTGTCTGTTTAAACAAATTTTTAAAGACTTAGTGGCACAAAGCTGCCAGCTGCACATTCCAATAATGAATGGAGAAGGATATCTTCAGGATTTCTAAAAGGGTTCAAAATGACACAAACGGTATTTGAAAACTTCTTGATAGGAAATAAATAGAGAAAATAGGTCTCAATTTATTTTAGAATTAGGTCTATTTCTTTTCAGTAGCTGTATTAATTTTCACAACTTGAATGTGCTAAAAAAAACCAGAAGGCATGCTATGATTTTCCTCATGTGAAATTTAGATTTGTGGTTTAGCAAAGATGTAACAAGCTTTCTATAGGATTATACACAGTCCTGTGGAAACTTAGTTTGGAGGGATTTGGTACATGTTTTAGAGGCAGAGGGTCTGTGGGTATGGCAGAGAGGGACTGAGGATGTTACAAATGCGGGTGCTACCCTGGAAATGCGTCTTTGGTTTTGTAAGTCGCTGAACAAGGAGGTTAGCAAGTTGGCTGCGAATGTTCTGTGGTTTCTGCTCCCTCCTTGGTAAATATAAATAAGCACCAGTAAATCTTTATTGGTAAGCAAAGCCAAAACTGTTGGAATTATGGAGAGCTGAAATGCAGTACCCAGAAGGAATACTGCAGATCCTCGTGGTGTTGGCAAAGCTGTTGCTTCACTTTCATTAATTTTTACAGCAAGAGTACAGTGATCGCAGCTTTAACACAAACTTACCAAACTGCGTTTGATTATTGAGAGTTTCATTCTTTTTTTCCTCTTGGCCCCTGTGCAGCTTTAATTTACTAATCTCAGTCATACAAGGGGGGGGCAGGGACAATTAACTTGTCTTGAAAAACAGTGAGAAACCAAAAATTTGATACAAGGACATTTTTTACATCCTTCCCAATGGACACTGGAGATGTTGTGTTTCTGAAATGGAGGTGAAGAGCTGGCATTTGATCCAGATGGAGAAGCACATGAACAGTGTTCTGTTCCATTAAACCAGAATTGCTCTGAGAGCAATTCCCTGTGCCCGTTTGATACACGAGAGCAGCGTGTGGTAAAAAACTCCAGGAGCAATTTTAAATTTTATGCAGCCAGTGTTGGCTTCAGTGCTTCTTGTTTAAGAAAATGGCAACAAGGAGCAGTTCTGGTTGTTCTCTGTGTGACCTCTGGACGTTTCATGGTGTGTCCCCTCCCATTCCTATATTTGCATTACTGGCTTATTTCTAAGAAATTATGATTCCCTGAAATTGGCCTAGGCCTCAAGTGGTGGGAGTGAGTTTTATCATCAAGACGCACATTTATGATGGGGCAGTTGCACAGATGGAAGCATGGGTTGAGACCACCCCATAGGGCATGTAAGGCCCTCTCATATTTTACTCTCTCTGAGAGCTTTGCATACCGCATGTGGGTTATGCTTCCCCATCAAACCTACTTTGATGCAACTTCTGGACCCCTACTCCCAAATACAGACCGGCCTGTGTTAGGCACCATATGAATATGGAACAATGATGTAGTCCCAGGTTCAAAGCAGCTCACTAGAACAGTCAGGGAGATGGCAGAGCAGTGCAGGCTGCCAAGGAGGTGCAAAGAGATCTAGTGAGCGCTGCCTTTCTCACCAACTGGCCGCAGAGGCTGTGGTGGCACATTTGGATTCAGTATCTCACAGGAGGGGCTGGGGGCTTCCTGGCAGGGCTTCAGCCCATCCATGCTGGGTAGTGCCCAGGCACAGCAGAGGGGTAGCAGAAAGTTGGTTGTAGCAGTCGTGAAGCCACCTTGACTGGGGGAGAGAGCTCAGCTGTGTATGCATTAATATGAGCTGTGCTCTGCCTGTCTCCTTCCCAGCCAGAACAACAGGTCTTGGCCCGTTCTCCTGATGGGTGCAGATGGAGACAGTATGTTCGAAGTCCCATTTGCAGTCCTGGCCACTATTGATCGTAAGGCACAATAGGAGTCTTTTTGGTTGGTTGGGGTTTTTTTGTTGTTGTTGAAAACTGGCCTGAAAGCTTTGTTATTATTGGTGCTATCTGGATAGTATGAAAAGCAGCCTCAGTCATTGGCCCTGCTAGGGTATTATTCCAGATGTTTTTCCTTACACAGCTGTTAAGCTGGAAGTAGAACCAAAACCAAAGATTGATTGGAACCATTGTTTTGTCAAAAAAACAGAACTGAACCTGAATTATTGTCTTCTGTTGACTTCATTGAATTCAGATCATCATTGGCCACAGCTGGATCCAACCCCAGCTCAAACCAAACTGAAAAAAAAGCACAAACTCCAACCACGCTTTTGAATAGGTGAGACTTTGAAGGCCAAGAGTCTGCGCCTTGTCGTGAGTGCAGCTGATTTTACCTTTTGCCAATAGCAACTTTATTTTATTGTGCATGTGTGCATAAGTATATATGTTTATGTATTTATCAAGTGCTGTCCTGTATACCGATTTATTTTAATCAAAAAAGCAGGCTTACCAAAACATTGTTTATTGCTTAATTGGAGGATTAATGACAGATTAAAGAAATAAGCCTACCGATATAATACCAAAGTTTTAGCACACATAGATGCATAGTTTTACTCAGTCAGGACTCTCCCACATCTCAGGAAGCTTAGAATTTTACATTTCAAATAGACTGTTTTATCCGTTTTGTGAAAGTCAAAAGAGCTTGATTGAATGCAGACTGCAAACTTGTTCACTACGAACCTAGTTAAACATGAAATCTTGCTGGGATTAGCTTAATTGTTCCCTAAATGAAAAGGCTGCTTTGTACATAGACTACAACTTTATGCTTGCCAGATAAAGAAATGTGAACCTGTCAGGAGACACAGGAATTTGTCTGTGTAGCAGTATCACTGGGCCAACTGTCTTGCCTTTTATGCGATACTGTGGTGTAAAACACCACTCCTCTGGTTTCGTTTTACAGAAAATAGTCTGTGTGGTGGCATCCTGTGGGAACTGAAGTATCAAGTTCTATTTTCCCTTCGAAAGTCCAACTGCACTGCACCCCGCTTCTGAAGCTGCGCGCTGCGTGCCTGCCAGCCAGGCGCGGGGCCCGGCGCTGTGGCGCGGGGCCTGGCGCTGTGGCACGGGGCCCGGCGCTGTGGCGCGGGGCCTGGCGCTGTGGCGTGGGGCCTGGCGCTGTGGCACGGGGCCCGGCGCTGTGGCACGGGGCCTGGCGCTGTGGCGCGGCACGGAGCTCAGGGCAGCTGCGCCAAGCGAGGCAGGCGCTGCCAGTCTCTGCCACGGTAGAGACTGCCATAGGTAACACCACGGCCTGTTCGAAATGGGAGATGCTATTTGTGATAAGATTATACAGTAACTCAGTAAAAGAGGAAAATTATTCCGTTTTTAATCTTCAGAAGTTTATGTAACACTTCTGCTTATCAGACACTAGGACTGCAAACTCTTCTGTTTTTCTTTTGGCTTCCCTCCTGCCTGCTTGAAAGCGAGAGTTTCTGTAATTAAAGCCTTTATTCTTTATAAAAATGTAACCATAAAAGATGTGGAGTTCCTATCTTCCAAAGCTACCAAAGACAAAATTTCTGCAACTGTTCTCAAGTGACTACTCTGTTTAATCTCATTTCCTCTCTTCCTAACCAGCCTCCTCAAAAAGCCTCTCTGTGTCAGGGGCAATAGTTTAACAAGGGCAGCGTGGAGCCGAGAGGCTGGCCAGGACCCCTGGGAGGGAGAAGCTGGGGTGCCGCTGGGCTCTGAACCACCGGGAAGTCCGCAAGCCTGGGGCAAAGCTGAGCAACTCATGGGTGAAAACAGCATGGGAAGATGATGTAAGCAGCAAGGTGCTGTTTACTGCCCCTTAACTACAAGAGCGAGCTGTCTCCACCCCTGTGCCCTCCACTTACAAGCATTTAGCAGTGAGCAGTTAAGTCACGCTCTGTGTCAGGTAAATCACTTCCAATGTGCAGTTCTTAACACTATCGTGGCAGACCCTGCACGTGGTTTCCCATTACAGTGTCATGGTCTGAATGTAGCTCTCAACTTTGTGGTTTCCAGAAGTCATCTTCTGAAAAGTGGTATTAAAACCTGCCCGCTCTCAGAGTCTGTTCAAGTCCAGTGAGTCCTCAGACATGCATGGTTGAAGTGTCCGTGTATCACTGACGAGATGGGTGCATTCTTCATCCTGAGCCTCCTTCACGTTCACCTACTTTGTACCAGTGGGATGGTGGCGTCTGGTATTAACTCTGCTACCACTGGCGAACTGTAATGCATTTGTACACTTGGTGTTATTGTCCTTGCAACCGTATTTAAGTACCCCCAGTGAGACACGCTCAGATTTTCTGCAGAACTCCTGGGTCACTCCCAGCTACAGTAACTTGTCTGTCACAAAATCTAAGTGGAAAACACGAGAGGCCAGGTGCTCCCTAAATCTGAGAGTGCATTGCAGGGAGGCAGCGCTATTGCTCTGCTCCCTGCACAGCCTCACTTACTTGGCTTGGGCCCACTCGCGTCATGTGAAATCCTTATGGATCCCCACAGTTCCAGTGTTCAGGATTGATGATTCTTCGTTTTCTTTTAGCACCTTGTGAATAACTTAGGATTTCTTTCATGCAAATGCAACTCCCTCTCTTCCTGGTAAATTGCCTCATTTTGTGCTATTGGAAAGTGCTTAGTCCAGATTGCTTTACTATTTGTACCTAACGGCTGCTCCTGCTTTCTGTATTATGTGTATGGGACAAGTATGAAATATCAGCAGATAGCTGACACCACTTCAACCCCTAAATGAGTGATAGTAGGAACTCTCCCTATAGCTAGCCTCAGATGACTTTTGTCTGTACTGCTTAAAACCACGGGATTGTTCATGCAGCTGAATAGTGTGGCACAGATGAGATGGCAGTGGATAAAAATGCGGTGATGATAGCGAGCTTAGTAGAAAAGTTTCATTTTTATTTTAACAATATCAGAGTTTTACCTCTTCTCTTTCTGTGCCTGGGAAATCAGGAATGTCTTTGCTCTGAAAACTTGTAATCTAATGCCAGGTCTTGCTGACTTTTACTGTTGAACTTCAGAGCCTCGTTTCATGTGTGGTCCCTTGGACTTCAATAACACTCCTCACAATGGGGTTGGCAGCTCCTACCCTGGAACCAAGTTGATGGCTTCCCTGGGCTCAGGGTCTGGCTTTCAGATAAGATGCAATCAGCAAAGACGATAAATATTTCGGTGAGTAATCAAACATCTAAGAGCTGTCTGGTTATTATCTTTGGATTAATACCTGAGATTAGTATCTGGGAGTGAATTTCAATCCAAATGCATCTAATTCCTGTCAAGCAAATGATAGTAGATATGAGTTGCTGATAAATTTATTGACTCTTTATCTAAATTATTTAATGCAAATTGTAGGATTTTGTTAGAATGGCACGCCCTTTCCTGCTTAGCTGTTCATCCAGGGTTTCATTTCTTTTACACCTACAATCTGTTCCCAATAAATCTTCTCACACGCTTTGAAGTAATATCCCAAGTGCTCTCAAAGTGGAGGCAGCAATTAATCTCTGTCACTTTAGGCAATTATTACTGAAATTTCTGAAACAGTGTTTCAGAATAATTAACCTTAATTATCCTTAAGCCTTAAAAGATTTTCTGGTGTTGACCAGCACGCCTGTAAGCTGCCAGTCATACATTTGTAACCTCAGAGCTGCCAAGCAGTTAGTAAACTCATACACAGTGAGCTCTGGCTGCTTGACTGATTTCGGCTCAAGCAAAGGCACAGCGCTATATATTTCAACTTGTAAACTGCGTATCTTGTTTTTTCATTATTATATTTCTGTGTAATACTTTCCAAACTTTATTTTATTGTATTCCACAGTTAAAAAGCCACCTGGATATTCCTTTTCTTTTTCTTTTCTTTTTTTTTTTTTTTTAAAAAAAACTATCTCTAAGCCTTTTTGCATGTTTTTGTAATGTGTAAGACAGACTCCGACGACAGAGGTTTCAGAAGTCTTGTGCAGCTGGTAGCTTTTTGATGATTTCATTTCAGAATTCTTTTGGAATAAATATGGATACTAACGAGAACAATGAGTAAAATGTCAGTTGTACTAAATGAAAGTGATCTGGTTTAGAAAAATAAGAACACTTTTGTCAGTTCAGTTACACCTGTGCATCATTTTACTATAGCAGAGTAACAAAAGAGAGTCTAACAGATGTATGCTAAGGACACAAATGGGGTTAACCGAGGAAATATCATAAATCCTTTCTATGAGAACATTTCGTGAATGTTTTAAAGACTAACACATGAGAATATGTCCGGGTGTTCTTTTAACCCTGCAAGGTGATTAAAGTGAAGAGTAAAAAGCTGAAGTGCCAGTAGTGAAATACAGGAAGATATTATACATGCATGCATTTGGGATTTACACAAAAGGAAGAGCTGGTTCATGGGCGTGCAGGACTGCCACGCGTGGGAAATAGGGGAGATGAATATTTACAACTTTCTCCAAGTGGAAAAGCAGGTTGTGAGGAATCTTTGTAAATATCTTCTTACACAGGAAGTAAAATTGTATTTATTTATCTGAAGTAAAACATTTACTGCTCTGCTAAAAGAAAAATGAGAGACATGATGAGTTGAAAGAGTAGAGCCAGTTATGAGCAGCATCCAGGGTCTTCATGAAACGGTGAAATACTGAGTGCTAGAAGAGGATAATCAGTTTTATGCATTTTTAAATTAATACGAAATGCTGCTCTCCCACTTGCGCTGTACAGCCTGGGTTTTAGAATGTCAAGAAAGTATTTGACATTTACAAGAGGCTGCAGGCACTAATACAAATCATTTTTATCCATTTATCCATTCTAACCACCACGCTGAGTGAATTGTTGGCTCTGTGCAATTAGTCTCTGTGCTTCTTGACAATATAACCACAGATTATCATGAATTCTATTAATAATGCAAGGTGGAAGCTCTGTTCTCCAAGTCTGTTATTTTACTTCTAGAAAAACATCTAATTTCTTATAAAGCTGATATAAATAGACCAGCTGACAAGTAGCCCAAAAGAACAGAATATGCTTGGAATAGTGAGATTTGAGCTGACGTATTTTTGGCAAAAAGAAGTTATACAGGCTGTATTTGTCTGAAAGTTTAAAAATAGGAGCCTTTGTCACATATGGCAGGAGAGGCCAGGTTGAGTCATGATTGATGTCACTTGAAAGAACACTTTAAGCTTAGAAAATGACATCAGAATCATCAGAATTTAGTGAGATTTAGAGTGGTCCCTGAAGCCAGGGTGCTGGGGATTCTGGAAGATACTTTGTGGATGATACACAGCATGCTGCCAGACATCATCTGAACGGAAGCCAGGAGCTACGGTACTTTCAGATTACATTTCTAAATGATGGGTACAATTTGTTTTAATAACATTCATTTCTACTTAAATGCATGTTTCAAACTGTTTTCAGTTTTCTAGACTCGGTGCAAGCCCCCATTTCGGGCTGGAAGAGCCGTCTGTCGCTGCCTGACCTCGCTCACCAACATGACAAGTTTCCCAGAGCAGCCAGAGTCCTGGTTACACTGGGGCTGCACATACAGCAGCATCT
Organism: Streptopelia decaocto; assembly: GCF_964273445.1. Taxonomy (NCBI): domain Eukaryota; kingdom Metazoa; phylum Chordata; class Aves; order Columbiformes; family Columbidae; genus Streptopelia; species Streptopelia decaocto. Next base: position 146,713,641 of record NC_138655.1, on the reverse strand, counting down.
CTCTCCATTTACTCGTCTCCAGCTTTAGTGCTCAATTCCTGCCGACTTTACTACTGTGCGTTTATAAGTCAGACTGTAACAGTACATATGTATGTTGGAAGTATTTCTTTTAGCTCCCAGGCTAAAGCTAAACTCTCTCTGTCTGCTACTGCTAGTGTTAAAATGGAAATAACAAAACAGAAAAGGCGCTTGGATTTCGCTTTATTAAAGTTAAGCAATAAATCGTGCGGAGCTGGCTGCAGTCTAGGTCACGCAGAGGCTGCGCAGAGCTTGTGCTGTGCAACGCAGTGAACCTCTTTGCAATAGTTTCTTACATTTCTCCTTTGATTTTCCATATATAGCAATTCTTTGCTCCTTAAAGTAATTTTAATATGAAAATGAATATATTTAATGTAAGTGTGCAATGCTACTTTTGATTTGTTTAGATGTATTTTGCTTTTAAATAGCTCTTAAGTATAAAGAGAAAGTAAATTGCAAATCACATTTCTAAGAAGTAGTTTTGTACTTATTGCAGGTAGCAGCAGCATCTTTTGTTCCTAGAAATGATAGATATTAGTGAAAAAAATGAGTTGTATATTTGCTTGGCTACATGCATTTGACAATACACGCAATCATACTAAAATGAGTTCATTCCAGGAAAATAAAAAGTTCATCCCGCAAGCAACTCCATGAGTAAAGCATGCTTGTTAGCTAATAGCTGCTGTTATCTGCCATTTAGATTTGCACATTGTGCTCGTTCCTGTTCTTTCTGAAGAGCCAAGTGGTGGATGAATTATTCTTGGTATTCCTGATTTTTACTTCAAGCCAATAAACACCTGTGTGCAACTGGCCGGCCAGAGCCGTTCCATGAAACATCTGGATGTGCTCCAGCCCTGGGGCTACTGGCGTTCAAAACCATCTTCCCTGCTCCCGCCACTCATTGCTGCTGCAATCTGGGGCCTGATTTAGTGCAGGAATCGGATCGGGAATCCTGTCACTCTTGGTGGTAGAAGAGACAGACAAAGGGACAAGGACTCTGGTGGATTATGTGAGTGGTGAGGGAACTGCATGTGATTCCTCTGAGAGCAGAGGGAGTTTTCCGTGGGTCTTGTGTGTTGTGTAGCGCATAGAAAAGACCCGCTCTGGAGGATGAATCATTGCATAGTAAAAGTGAGCGTGCTCTGCAGAATCTGTACTGTCTTTGTTGCAGCCGTTGGAAGTACGTAGTGAACGAAGCAGACAACTGCAGAGAACATGTTTTCATGATTAAGGCATGAGTGCAGCCCTGGGGAACCGAATCCCTGCCTTTGCACTGATTTCCTGTGCGATGCTGCTTACTTTGCACGCGTGGTTGGTAATTGCTTGGTACGATGGAGTGTAGTTTCTACAAGTGCTGAGCACCCGCAGTTGCGAGCTGCAGGCAGCGGGAGCTGTGCTGTGAGTGTGAGCGCTGCCGTGCGCGGAATACTGAGAAATCGGGCACCACGCATCTCAATGAGGCCATCAGGAAAAGCAGAGGCAGGGATTACGAAGATAAATCTTTATGAGTTCAATTTATATGGCTGGAACAGCTTGAAGGGGCTTGTCCTCCTTAAACTTGTCCTTCCTTGTACCTAAAAGGAGAACAGCAAATTTCAAGCTAAACACAAACGCAGTATTTGTGAGCAATTGCTGAGTTTAAGATACTGCTGCAAATATGAGAATTAGTAGAGTTACTGTTCAGCACTTGTCCATCCTTTATCTGTCTTCTTTTTTTTATCTTTTAAAATGGAGATATTATTGTACCACTGAGCAAACTATCACTGAAGAATCCACTAATAAAGCAATATTGTGAGTATATGTATGTTTTTACTGATGCAAAGCAATCATTAGGGATTCAACAGCCTCTGTGTATTTTCTCATAGTCTTAACATTGTACAGCAAAAAGATACTTTAAAAATACTGCACTGTTCTGCTGGTAAAAGTAGAAAAAGACACATAAGACACTTTAAGGGAAGATACTGAAGTGAAGAGTTGTGCTTCTGCTTACTCTCAAAATAAAATATGGTGGTTTGTGGTATGTGTATTCTATAAATCACAAATTATGCGAAAAAATGTATAGCATATAAATACATAGTTATCCTTATATCTATATGGGTGAAACAAAAAATAAGTGGCTTTCATGTGAGAAACAGAATGAGAACAGGAAAGCACATGACTTCACAGATTTCTGTAGCTTAAACAGCTTTGTCAATTCAAATACATTTTGTCACTCCTCGGTGCCGTAGTCCGAGGACAATTTCCAAGGACAATTATGATTTTTTTGTTTTTTCTAAAGTGCCATTTTTTTATCATGTTTACCATATTTTATTAGAAAACTCTTCCATTACCCCATTAGATAATCCCAGTTTTATAAAACATTATGCTTGGAAGTGTCTGTTTTATGTCACTAGAAGTACGCTCAGTCCCACCAGAGGTGTTACATAGGTGACTAGAAAATGACAGGAATTTTTTTTACTTTAGTAATCGCAAACACATACTAAAATGGAAAACCAATTATTTTCTAAATTTTGTTTATTTGAGATGTAGCCTATATTTTTGTTGGAACCCAGAGCCACACACTCAGGATGCACACCAGGCACCGAAAGTGGAATTTGGGCAATCCAAATCCACAAAAGCGATTCGGAAAAAACTCTGCTTTACTTACTGTAAAATCTGAATTCATTTGGCTCCGTTGTTTGGTCCTGTCAGCCTCCTAGGTGTCAAAGCTTAGGTTTCTGTGAGTACATCGAACTCTCAACTTCCAGCTACAGCTTCTTTTAACCCCATTAAAAGACAAGTCTGCACTGGTTCCCTGAGCGGCTCACGTCAATGTGGGTGCCCTGAGCACTCCTGCCACTCACTGAGACCTCTGCCTGCTGCCGGGATCTCCCTCACATGGGGACTGCTCATGAACTTGTGGGGTTGTCCAGTAAAGTGATGAGTTACAGAGGATGTGGGTTCCTGTGTGCTGCAGGGTCACTGCCTCACTGTTCGAAGCTTCAGCCCGGTTTATAGGGGGGAATCACATTGGGCAGGGACTGCGGCTCCATGAGGTGCCCTGGGTGAGCGCCCCAGAGCCCTGCACCCCCAGGGGCGCCCCCAGGCTCTCCACGGGGTGCAGAACCCCCCCTGCGCCCAGCATGCCCATTTGGCAGACTGCAGAGCTGAGCGCAGCGTGTCTGCCTGTGCACCGCTCTGTGCTCACACAAACAGAAAGCAGTAAAATGTTTTGAGATTCATTTGAATATGGTCTGCTCTCGGTCTCAAGTGCAGCATTTAGGATTATTGCCGAGAGGAATAATCATCCTTTACTGTTAGCAATACGACAGACAACACTATTTTTAATTATCATGTTCTACTTCAATATAGAATAAAACTAAGCTGAATTTAATTATAAGGTCTCAACAGAGTGAGATTGCAAATAGTTTTTCCCCCTGAAGATTCTGCTCAACCCTTTACCATTTGGAGTATTTAATTCCAGTTTTGCTTACTTTAAACTGAATGGAATTTTTGTACCAAATTAGGACAGCTAAGTCCTTCCACGCAGAAAACTACTGAGCTCACTGGATATTTTTCTGTCGTGGTGCCAAACCATATGGCAATCAAGCTGAGGATATGGATGGAAGAAAGGTTGCTCTGCACAGTAATTCCATATAGGAATCACTATTGATTACAGAGAGGATACTTTATGGGTAGTGGTAAATTATGAGGGTTCTCTGGTAAGTGAGAACATTGATTTACATGAGTAATGCAGAGTCTCACACGTAAGCTGAACTCAAACTTTAACTGTCAGCTGTAACACATCTATTTATACCACAGATCTGTGCTTAGCCACTTATATTTAATTATAATCAGTTGCAGTGCCTCCATTTTCTGTGTTTACTCAGAGAATCACATTTCTGAGGTCAAATGCAATGACAGTTATACTGTAGTTATTTGAAGACATGCTTAGTTGTACATTCTGCATGTATCTGAGGACAGAACTTCTGGAGAAGAAAGGATGGGTACGATTCCACAGTCCTTCCTTACACGACTAAGATTTCACACACATCAGTTTGAGTCAGGGCATGTGCAGCAATCGCCAAAGCAGCTCAGAAGGAGCCAGCCTGGGTAACTGGAAGCAGTTTAACCGCATTGCTTAATGCTGCATACTGTCTAATTTACCCTGTTTTTCAGCAAAGTAAATTAGCTTTGGCAAAGCGTTGCACAAATAGGCTAGCCTGCTTCCAGTCCATAAGCCAGCTTTGGCACCAAGTTCTACATCGTACTTACTGTGCAGTACAGCATATCCAGCAGGAGATGCAAAGGGCTGCTTGTGTAAATTCCGCAGATTCGGATCCTTGAATGTTTTTCTGCACTTACTCATTTTAATGGCACAAAACTCTTATTAACTCTTAAACGTCATGGCTTCCAATTTAGTGGTGCTAATGAACCAAAATTTAAAAAAAACAACCAACACCATTATTAATTAATAACTAAAGCATATAATTTTGGGCTAACCATGCTTAAATATGCTTATATTTACTCAACAGCTGTAGCAAACTGCCAATTGGTAGTAGATTTCTTCAGAATCTTAAGCCTTGCTGCTTCTTACCCCGGCATACAAAGACCACCCTTATTTCCAGTGTGAAAGGTTTTACCAAAATCAGAATAAATCACAAACCTTTCACATTGAAATCTCAACAGAAAAAAAATAGAAGTCATTAATATAACGATGTCTTAGAATGTCATGGGTACTAGATTTTTTTAGAAGAGTCTGGTAAAATCAAGTTTAACTGGCTGCTGTCTGACAGTATTGTTGATGGACCAAATTTTCCGTACGTGAATCTATTGATGGCAATGGGAGCAGATCCTAAAGTCTTGCCAGGTGTGATTTTCCAATAGCAACAGAATCCCCTTCCATCTCTGAGCAACAAGATTTGAAAAGTACCCAGTAAGACAGTCTTTGGCATGCTAATCAGCAACCTTTTTCATTACCAAAGCAATAGATGCTACTTGATATTCCAGGAAAAATTGCGTTCAAACTATTCAGTCTTATTCTTCCCAAATCTAAACAGAGCACATGTGCAGGCATTTTGAAAAAGTGGTCTGCTTCATCCCCCAAATTTTGCATTCAGAGTTGAAGGTTTGCTGAAAATCAACAGCTCTTGTAATAAACTGAAATATTCATTTATGTATAAATTGGATGCAAAACAATAGAGGCTTTTGTTTGTGTTTTTGTTTGTTTGTGAATAGATATTTTTAATCTCCATCTCTGCTTGAGCTAAAAAAATAAACGAACATATAACAGCTAGAGGCAACTCTATCTACAATAACATAACTAACTACCAAAATATGGGAGAGCTTCAGATCCTTCAGAACAACCTTAATGATTCTAAATTTCAACTAAAATGCTCGATTTTATACAGTTATTACCAGAAGAAGAAATGGAAAAAATCAGAGGAAAAATGTACCCATATACAGGACTCTAATATCCATGGCACAGATCTTGAGAATAATACCAGAAAATTGGCTGAATTAACTGTATCAGAATGTACACTATGCAAGAAGACATGTATATGTAACACGCAGTTCTGCTTCTCTCAATAAAAAATAATTCTGATAAAAAGGCAACTTTCCTCCTCAATTTGAAGCTCTACTGTAAATGGATTTGGAATGGAATCATACTCCCTATTCTCATCCACGGAGGACTTATTTTTCATCCAAGTTGAGTGAAGATGTCAGTGTCATCAAATGTATTAAATGGGCTTGAAGAATTTCTATTTTGTTTAATACGTCGCACAGTACAATCACTATGAAACAGAAATTTAGATAAATAAGTTATTTTTCTACTAGGCACTGGATTAAAGCTTAACCTTGCAACATCCAACTGTTGCTCCTTATTAATTTTACAGCCCGTTGCTGCTCAAAGCCTGTAGCGATTTGGCTTTATTCTGATCTCCACTCCCCTCGCCATTTCACATTTTCCCATATAATATTACCGTACCACCATAAATGATAGAAGCAGTCTCTTCAAAACCAGTGATCGCTCCAAGGTGCTTGAATTTCTGCCTCAAAATGACCCACAAAGAAGAGTAAACGCCCTGATGTCAGTCTTGGCTTTCATTCTGATTATATAACGGGAGAAAAACGATTTTGATGGGGTTTTTTAAATGTTACTTTTCATTAAAACTATGTAGGCAATTACCCAGAATTACTATTGGTGATTGCCTAAGTAGTGAAATGGGGCTAGCACAGTAATAACTGGAAGCTGAATACCTGAAAAGGATTTTAAATTCTCTTTAACTCTGTAGTGTCTTTTGCGTGTCTGTATTAGCACCTTGTGTGAGGATCCCGTCTTCAGGAAACAGCCAGACTCTCTTTCCTGATTAATATCACCATGTTACTGTCCAAAATACTTTCCACCAATACCTCTCATTTTTCCTCTAGGAAAAGAAATACATAAACGGAGACTACTTATGACATTCTCTTTCTAATTTTAAAACAATCTGCCTTTCACACTCCCACCCCAAAACAGTCCAACCCTTTCTCCCTTTTTTGCCTTAAAAAGGAGGCAATTTTTAGAAACCACTAGGAAAGCAAAGGGCATTTGGGCATGTCAGTAGCATTCTCTTGCAAAGGGTTTATGTTTGAAAGCTAAAAACACTGTCTGCAATCACAGTACAAGACACACTGATCTGCAATATTACTTTAAATATCAAGTTATTTCAAATGTCTAGCACTACAGGCTAAACATATAATAATTGTAGCTGGCAATTTTTCTTCCTGCATTTAAAAATAATTCTCTGGTTTTTGTTTTACTAGCCAGAAAGTCAAAATCCTTTCTAAATTGCAAAGGTGAAAAGTGGTTCTGGATACCCCTGACTGAGTCTCTGCTCTTGTTTGCAGGGTCACCACTTTGTCCATTCCAATTGGCACACACCATTTTAGATAAATATTCTATTGTGGTTTGTTCTTGTTTTAATTGAATCTGTACTGCTCTGGAGAAAAATATCACTGTTGAAGTTCCATTATTTTTTCTAATACAAATTAGAATGCCCAATTTATATTGAAGCCTTAAAAGGCTTCTGTATCTTTTTGATGACTGCACAGAAACTGTATTAACTTTATATTTATAATCCACTCCTAAAACTAATTCAACTAACCAATGAACAGGTTTTAAAGGACATTATATAGCTTCTATGAATACGGAATTGCTATACTATTAAGGTCAGAATAATTAACTAGTTTAGAAAAAGCATTTTATATAAGCAACAAAATGCATAGATATTCTCTCTCCCTGGAATAAAACAGAAGCAAAGTATAAATGTTTTATGTATGAGAATCAGCCAATAATCCTTTCTGTGTGTAAGGGGTTGTACTGGTACATGAACAAAATAAGGAGGCTAATGGAGTCAATACTTCAGTGACTCCTCCTGTAAAAGTCAGCATTTTAAAACAATTCAAAATTCATGCTTATACTTAAATAACTCTATTCCAGAATATCTTTCTCTGAAGCTTTCTCTTTCAGGGTACACATATTTTAATAGCAGAAATTTCAAGACCAGTTATTACATGAAGAGGGAATTGAGGTTGAAGATGCAGAAAGATAATGTAGGAATTTAAAAGAAAAAAAAAAAAAAAGAATGTAATAATCCCCCAACAAAGTATAACGAACTCAGGAAAAACAGCCTAAGTTTCACTGAAACTCTACCATGTTAAGGCCTCTGATAACCTGACCTATATCGTGTTCCAATGAACAAAGAAAACATATGAATGAATTTACTAGGTCTTTCAAAATCACAGTTTTCTAACCTGGTACTCCAAATATTACGATGACATAGTCACAGTCATCTGGTTATTACACCATACTGATTATTTCCTCCAAATTATACTCAGAAATATTCCAAAGGCCTGGGCAGATGTAAACAAAAATGAACAAAAGGGAATAAACAACCACCTACAAATACAGGGAAGCACAGTCTAGTAACACAGTTCATATTCTAAAATATTATATTCTTTACTGATAAAAACTTATTAAATCACATTCAGTCTTGGACTGTAAACCATGATTCCCATCTGGAAGCCATTTCTAAAAAAGTACAGCAGAACCTTTGTTATTGCCATTGTTCGGAAAATAACTATCCAGATATTGCTACTCTATAACTAATTAACCAAAATACTGTCCTACTTTATTTTTCTAGAAGATTTTTGAATGAACGGTGTCTTTGCCAGATACCCATGCACAACATTGCAAACCTCTTTGTCCCTTGCATTGAGTCCCATTTAAAAAATGGTCTTTTCTACTTGTTAATTTCTAGGGCCAAGACAGTGTCCAATCTTTAAAAAAACCTCACATCAGATCACTTGGCATTATTGGAAGCACATCATTACTCAGAAAACAAGAGTCAAGTAGGAGGTCACAACACAGGTATCAGAGACTCAGTGAAAAATTAGTAGTCATTTGCTTTCTAGGGATTAGAGTTTGAACATTGTTTTTCAAAAAAACATGCACAAAAACATCAACAGATTCATCATGTCCTCTCCCTCTTTCTACATTCTCATGTAGGTTGCCTCTGGAGCTGAAACCCTGCCTTTCCACAAAAACCTACTCCCCAGTTAAAAAGCAAAACCCACACAAACTAACAATGGATTACAACAATTTAAGATGCGTAAATATGGTCATTAACAATTCCAGGCACCTAAATATTGCATTTGTACTGATACAGAAAAATAAATGTGGCACAACCAGATTTTTTATTTGTCTAGATCAGCCCTTTTCACCAAAACAGTAGGATTTCAGTTGTTTTGTGATTGCCAAAAAATTATGTAAATTTCGCAATGAAATAAAACTAAAGGACAATAAAAGGAAATCACAAATATTATCTTGTTTTCTCCTGATTTTCTACGGTCTGACAAAGTGCCCATGAAGCTGATCAGCTAAACTGCTATTTAGCAGAAGGAATAGCTGGTATTATTTACCCTGAATAGCTTTTTTATTTTATGTAAACCTCTACAATTGTTTTTTACAATTTGTATTACTTTTCTACTTTTAACAGTAATAGTCTACACCCTATTCTACAATAATGTGAGGAAAAATATACAAGAAAAATTGCTTACACATTCTGGCTGCAACCTTGAGATTGTAAAAACAATTTCCAATTTCCCTTCTCTCCATGTTAACAAATTCTTCATATTCCCCATTTCTTTGTGCCAGTAACAAATGAGCTCATCTTTGACTACGCTCAGGCAAACATTTCACCTACTGTTTTGTAAAAAGTCTTTTGCATTAAAAATGTAAAAGTTACAGTAAAAAGTCACTAGTTTATAAATCTACTACTACTAATCTATAGAATTAGCAAAACATGGTGCAAATGCCATCTCTGGGTGGACGCAGCTCCTGAGTAAGCTGGTTTTGAGAATACATTATGACTTTATTGCTTGGAAGGATTTGCACACTGATTTTGAGTCACCAAAGCAATACTTTCATACGTCTTTAAGTGATTACCGATCATTTTAACTTTCAGATGAATTTTCCTAAGCTATCCATTTATACTCTTGTGCTAGGAAGTATGAATAGCATTGATAAATCAAATCTGCTAAAAGCACAAGCTGATATTAAATATACTTCAGTTTGGCTAAGTGAGGGAATTCCTAATTTCTTATTTTTCAGGGGCAGCTGATGTAAGAGGGCATGACTTCTTGTCATCCAGCCAGACAAGCCTGAGTGCAATGAAGGGAATCGCCCAGAGCTTAACGACCAATGCAATAACTGCAGCAATAACCACAGCCAATACGTGTTTGAAATCGTGCAAAAGACCACAGAGCCCGTGGGCAGGCAGCAGGAACAGAAATCATTCATATCACATAAGGGAATGTGCAAAGAGCTTGGGCACTGAGGAACGCAGCTCCCAGAGCCCAGCGAGGGGCCTGGCAGGCACCACCTGGGTGCCCCTGCACCCACAAACTCTGCCCTCACTCCCCAGCCTTCTCCTCCGGCCTGAAGGTCAGGGCGAGAGTTCATGAGCAGCAAAACGAAAATTTGATTTCTTATGGAATTATATGCTTCATCCCTGAATCTTCTGCTCTCCACCTTCACCACGAAAAAACACCCATGCAAGGCTGAGGTCACTCAAGCACTAATTAGCCAGCATGGCATGAACAGAACACTTGGCTGGCTGGTTGCTACAGAGCATGATCTGCGGTTCATATGGCTGCCTTCACCTCAGCAAGGGCATTCATTTTGCTTTCCCGTCCATTCAACTACCTCAGGTTTTACAAAACTTGTAGGAGGTAATTATTTCCAAGACCACACCCTCTGTGAAAGCTGGTTCAAATTTCCTATCAGGTTCAAAAATTACTTTGTAAAGACAATGGGGTCCAAAAGATAGAGACTACTACCTGTTAGAAAGGTTTTTTATTTTTTTATTTTTTTTTTAGAAATGGAATTTGATTTTATAAGGGCAAACTGCAATGCGTTATGTTTAAATCCTGGAGAAAGCTACAAACTCATCAGCTGAAAAGTAATGGATTACAAATTGATTGTATTATTCAGTTGCAAGGTGACAACAATTCCTAACATGATCTGAAAAACAAATGCAATCTTAGAATGTAGTCATTGAGGAACTTCTAAAACAGACAAAGACAGTCAATGCCATTGTAAAAGGGTCCTGGTGAAATGTGCTTAGGAATAGTGTCAAATCTATTTAAGAAAAAGAAGTTCATGCTGGAGCACAGGCAAATAAGGGATACTAAAATGGTAAGAGAAATGAAGAATTTGTAGGATGAGACCAGAGAATCTTATTTAGCCTAGTGAAGTCTAAGAGAAAATTTAACTTAGAAACTGGGTGTAAAATCTAAGGAGGAAAAATAGCCATTGAAAGTAAGGTAAAGGACCATTGTTGGTGCAAGAACAAACATTCATTTTTGACTTATCTGTTCCCAAGGGAAGTTCCACTGGTAACTAAGCCTCCACTAGTTAGTGAAGCTCCTTTTATGGAGCTTCATACTCTTTGGAGATACATACATTTTGAAGGCAAATAATCCCATTTATCCTCACCACTGAAATATCTTTTATTCTTGCTGTTCAGTGGAACAGAGTGATCTCATTTAGGAATTCTATTTCTTACTCCACCGACTTCTTGCTTAAAATACTCAGCTCTGTGTGAAAACTCACTGTCTTCACTCCCCACCAGCCATGTAGGGATACTTTTACTCCTTTTCACATTTTGTTGTTCGTATCTTCCGCCCATCAAATTCAACTTTTAAATAGTAATTATTTAAGTAAAAAGAAGAGATCTAATCCTTCCTGGAAATGCCTTCATACATACTACATAAAGAAATTGCATTAAGTCTTTACCCAGGTTTTTTACTCAAAATGCTTTCATTTACACCTAATCAAATGATTCATCTTCTATCTTCTCAAAAGTTATGTGGTGAAACAAGAAAAGCCAATGCTAGTCATTACTGTGCAGGCTGCATGTAGTTATCCATAGTTACTGCTTGAAAGTTTCAGTTAGTTGGACAACGATTTCCATTTTAAAAGTGTATTAATCCCACGCGGTTATTCTTTAAGATACATCCCACATACATTCCATGACCTTCCTCATTGTCAGAGGTTTCTTACCCAGCTGAATTCTCAGTTGATAACATAACTCTTGGCTACATTCTCTCTGTGGTGTTGGGACAGCTGGGTACTTCTGTTGGATTATTTTCCTGGGCCTTCAGAAGGACACACATACTGGAAAACTGAACACGGCTTCCTAACCACAGCTAGTGTGCAACGGGATCCTTCCTAGGTCAAATCTAAATCCGGTTTTTACCATCTGAATGGTATTTTGGTGGAACCAGATACCTAAACTGGGGGGAATTTATGGGTGGGAAGGGAAATAAGAGAATACGGTTCTTACCGGCCCAGTGGTACAAAAGAGAAGACAGGCAGGTGGGAGTGCAATAGCAACTTTATAACTTAAAAATTTATCCAGTTATGGCTCATTCACCCTACAGATCAACAAAATGATTGGGGAAATAGCATCAATTTACACTCTGTGTTTGGTGTGCTTTATTTGTATGTTTATAGTGTTATGTTGTCCTCAGTATGTGAAAGGACTTTATTCACTGGCACTGCCCATACATATGTCCTTTACTTCTTTCAAAAACCACAAATTTTAGATTACATTTTCTTTAACAAAAGACATTTCAAGTGTAATCTGTCACTTTCCCTGAAGAACTAAAAGTGGTCAACGTTAAGGCTGTTTTGTCGCAATGATTGAAAGTGACTGAAAGGTGTAAGCTGTACTAGCTAAAATTCAAGCCAAAAAGGTCTTCCTTTAAAAGCCGGTGTAATATAACTGTAATAATTACACTGTTTAAATCCACACCAAAAACATAAAGCCTTTTAAATTATTTTAAATATAGCTTCTCCTGCCTTCCGAGGAGAAGTGCCCGACCCTTTACCCCAGCTTCCCCCACCCCGCCGCCCTGCTCACAACCCGTCCCGATCAGCACCCACACGCTGGCCACCAGACCCGTCCCAGGTGTTCGCCACAGCCGCGCCCAGTGGAGGTGCCGGTGCCTGAGCACACGGGCTGTGAGGGTCACCCGCCGCTCCGGGGTTCTGACCCTCCGGGGTTCTGCCCCGCGGCGCCCCACCTCGCGGGCGCACCCCCTGGCCCGCACCCGTTCCCCCCAGGCCGCCCGTCCCGGGAGGCGGCCGCCCGGGGGCAGCGGCCCTTCCCCGCCGCCGGTTGTGTTTACCCGCTCCTCCCGCTAACGGCCGCCGCGGGCCCGTCCCCATAGCAACGCCGCCGGCTCGGCCAGCCCGAGCGGAGCAAGCGGCGTCCGGAGCGGCTCAGCCGGGACAAGGTATGAAGGCGAGCGGTGGGGGGCGTCCGCCCGCCGGGCTCCATGGGCCCCTGGGGGGCTACACACAGCCGCGGGGCTCCAGGATCCCTCCCGCTCCAACCAGCAGCCCTGACCCAGCCGCCGGCCCGGGCCGGCGCCGCGCCGGGCGCTCCGCGGGCCGAGGCCTCCCCGCCCCTCTCCTCCGGGGACTCTCGGCCTCTCCGCCTGGATGGGCAGGTCTAACACCCCCTTTTTCCTCCTTTTAAAGAAGTGTCGAGGGACATCACTTCTGGGAGTTGTATGTGTCTGTCTACCTGCACATGCTTTTTTTTTTAACATGGCATCAACTTTAGTAGGAGAACCTGGGAGCCTTTGGTTACAGCCACAGCAGAGGCCTTCTGCTGTCAGCTCCCTGAGTTTGCAATCATGCCAGAATTTAATTAAGATTAAAAAACCCAATTTCCCTATTTCTTTATAATTTGCAAGTTGTTATCCTCAATTTTCCCTTTCTCACTTAAGGGATTTCAATGAGTTAAAAGACTCCAGTCATGCCTAGGTAAGTTTATTTCAAATTATAGCATCCACAGCATATTGCATTTACTATTTGGTCATTCTCAGTTTCTTTGCTAAAGTGTCACCTTTGATATGAGCTGAGACTATGGGAGCAGCGTTGGCAAGAGCAGCTCAGTGGACTGCTGCTGGTTCTGGAACTGGCACACTTGAAATCACCCCTTTGAATGAATCTATTTTAAATCAAATTATAAAGTTTACGGAGGACTTCAGCACTAGACATCCTCAGGAAGCAGCATTTGTCTTCAGAGAGCCCCTTGAGTGGAAAACGCAACTGAGCTGTTCAGTATTTGGAGAGGGTTATGAGATCAAGTAAGTGCGAATGTGTGTTTTGAAATGCTGAAGGTGAACTATGAAATAAAACTGTGCTCATTTAACATAAAGCTTTAGTGTGTTTGGGAGGCTGAAATGGGTGAGGGTTTTATTGATATATGCTGGAAATTTTGAGTTCAAATTTGTAGGGTTTTTTTTAAAGTTTGAGAGTATTATGTCTTGGTGTGATGCAAACCAGCTCAGTGATTTATACAACTTGCATTGTCATTTCCAAAGACTTTTTGCAATATGTGCCTGACAGTGATTAACCCTGTGACTTCCGTTAGTGTTAGGAGTGGCTCCTGTGTCATGGCTTGACCTTGACTGGCTACCAAGTGTCCACCAAAGCTGCTCTATCGCAAAAATACAATGAAAGGCTCATGGGTCAAAAATAAGGACAGGGAGATCACTTGCCTGTTACCATCATGGGCAAACCAGACTTGACTCAGGGAAGTTAATTCACTGCAAATCAAATGTCAGAGTAGGATAATGAAAAATTAAAAAAAAATTAAAAACACCTTTTCCCCACTCCTCCCTTCTTCCCAAGCTCAACTTCACCCCTGATTTTCTCTGCCTCCTCACCCCTGAGCAGCACAGGGGGATGGGGAATGAGTGTTCTGCTCAGTTCATTACACATTGTCTCTGATGCTCCTTCCTGCTCACTTTTTTCCCCAGCTGCAGCGTGGGTTCCCTCCAGAGTAGACAGTCCTCCACAGGCTTCTCCAACCTGGGTCCTTCCCTCAGGATGCAGTTCTTCATGAAGTGCTCCAGCATGGGTCCCTTTTATGGGGTGCAGTCCTTCGGGAACACACTGCTCCAGGGTGGACCCCCTGCACTCACAAGTTCTGCCAGCAAACCTGCTCCAGCATGGGCTCCTCTCCACGGGGCCACAGGTCCTGCCAGGAGCCAGCTCCAGCACAGGCCCTCCACAGGGTCCCCACCTCCTTTTGGCACATCCACCTGCTGATTTGAATAAATTGGTTTACCTCAGAAGTTTTCTGAAATACAGTTTAAATACATTGTATATGTTTTATCATGGGAAGCTTGAATAATATTCAAGAGTATTTTCTAATATTTGCTGTTCTTATTTTAAAAAGGTATAATTTAATTTTTCTAGGGGAGCAACTGTTCAATCTGAAGCCAAAGGTAAAGATGACCAACCATTGCTTCTCCTCACTGAATCAGCCCTCAGAGTTCGCAGTTTTGACCAGCTGTCCCATTTGCTACAAATTGCTGTGGAAAAAAGCTTAAAGGAAGCACAGGCATGCCTTGAAGGTTTCCTTTCTTCTTTTTTTTTCCATATTTCCTCTCTCTTAAAAAGCCTACCTTCTCCTTCGATTTATATTTAAGAAATGTGAAGAATGAAAGGCATGCCTTCATTTTAAGTATATGAGAAGGTGTTGATTTATGAAGGTAGCTAAAGGTGCTGATCCAGAACTTAATGAAGTTTCTATTTCTTCTTTTATTTTCACAGAAATCAATAACAGAGAAATCTTGAATACAGTTCAAACTGTTGAATCTCATATACAGAATCATGTATACTGAGTAATACTCCAGCTATTGCAACAGACAATAGGTTTACATTTCTGAAGAAGAATGTCGTATTCGAGGCTAATAGCAGTTTTCCCTATGTTTGTAGTTTCATCCTATTTTAAGATGTTACATCCTTAAAAAATAGCCAGAGAAAAACTGATATGCCCACAATGGCTTTTAAAATACAGGTTTGAGTGCTTTTACTGTGTCATATTTAAGTCCTTGATTTTCAAACTGACAAGAAGATCCTTAATATGCTAAAGTGGATATCCTCCTCTCCTTGGAGGTAGAAGAGATCAGAAATATTCTTTGGTAATTTTCAGTAGAAATTGCATCTGCAATACTAAAATATAAATGGTCATATTGGATCAAACTTCAGATTCATCTAATCCAGAGTCCCATCACTGACAGTGATCAACAATGGATAATAGGGAAGAATAATGTGGATGGGGTGTTATGCAGAGGTGTTCACAGATGCACATACTTTATTTGCAAATGTTTTTGTAAAACCCATTTGCATGCAGTTATGTCACTGTTTACCAAAAGGAACAGCTGGCATAGCTGAGGAAGTGATAGGGCCATTGGGAACTGCTAGAAAACTAAAGATTTTGTTTAACACTAAGTCATATTTCCAAAATGATCGATTTTCAGTGAGTTAAACCTACTGATTTCCTGTTTTGGTGATCAGCCAGGCATATTTTCTGGAAAGGGAGCTGTTGATAAAGGGAAGTATTTGATATTCACATCTGGGTTGAAGAAATCTTAATTTGTATTATGAAAAGTAATTTTGTTATGAAAAATATATTTTTGTTCTTGACAGTTTCATAATTTCAAAAGTTCATTTCAAATTACAACAGAGGGATAAGAAAGATATATCATACAGCAATATTTGATGAATAACTGTACATTGTTAAAATTCTTATTGTAAATCAATAGCATAAAAATTATTCAGCAGTTGAGATTAAAAGTGTTTTTTTGCCTAATAATTTTTAACATAGTATCACATTATATTATTCTGTTTCATGTTTACAGCTAACAGAGATCCTATAGTGAAAATTCTTGGCCCTGAATATGGGACTGTTGAAGGAGAAGATATGTCCATGTTGCGCTTACTTGACAAGGTCAAAAAAGATGATGACCCTGAAACAGAGATGAAAATGAAAATCTTTATTCTTCTTCGTCAGCTGGATTTGCAACTGCTTAGTAGTTCTTTGAAACACATTTCACAGTAAGTGCATTTCAAATGAAAAGCTAAGCATGACAGCCAGTGCATTTTTTTTATTGTTAAATCAGATTGGTTTCAACCCACAACATGTGTTTTTGGTGTGACGTAAAGAAATTTATTGAAATAACTTTCCTTGTTCACTAAGTTATTGAAAAAACTTTTTTCTTTTTTTCCTGAAGATTTTGCTGTAGGTGTGGGTATGCAAGTGTGTGCCCACAAGTGTGGGTTTTTTATTGCATATGTTTTGCATTTTGGTTGCAAATGGAAGTCATTTGTACAAATAACAATGTTACAGTTAAATATTTTCAAGGAAATGTTTATTTCTTCATGGAAGCATATTAAGTATTACATTAAGTCTGTTTTGTAGTTACAAGGACTTCATATTAGCTATAAACTAAAATTTCACTAAACTAACAGATAAAATTGAGAAAAGCAATGGAAGATAGTCTGTTTCCAGATTTTTTTTGCTACTATTAAGACTCAATGTAAAAGAAAAAATCGTGTAATATTCTCTTTTCATTTCTCTGAGTACATCCTTTTGATGAATACATTTTGGACAATTTTCTTTTAATTGCAGAAATGTCAGACTAAATCCAGCTGCAGTAAATAATGAAGTGAATCTTCTCAAGAATTTCTCTGGGAAAGGAGAAGATACAGTACTGGAATCACTGGAATATACATCAGGTTCAAATCTGATCATCTCTCATGTTCACATATACCCTTATTAAAGTACTTGATTAATTTGCTAAATTATTTTCAGTAATTAAAGTGTTTATTTCTACTTTAAAGTTATAAAGTAAAATAAAAAGTATTTTTAGATATGAAATGCTGTTATTCAGCCTTTAGTTATGGAAATAATCTCCAGTTATATGAATATCTTCAGGGGAAGCAAAGGAAGTGAACTGAGTCCCTGGTCCCAAAAAGTGCTAAGCACAGTTGCAGTTCTTGGTTGGATTGGGCCACGGGTGACAGAGCTTTGCATTATTAATTTCTAACAGTATGAATGCTTAAGAGAATTGTTTTGGGAATTTGATTTGTATACATGTTATATTAATCATCAAGCGTAACTATTAAAAACTACTTTTAATCTGGATAAAAACACTAATGCTAATTCGTTACAGATTACGTGTTCTCTAATGGATGCCGAGCTCCTCCCTGGAGACAAGTGCATGGAGAAATTTGTTATTTAGTCATCAAACCACATGACACTGATCCTTTGTATATCACTTGCAGCACAGCAGGAGTGTTTTTAAATGGAGTAAGTAATAATAAAGGATACCATGGAGTAATGAATATTTTCATGTGCTAAAACACAAATCAGTCAGGTTTGGGGTAGTGATATTGAGGCTGTAAGACCTGCAGAGCTAGTTTATTGGTACAGAGGAGGAGACAGTAATAAATGTATGCTAGTTTTCCCATATGTTTTGAGTGCCTGTTCTATAATTTTATGCTTGGACTGTATTCTGCACCCTTTGCTAGCAGTGCTTAGTCTTTAAGCGTGCCCTAACAGACCTTCACGCTGTTTCTGTTTAAAGTTAGTGTGGGACTGGATGCATCTCTAGTACCTCATGGCTCTTCATCTGAGGTGTACTATTATTGCGTGTTTGCTTTTGTCTTTATTTTTTTGTCTTTCTCCTTTCAGTGGAAGCTTATGAGAAACTATTTCTCTCTTCTATTTTTCATTTTGGTTACCTCTTTCCTTACAGATAGGTAATTGTCACACACATAATTGTCCCTTATGTGTGTTAAGCAGTAACCAGAACTCTTACATTTATTTTGGAGACAGATGTCTGTCAGGCGTAACTCCACAAAGTGATTTCCTAAGAGATAAAAAATCCAGGGAAATTTTGACTTAGCATGTTTTTAATAGATGAAGCTCATAAAGATGAGGCTAGTCAGGTCACATTATTTTCTGATCCTTTTAGACATCTGCCATACTGCACTGGAAGCTCGTATTTACTTGGTTGTTTGCCATAACCCATAAATTCTTTTCAGTGGAACTACACACAGTACAATTAACTGATAGTAATTACTTGCAGAATTCTTTGTAAGATCTTGATTATCTGTTGGGATCCATGAGGATGATTCATGCATCTTTACAAGGCATTATTGAAGTCTGGTGGACTCTGCTGAGCATGGGACTTCTGTACCTAATTCATTACAGTATGACCTCTGTGCTCTTTAGCACTGTTTTATGATGCAGATTAAACTAACTGTGTAAGGCAACACTATTAATAGTTTTAAGTTTATTCTTTTTTTAAGGGTCAGTTAGAGGGTGAAGATAACATTGACTATGAAAGAAAAAGTGATGTATATAAAGATATTGTCACATTTTTAAGGGAGAGATCACCTCGATTTGTAGAAAATATGGCTAAACAGGTATGTATTTACTGATATTGGGTGTATATTCTGCTTTGTACAAATGCACATAGTACATTGGTAAGAAATGCATTATAAACCTGGCTGAATGTTTATATTCTTTATCAAAGATAAATCTATGATTAAATGAAGAATTTTAAAGACTCTGAAATACATTTATTATTTTTCTTTGGATTTGTTTCAGTTTCTACTAAATATGTTCCTTTCATAAATAGCAAATAATACACTATGTCATGTACCATTCTCTCTTACCTTATCATGAAGTTTGATCCAACATGTGAGGTCAGCTTCTAATTTCACATAAAAAGTTTTGCTCATCTTTTGGTGTTATTCTTTATGGAGCACTGGAAATGTTAAAGCAGGAAAATATTATCTCCTTGCGGGAAAGGTCAACTTTTTATGACAATATTTTTCTGTGATCAAAACCGCTTACATTTTAATCTTCATTCTTTGTAACCCAAATATAAAGAATAGCCCAACTTTTTTTACAAGAACTGCCTGATTTAAATATCAGAGCTGAGGGTTAAGCATCCAGCTTACATACTATGTGTTGCTTCAGCCACTGTAAAATGCAAGTGTTTTGGCTTTTATTTAGAGCTCTACATAAGGTAGAATCACACAGTGCCACTACAGTTTTAGTTGTTTCATCATTCCTGATAAAAACTCTTTTTTTCAGGTTTCTAGTATGGTTATAACAGATTAATAATTTGGTGGTAAAATTCATTACAGGCTAAAGGCTGCCAAAAGTTTTATTATGGTCATTTATATGTACTTTTAGTTGCTTAGCAAGTAGGAAGTAATTAACAGGGAAATTTCCTTATCCTTTAGTTCTGATTTTCTCAGATGTAGGGCTGATTTTTTTTTTTTGATACAGAGATATTTGACAGTTCTGAAAGAACTGAGCATTTTGATTTGTACACATAAATACAGTGGCTTATATTAACAGTGATGGAATTAAATTTGTAAGTTGTTCTGTTTGAAAGCGCAGTATGTTCCAAAATGTGTTTTAGTTATCCCAAAGGCAAGTATTTTTTTTATGTTATATCTACATATGGGTTTACATTTCATAAATGTGGCAATATATGGATGTTTTTAGACATAATTACTGGTTTGATGTATTTTCAAAGTGATTTGTCTTCATTTGGTGGTCATGAAAGGTAAAATGCGGTAGTGTTTTAATATTTTTTACAGTTCTTATCCTAAATGTTAATATAGATTAATGTTAATATTGATAATAGAGATAATATACCTTTCTTTACTGGTTTTCTGCTCTTATAAAGATACTGTAGTTATTAAAGAAATGTGTATACTTATTAAATAAGAGTAAGTAAATAAATAGAGTTTATTCTATTTTCCTGCAATCATGATATAAATCACTCAGTATTCCCTGGCTGTGTAAATAAGTTTATGCTGAATGGTATAAATTATACCAATTTACTGGTTTAGGAATATCATATCGTGTTGCCTTGCTGAAGAGCTGGTTTAGTACACTCTGCATAGTAAAACTAAAATCTAAACAAATTAATTCTGTAGAGCTGCAGAGCATTTTTATTTGAGGGAAAATCTTCTCTACCCCAGAACTCAGGAAAGCTGAGAAAAGCTGTATTTCCAAGGCTGCCTACATGAAATAAATTGTGACTGGAAATAGTTTTGATTTATTTTCTGAGGAGAGGAAAGCTTCAAAAAGCTCATTACGTACGCATATATTGCAAAACCAATTAACTTTTATAATATCATCTTGGCCTTGTTTAAGCTAACATTTGAAATTGCTGTGTTGGCAGATAGCGCTGTAGGAAACACTTTTTAACATGTGCTTAGCTGGTCAAGCTGCAGCATCAATTCCCTTGTGATTTGTCTAGTTTATAATGTGCTAAATTGTCCTGTCTAGAGTACATTTTCAGAATGAGAGAAGTAGCACGAATTAGTTTATGATCAGACAGTTGGGTCAGCAAGCCCGGAACAGCCGATTCACATCAGGGACGAGTCAAAAACAGACCACACTGTGACCGTCTCCTTAAAACTGCCTTGAATCAGATTCATAAAGGAATGTCTTCACCTATCTGGCAGTGACAGCTGCAATAATAATAAGTAGTGATGATCGTATTCTGTCTTTCCTATAAAAATTGAATATGTTCCAATAGAGAATAAGAGTTGACAAGAGTCCTTTCTCTTCTGGTTATTTTTGATCGGCCATGGTACTAGACACAGACAGCTGAAGGATTGGTAGGTGCCACTCAGCTCCATTCTTGTATGTAACTTGTTCAACGATGTTTTGTTCTGAGACAGAAGATGAAAAAACTGAAATGGAATGTGTTTATATTAATTCTAAACTATATCAAATGAAATTACTTGGAACTGAAGTCTATCAGTTTATCACAGCCTATTTTCAGATTTATGTTCATTAGTTTTTGTGGGAATTTTTTGTAAAATCTTTATGCAGGGAAATAATTTTTATATAAATGATCAGTTGAAAGCAAAATGACTGACTTTGTGATTCTAGATCTTAAAACCCATTTGGAATTAGGTTCTATAAAAGTGCTTGTGTCACAGATTATTTAAAATAGTAGATATTGAACAACACCCAGTATACAAGTATGTTCAGGAAGTTCCAAATTTAGCTAGTTTGTTTATTTCAAAAACTTCAATTTGCACATGGTAACAGCTACTTTCTAGATTAATGTTTCATTCTTTCTTATAATAGCAGTTTGATTTTTTGCTTATAATTTAATTCTACATTTAATAAATACAATTTTTAAGCACAGCATCCTGGAATTGTGCTTATAACTTATTATTTTAATATGCATTATTCATATAGCAATATGACTGACAAACCAGGTCTCCTTCTTCTATTAGGAATATAATTTTTTTAAAAAAACAACAAATGAGAAGGATTATCAGCATATGAAAGTAGTTGATGCTGAGGTTTCTGGCCAATCCCAGAACCTTCATGATTTCACAGAAAAGGATGTACGTGAGAAAGTGAAAAGTTCTGCAGCAAGAAGGAGACCCAATGACAAGAAGAAATTAGAGCCATCTACGAAGTGGAAGAATACTGGGCTTTCTGCTTCCCACAGATAAGTAGTTACCTTTCTAATTGCATTTTCCAGTAGATGTCTCCAAACAGGGCTAATGATTGGACTACATGTTGTAGCTGTGCATTATTACCTTAAGTTAGGTGCAATAAAATAAAATATACTGCATCTTAATTTCTAAGAAGAGAGTACAGACTACCAAAGAGGTTTCTCAGTTTTCTTCTGTCATGCAACAACTTTGAGAATGTTATGTCATTTCCACAGCAAGGCAGGGAAATATCTTGGAACCATCTGCAGTACTGGTCCTTGAGGACTGTGGTGTTATAGTATTTTTTATGTAAAATGCACTTTTAAGCAAGACAGGGTAGACAATCTAATCTAAACCACACTGTCTGAGGAAGGAAAAAGAGATCCAGGATGGTAAGTCAGAATGACTTTCATAATACCAAGTTTTAATGATTTCATATGATATGAGCTGCTTTTTTAGCTCTGCTTAGCAACAGTCTTTACTAATGAGATTATCTCAACATTTGGACACCCCAAAATAGAAGATACACATATTGAATATTGTTGTATTTGTCTTCCGAAATCAGAACTCTGTTCTGATTTCATGTTTCCTGATTTTGTGTTAATAGAGGAAGAATAATATCTGAAGGAAAGGCTTTGATTGTCATCCTACAAAAAAAAAAAAAAAATCAGTACCTTCTCAGGTCCGCCAATTTGACAAGTTGTTAGAAACATTTTAAAAGATTTTGGATGTGACCTACAGTCATCAGTTAAAAAAATGTGGTTTTCCAGGGACAAGAGCTTATCTTTTTCCACAGTCATCATTAGAGTCTAGATGTAGTGAAATTGGCTGTAATCATGAGTAGTATTCTCTTTTATTGTTGTGACTGCGATAGTATGACTTGTCCAGGCTTGAAAGGACATTTTGTTTTCACAACATTGTAAAGTAGGGACAAAAAAGCCTCAGAGATTGTGCTCATCTAGGACTAGGACTCTTCTTGGAATATGAGGAAAGCAAGATCTCTTGTATTCAGCACGATCAAAGCAATGGAACAGCTCAGAGTGTGGAAGAGCTAGGCAGACTAGAACTCTTCTGCCTGGAAAAAAAATGACTGGGGGACAATATGACAGATATAAAAAATGATGACTGGAGATGGTAACCAGGGAACAGGTAGTCACTGTCCGTTCTAATACAGTAATAAAGGGCATCAAATGAAAATGAGCTAGTGACACCAGTTCAGAACAAAGGGAAAGACTTCTTCATACGACAGATGTCTAACCTCTCAGATTCTTTGCTGCAGGATGGTAGAGGCCATTTGTCCATATGTGAGTTCAAAAAGCAGCCAGACACATTCATCGAAAAACAGTCTATCCAAAGCTGTTAGTGCAAGGACAATCACGAGTTCCCTGAGTCACAGTTTGCTGAAGAATATTCCGGAAAGAATAGTTTCCGTGTTCTTCCATTGTTCTACTGTTACCGAGGTAGCTACTATTAGTCATGGTTTGAGATGGTATCCTAGGATAAATGGACCTGTGGCCTGTCTGCATATACTCATTCTTTGTCCTTGTATCACATACAGGTCAGCTTAATGTAATTTTTCTAATATTCCACTATTCTATTAAAGGAAAATTAGTCAGTTAAGACACAACATACTTTCTTTTTAATGACATGTATTGTGTAGGTTCATAAGTATGTACTAACATTATATGTATCCAACCACAGCTTTTTCGTTCTATGTTTATGTATGTTTTTTTTTTAACAAAAAGAAACCTTTAAGTGACAAGGCCACAAAAAAAGGCACTGAAGTAGAAGAAGGGAGAAGTAGTACCGTGACTCCAAAAACCAAAAAGAAAGTCAGCTGCATTTCTACTGAATCCGTTAGAATGCAACTAGCTTCAAAACGGTATGGGTTACTTACTTTTCTTCCTTAATTTTTTTATTTTTATCCTCCATATCTACAGTAATTATCACCATACTTAGTATTTGGTAATGATGTCAATTAAATTTTTCGAATTCTGTTATTAGGAAGTGTTGTCATAGCTGTTTAAAATGTGCTTGTTCGTATTAGTTTATATCTGTTTAAAATGAGTGATGCTGTTTATTTATTTTTAGTAAAACATCAGGCATGTCTGAAGATGTTAGTGAAAGTTCTTCAGAGACTGATGAAGATGAAGAACAACCTGTGCGTCGTCAGGAAGGAGACACCGATTTGTCAGCAGAATACTGGGGAATTCAAAAACTTGTAAAATATTTAAAGGTTAGTATGTTCAAATCCTGGAACTGTGGACTTTCCTATCATGCATCCATTTCTCCTGCATTTTTTTAATCTGCTATTTTTGGCTAATATAGACCCTTAGATTAAACCATCTGTTCAGTGTTATTTAAAAGTTAAGATGGTATAGTTTCTTTATTAATTATTGGGTTTCTCTTTGGCTTTTTGGGTGAGACTTTCCAAGATATTTCTTTATGTGGATAATAACTTTCAAGAGTTTTTATTAAAACTGAATACTTGCCTAAAGTCTTTCATCAACTATGATTAATGCATGACTGAAATAATTCTAACGTGGTCTTGTGTCTGGATAGATGCTGTTAGTGGACAAGAAAATGTATGGTAAAAAGGCGTCTTCTAAAACAACAACAACAAAAAGGTTTTTTACACAGACTTGTTGAAAATCTTTTGGAACCTGTAAATATAGATGTTTAGAATTCTGTGTGTGTCTGAAACACATAAAAAAACCCAACAACCCTCTACTATTCTGGAAAACTCTAAAACTAATTATGTTTTTCCCTCAGGAGAAATTCCTTTACAAGTTTGTACTGGAATTTATGTACTGTAAGTTCCTAATAAAAGCGCTGGTTTATTTGTTTTTTTTGAGTACAGCTACAGAGTATACACATCCGACTGATAAAATGAGCGTGCTGGTATTTGGTACAGCAGAAATATTTGTGAGGAGTAAGCCGGGCTTTGGCTCCTTCCAGTCCTTTAACCATTGTGGAAGAGTAACTGTGTCTTCTATGCAGTTTTCAGTGCGCTCACAGTGCTTTTGCTCAGTTCTCGTATGTGGGACCTGTGCTTGCAGCTGTACCCAGAGACACAGAAAAGCATGAACAAAACGAGTCTTTCTGCAATTCTTTGTGTCTCATCTTTTCTAGGTTGGACCTCTATATTCTTGTCGTTTTGGCTATGCTAAAATAAACCTTTGCAAGTGTAATGTGATATAATGTGATATAGCATATAACTTGCTCAGCTATCCCCTAATGCTGAACACACAATACATATATTTTACACGATACAGTTGTTTCTATTTGCATGTAATTATGGTTCAAGGTGCTGTTTTCAAGTCTTTCCGTTTACTAATAGCTTGCTTCCATCTGTCTAGGGAAACACCTCTTTGTACTTTTCTGAGAGCTCAGAGAAATAATCCTGCTACTTTTAGTAAAGACCCAAGGTCCTCCTGGAGAGGATACGTGAAATTCATTACTGTTGACAAACTCCCAGAAATCTTTCCATTGGTCCATTTATCACAGAATCACAGTATGTTTGGGATTGGAAGGGACCTCGAAAGATCATCTAGTCCAACCCCCTGCTGGAGCAGGAACACCTAGATGAGGTTACATAGGAAGGCATCCAGGCAGGTTCTGAATGTGTCCAGAGTAGGAGACTCCACAACCTCCCTGGGCAGCCTGTCCAGTGTTCTGTTACCCTTACTGGACCACCTGTTATACTTATGGACCTGTTATCCTTATGGACCACCCTCTTTAGCAACATGAGTTTTCTCTCCTGGTTACATAATTTTCAAACTCCCTTTTCTCTCTAGATCCTTCTTATAGTCATGTTTAGGTTTTAGTAATGGGCTTGATTCAATACTGGAATGTATCTACACTTGCATGAAACCTTTCTCAATAAAGAGTGAGAATGGCAAATTGGAAAATATATTTTTCATTCTCCTCTGTTTTAGAAATGAGTGTATTTTGTTCCAGCTGTCAACAAGCAAAATTACGTAATGGCTTAGAATGAGAGAAATAAAGGGGAACATTTTTGACCAAATTGTGAGGACCTACTAAGAAGTGTTTATAATACAAAATTCCATCTTATGAAAAGGTTTGGTTATTGAAATTCAAATGTATACTTGTTTATCTACTCATGCACACCCTAGTCTTCCAATAGTTATTTAAATTAGGTATAAATTAAAGAAAGTACTTTAAGATATACCTAAAATACTTCTCTGTTGATTCTTAGCTACGTAAAGCAAGAAATCCCTAGTGTCCGATAAAGCTGAAAAGAGATGCCTCAGTGCCATACCACAGACAGTGGTTGAAATGTTTTATTGATGGAGTGCTACTTTAGCTTGCACATGGAATTAATTTTAATTCAAGTATAAATACTGCACTTCTGGCCAGACTTAGGAGATTTTTTGGCATTCTTGTTGTTCATGTAGGCAAGTGTTCATGACACATGCAACATAAGAGAACATAAATTTATGACTGCAATATTTAAGTATCTACAAGTATATTTATATAGAAGCACAAATTTTGGAGGGCTTGTGTGTCTTCAAAAGTTGTATACATTATCTGCACATCTTAAAAAGTTTAATAAAATGGCTAAAATAATAGATATTTGAGATACCAAGATAGAAAATATAATAATTAGAAGGTGCAACCATTTTTGAATGCCTGCTAATGTAGATGTGAATCGCGATTCAGCAAGACTCTATAAAAGGTCAGTTTGTAAGGACAAAACTTCCATAAAGCCTGAAAGATACCTAGTTTTTATACCAATATTAGATTGTCATTTTAAAAAGACATTTATTTCCCATGTAAAGCAAACTCGCTAGATCCTGTGAATCGTGCCTGTAGGCTCTGCATTTGTGTACCTCTTCACAGAGAGAAAATTCCAGTGCAGGGGAAATTCCCTCCTGACTTTTTGCCCTTCTCCGTTCCCCCTCCTTTCTGGGAAAGAGCAGCCATGTTGGAATTGCTCCACTGGGAAGCAGCTGCTGCTGTGGTCTGGCGCCGGGTCCCACCTTCCAGCTTCCCAGCACTGCGAAACAGAAGATGGAGCATGTGTGCTCTTGCCAATGTCTTCCCATCAACTTAAGAGCGGGCAGGAAAGATAGATCAGGGAGCTTGGTAATGGCGTTGTGTTAGGCATCTTTTGGGGCTAGAGTACATAAAACTGGAATGAAGTGCTCTGCTGATGTTTGTAATAGTGAGTTTCACTCAGGAGAGCCTGCTTCAGATTTCATATTATACATTACAGTAGTGCTTCGAAAGTATTAGATTTCTAGAGAAAGGACTACATTTAGCATGTCAAAAATTTTAGGAATAGGGTGAAGGGTTCACATTTTACAATTAATTTTTTTTAATAGAAATGGGGAACATCAGGTAGAAATGCAGAATCTTCTCTGTGGCAGCGTGGGGGCTGTTTACTGGGGAAAAAAAAAAAGCAAAAAAAGTGAGAGCTGGGCAAAATACTTTGTGCTGTCTGCTTGTCTGCTGTTGAGTACTGATTATTGCCAGTTCTAAGATAAAATTGAGATGTTAAGAGGTGAACTGGAGGTGGTGACCGCACCAGGGATAACTCCAATCTCTAGAATGAATCTTTAATCCCTTAAGCGCTTGTGCTACTTGGTTTTGGTTCTCTGTGAGGGTGTGATTTACATGTATGCCTATGCCAGGGCAAGCTCTGGATAGAGTTCTGCAGGACCATGGCAGTTACAGAATTCTCCCTTCAATTTCTTACCTGGAAAATCATTCTACCTTTGGCTGTATTTCATGGGTACACTAGTGAAACGAATCAAATCTCACACTTCATGTAAAATACCCACTAATTTCAGACATGTTTTGAATTAGTCTGGTTCAAATGACCTCATTCCCAGAACAGGATCATGCTTCATTTCTACCTTGGAATCATAGGTGGACAAACTTGCTGTCTCTCCCCAGCTGTTTGCATCTTGTGCCAGGCCCAGGAGCTCGGGAGAGGCCACGGTGCCGCACAGGAGCTGGGAGGATGTGCCCTGAGTGTGGCCTTGACCACCAGCTCCCAGGTGCCCGTGTGCCCTGGTGCTGCACAGCAGTGGATGGCTGGGAAGGGAAGATCTCTGGCACATGACTCAGTGAAATCTCATTCACTGGGCAAGGAAAAGGTTGAAAGAACTGCAGGATACACTGGGTGTATTCAGGTCTGCTCCACAGCTGCATGTTGGCAGGACCTTTGGAAGTTTGCTGCATTCAAGCAGAATTTCTGTAGCTGGCAGGAGGCCCCTCTGTATTGGGCTTACATTACATAAAGATGGCAAACAGGCCAGGGAGGTAGGAATGCACAGGAATATTCCTTCTGGTCTTTGCCTCTTCCGTTTTCTTTCTCTCCAACTCACTCTAAAAGTCCTCACTTATTTCTAGGCAATTGCGTCAAGGAAATGAAAGTCTTAAGAGATCAAAGCCATGGGTCTAGTTCTTCCAGTGCATGTGTTGCAGTGAGTGTTGGCTGGGCAAAACCTGCTGCCCATCACTTCTGCTTCTCCTTTGCAGTGCGAGCAGAGCTGAGCCAGGAGGATGTAGTGTGGCTGCTGCACTACAGGCAGTTTATTTCCTCTTCTCCAAAAGCTCAAGTTTATCAGTTAGGGAAATGCAACTCTGTGTTGACTTGCAAGAAGGAATAGTGGATCCCCAGCTGAGTTCTTTGTACACGGGAAGGAAAAGTGCAGTTTAGATATGCGAAAGTCAAACAAACAGTGAAATGATGCTTGGAGGCTTCGCCAGGAGTTAAGATGCAGGATATGAAATGAGAGATTCATGTAGGTATTGGTGATAACAGAATGGGATAGTTTTATTCCCCAGGAAAAGATAAGGAGACATCTGGAGGTTGGAATTTAGGGGCTTGGGGCAAACCAGGGTGCAGGAAATCCATCTGTGCATGAAGGGCAGGAATGTGGACAAGGAAGGTCCAAACTTACAGAAACAGGGAGCCTATTTCAGAACACTTGACAACAAAATCTTCAATGGCAGTTGGGGGGGGGACACAGCTCTTTTGTGCTTTATATGCAGGGTTTGCAATATGACATTTCTCTGCTTGGAGAGGAAGAAGGAGACAGTCAACAACTGCTTGCACACTTCCCTGCGATGCATGAATATAAAGTCAGTCACGGTTTATCTCTAAAATGAGACTATCATATATGAAGTCTAAGGTTTTAGGTATCTGAAAAAGACATCTTCCTCATAAAATTTTGTGATAGAAAACATCCAGCCTTTCAAAATAAATTACTACTTTCTTGTGTAAATGAAAATTGTGTAGCAGTTTCAGCTCTCCTGTAGTTTAACAGATGGTGCATACAGCAACTCTTTTATATGAACCAATTATAAATTTATGGCACTTGCAAAGACATTGATGTGGCTTGTGGATTTTTCTCAAAATGTGTGTGAAATAGAGGATAGACACAGTATTTTTAACCGCATAATGGAAAAACATAGCTTTCTTTAATTATAACAGCACTGGAAATATTCCAAATTGTAAAAATTACACTAGTGGTCATTATAAACATTTAAATCAGCCTCATGCATGGATTAAGAAATTGATTGTATTTTGGGATTAGCAGAAGAGTAATTCTGTTTTATTCTAACATACAGAACCTCAAAGAGACATGAATGTATTATCCTGAGAAATAAAACGAGTCTTCAAATACTAATTTATTTAAAGTGAAACTACACAAAAAGGGATTTTAATTTTTGTAAGACAAGAAAAAATAGTGTTGCAGTGTATCCACTAAAGCAGCAATTGTCTGTTTACTTGTTTTACACATTGCAATACTGCTCAAATGTTTTTTGGTAGTCATAGAAAAAGTCTAAAATCTCTGGTGCTAATGGGTATTCCTGAAAAACAAACTGCACAGAAAACTGCAAATACAAATTCTTAGGAACTAACTCTCTGTTTCTTGACTCTGCTTCCATTTTCCCAGGAAGAGTTACTGGTCGTTAGAATTTTACAACTATAATTGGATATTTAGATGATTAACATAGAAGTTATAAACTGGGTCAGATACGTAACCAACTTAGAAATTATTTTTTTGTAATCTTGAAATCTGGCCGTAGATGTGGAATAGATACAAATATTAGAATCTAATAGCAGAAGTAAAAGTATCCAATCTGTGTAGGAAATAAATTGCACATTATTTTTTCCACAATCTGTAGATAAGAGTTAACTGTTTTTGTTTATAGTATCACTTTAGCAAGACTTGCATGAGATTATATTTTAGCTATTAAATACAAAATCAGTTTATATAAGTGCATATAAAATATTTTTGTATATAAAATAATTTTGACACCACATAATGCATTTTTCCAGGATTGACCAACTTTGCAGATCATTTACATGACCTTATTAGTAGAGTATCTAACAATAAATCTTTTCAGTTATGAAAGTATATGGTTGGGTCATGTGAAGAAGCTTATTCAACTGAACTCAAAGATCAAGATGAAAAATAAATTTTGCTTTAGTTTGCCTAAGCGGTAGAGTTATTTTTCAGAAAATACCAAGTGTATGAGACATAATCATGTGCCACCTGCTAGTGTTTCCAGGCACGTGTTTGGCTCACCTGTCAGTCATGACAAACCTGTCAGCCTTTGTACCACTCTCTTCTCTGCTGTTCATGAACATCTCTTGTTCCCATCTTCCAGCGTTAGCCAAGATATTATTTTTAAATTTCAGCAATTAATGTGATTACTGAAAAAAAAGAGGCAGGGGGAGAAAAAGAAAAGTATGGGAAAACTGGTTTTTGTAGTTAAGATATGTATTTTTTTAACAACTTAGCTAGTGCTGATCATGAAAAAGAAATCTTTTTATGATAAATTTACTGGTTAGGAAATACTGGCAAATGGTGAACTCTCAAGTTATTATTATAATTGGCAACTCTGAAGCACTTGCATAGGTCTCTCCTCAAAATACTGTACAAACAATCGTTCCTCATCACAAGAGACGTATAAAATTCATAACAGCCAGTTGATTTTTGACCATTAACACCAACTCTGAATTTCTGTGTAGTGGAGGTTTAATTAATGTTCTGAGGGTCACCTATTCCTAAGAATTTAATAGCTGATGAGATAAAAGACAAGATAGAAATAAATAAAGAAAAAAAACCCATCCACCACTAGAAAACACACCACCAAAAAAGCAAGAAAGAAAAGATGGTATGTCAAAAACTAAGGGCTGAAGAAAAGAATGTAAAATAACTGACGTTTGATTTTTCTCTTTCTGCAGGATTGTGTTCTGTTGTAAAAGCAGGTAATTAAATTAATGAACTACTGTTTTGACACTGTAACTACTGAACCTCTAAAATAATTTTAAACTGCCACAGCTGTCTCAGTCTGACATACAGCTTTATAGTCATGAAGTAGGTAATCCCATTGTTGGCTTTCCTAAAGAATCGGAATATGATTGTGTCTGAAAGCTACCAAGAATTTTAGGAAGTGAGAACAGCATTCTTCATTGGTTTTAAGTGTTCCACATTGGATCTAGGCTTAATTTAATCACAGCTTACTATACACCCAGTTATTTAAGAGGCATACCTGTGCTTCAGCCATGTCTTCATCTCTATTTGTTATTCTTGTTCTCTCACTGAGATCAGTTTTTAAGTTTGTTTTATTTCTCCAGAGAACATTTTTCTCCTAGATTTTCATAAACTATTGGTATCATTTTGTTTTTTCTTGAAGAATCTTTCTGGCTAGTTTCAAGTCATTCTGTCTTTTCTGTCAGCTCAGTGTGTTTGAAACTTCAGCAGCACGCTGGCTCTCCAGTAGCCTGTACAGGCACAGGTCCTTCCTAGTTCAACCTCATTAAATTTTCTTCACAGTTTTACTTCCACTGGTTTCACAAACGAGTTGGATCCATAAAAATAAAATAGCCTTAATAACATATTAAGGCTTTTATTCTTTTTGTGAGCCAAATGCTGTGCAAAATCAAAATTGCTTCGGCAGGTCTGACACTGTCACACAAGGTCAGTAGTACCTCTGTATTATGTGCAGCCCATGTCACATCTCCAAGTCTGCAGTCAGGATTTACTAGGATCAATGTTACATTAAAAAACAGTAGTGCTTTTTGTGTAGTTGTTTTTTTTTTTTTTTCTTTTAATTGTTTAATCCTAGACCATTTTCTCTTTCTTATTTAATCCTCGTTTCCTGCTATTTTCTGCGTGTTCTTTAAAAAAAAAAAAAAAAAAAAAAAAAAAAGCTTTATTTTCTTCATCTGAAGTGGCTAAAGGCAGAGCTATATCCTTGTCCTAGTGCCAAGACTTAAAATGCAATACCTAGACTGGGATTCATCTTACGTAGCTCTAAATGTAAACAGAGTTAGTGGGCTACCTTCATGATGAGTGGAAAAAATAGGCACTTTTAGGATGTGATTCATCTGATATTTTAAGCATCAAATGCAGAGTGAGATGGATCACATTTTCAACTTCATTGTTGACTTGATCTCAATTAACAGGAATGTAGGATGGAAATAGATGACTCTGTCTTAATTATCAGGAATGTAGGATGGCTGTAGATGTGTGAATTTAGACAGATGACTCCCATTCCCACCATCTTGTGCATTTGAAATCATCAGTGAGTTTAATGTGAATTAGTCGTTTGAAGGCCTACTCTTATTCCGGATTCTTTTTGTATTTGGAAATAGGAGTTTTCATGCTTTCTGGCCTTTTTTCCTTGGAGTACTTTGTAAAGATCGGCCTTTCTGGTAACAGCATTAGAATTGGCAGTCCTCAGTTAATGGGAGAATTAATTTATGAGCATCTGCTAGATACCTATGCTCTCACTATGGCCTTACCAGCTTGGTGACTGTACTTGATCTTTGTTTACACAGACAATAAGCATGTGATCAAGTATCCTATATGTTTGTCTTGTTTCTGGTTCTTCAGAAGGGTTTCAGCTGACCAGACCTACTGGCTTTGCACAGCTTTTTACCTTCTTTTCACCATGTGCTGCACTGCCTGTGGAGCTCTTCAGGGAGTGGATGACAAAGTGTCCTTGCATTTTTTTGGCAGCTCTTCTGACACTATGTGGGTGAACAAAGAAGGGGACTGTCTGGGTTCTGGAGAAAAGAAGCAGTAAATATCTGGAAGGAATTTCCAAGAATTAGCTGCCCCAGAAAACAGCAGTGTGCATTTTTTGTGATCACTGGCTGAGATTGATGTTGTCTGAGCAATCAGAAAATCACTGTAAAAAATCCAATTATTTCTTCACAGGCACAAAGGATGTTATCTGCCTTCTGGTCACTAAAGCATACCTGTGTCCTTTCTTTGAGGAATCATATGTATCTAAGTTACTCACTGTTCTATGAGAAACAGGATTTTTGTTCTCTTTACCCAAGAATCACTTTTAAGTTTATATCTTGCCCTTCACAGAATCAGAAATCACAGAATGTTAGGGATTGGAAGGGACCTCAAAAGATCATCTAGTCCAATCCCCCCACCGGAGCAGGAACACCTGGACGAGGTTACACAGGAATGCGTTCAGGTGGGTTTTGAATGTCTCCAGAGTAGGAGACTCCACAAGCGCCCTGGGCAGCCTGTTCCAGTGTCTGTTACCCTCACTGAGAAGAAGTTTCTTCTCAAATTTAAGTGGGACCTCTTGTGTTCCAGCTTGAACCCATTATCCCTTGTCCTGTCATTGGTTGTCACTGAGAAGAGCCTGGCTCTATCCTCGTGACACTCACCCTTTACATATTTGTAAACATTAATGAGGTAACCCCTCAGTCTCCTCTTCTCCATATTAAAGAGTCCCAGCTCCCTCAGTCTTTCCTCATAAGGGAGATGCTCCACTCCCTTAATCATCTTTGTTGCCCTCCGCTGGACTCTCTCCAGCAGTTCCCTGTCCTTAGTCCTTATTGCAAAACAAATTTACCCATATTTAGCAGTTTTTCTGAAAGAATATTTTTTGTTAAGTCAGTGTCTTTTAGCTAGTCGGTATCTTCTAGGAGGGAGATTGCACAGGCAGCATAAAGGGCATCTTTGTGGGTTGGGAGGAAATTGGGAGAGAAGCATTGCCTAAGGACACCATGAGCCCCAAATGTTCATGGTCATGTCAAAGAGACCTTTTGAAGGCCATTGAAGGATTACTGTAGGCTGAGTTTGCCTCAAGAGCTTGTGATTTGTATAGCATCACATATGACATCAGCCAGAAACTGAAGGCAGAAAGGGAGGAAAGAAGGTGGATAAAGACTAACATCAGGTGGAAGCCTATATGTATATATAAAAAAATATTAGCTGGTGACTGGCATAAAACACTTAAATTTAAGGAGATAGCCTGCTTGCAACAGGGTGCTATAGGACTGCAGCAGTTTTAGATTGAATAATGTTAGTCCTGAATACCATGGCCTGATTCCCTTGACCTTGATAAAGTGCTCTTTGCTGGCCATGCAGGGGTGTTGAGGTCTGTAGCCAGCCTTATTCAGGACACAGAGTATCCAGGTACTTGTGCTGCTGGAGAGATAAAATGGTACCAAGAAGGGTGGCTCCTCTTACAAAGAATGATGGAAGGTCATGGTTTGTGCGTTAAGTAAAGCATTTTGTGTGTGCTAAAAGAGCATATCATGGTGGGCAGAGGAAGTCTAGGATGGTTGCTGAAGCTGAGTTCATTCATGCTGGAGTGTTATTGGGAGACTGTGGTGTGAGTTGGAGACAATCTAAGATTTACTCTGTAAATACAGTTACTTCAAGGCACTTTGCCAGATGAGCTGGAGTCTGAACTCTGCTGTGGTTACCGGAGGCACTACAGGTGGCCTGTGGTAACTGAAACCTAAGCCAGAGCTAAAACTCAGAGCTGACCTCGGTGCTCACACATTCTCGTGAACGGTGACATTTTGCAGTAACAGTAGTTTCTGATGGATCAATTAGATTAAATCCACAATTAACATCTGTTGTAGTGATCTGATCTGGAAGTCACAGTGGGATTGTGGGTTTGTTGTGCACATTACTATCTTTTTATTTTTCTCTCCAAATTTATCTAGGATTGAGAAGATTGTGGTCCATTGTCTTTACAAAATTGTCCATATGCAACTGGGGAACAAATACACTCCTGAACTGAAACTTTCACAAATGAGAAAAAGATAGACTTGCACTGTTAAGATATCATATATTACTTTGGCCAGGTTTTCTGTGGTTTTTGGGTCAGCATTTCACTTCTCTCCAAGTTTGAGGTTTGAGAAGTTACCGAGAAAAACATTCTACTGTTCCTAGTCCAATGAAGTAAAAGTTCATATGTTTGCACATGAACTACATTGACTCTTACCTCTTCTATAGTAGAATCCAATTACTATGAATCAGCGAAGGAAAGCTAACAGAATGGGTACAGGTCTTGGGAGAGTTTTCAAGAGGGAATCAGCAGTCGCCTAACAAAACCTTCTGGCTCGCTTGCAAAATAATAGATTTATTCTTTTGTTTGGAATCTCATTTCTTTTCAATTTCATAAAATATGGTGACAATTTAAATTCACTGTGTCTGGGTCATAACATATATGTCACTTATGCCACCATGAAGGGTCAGGGTCAAGGTATTAATCTGCAACTAAAACTGTGCAGCTTCTGTGCAGTGTTTTAGTCCAATGTGAACATTTGGATTTTGTGATTTTGTGATGCCTGTGATTTTCCACTGGCTTTAGTTATATTAATCTGTATGGTTTACATACTGCCAGGCTGTAGCCAAAGAACGCCAGAAGATTCAGGAAATGGGGCAGGGAATTATTCCATAACTCAGTTATACTTGTCCATAACTCATCTCTTAACAAGTTGCAGCTTGTATGTTTTATAAACTGAAATGAAAAATTGGAACTAGTATTTAAACCAAAACATAACTCAGAGTGTTTAGAGGTTCACTAGCATAGAAAAATTGCTTTGCTGAAGCATATTATACATATTACACTGCAATACGTACTCTTTCACTAAGTTTTATAAAAAATTATTTAAATTTTGAAGTATTTTCCAACAGAAAATTACAAAATGGTCTGTGATTTGAGAGAGTAAAGTTCAACAGAAACTCAAAAAGTCACAAGGTGTAAATGAAGAATTCTGTTTTATACTTTACTACTTCTTTTTGCTTTCTCATTTTATAAAAAATGGCAATATTTTAATAATATTTTGGCCTGGGATTCTTCTTAAACAATGTTTCTCTTCTAGGAGCTTTTTCATACCTTTAATTAATTATAATTAAGTAATTTCTAGTATAACAATAAAGTTTTCTGTATTTTCACCTACTTTCTCTTGGATATCACATAAAACTATTTTGCTTGATCAGTATGTTCTAAAATGTTTCATTTTCTGGTTGCATTCAGTCATATTCACTTTAAATCCACCTACAAATTAAATAATTTAATAAAAAAACTCTGCATAGGTAGCATATTTATAGAGACCTTTGTAAGCCCAAAGCTATATATTTTTAATTTCTTAACCTTTCTTTCTCTCAGGGGACTCAAATGCTCTATAACTTTACTCAAATGTTTCTATTTTTCCATGTATGTGTGTGCATTTTACTACAAATTGGGCAACATGTTTAGAATCAAATCTTTATAGTCTTGTTAGTACTTCTATTATTTGCACTCCAATAATGCCTTTAGGTTTCAGTTGAAAGCGTGGAATGTTACTGGGAAAAGGCCTCTGGCCAGGAGCAGCGGGAATTTTGTCCAAGGGCTCCAGGAGCGCTGGTACCCGAGTCCAGGTTTGGTGCCTTTCTCATAAACCTGTCCTGTCTCTGGTGTCAGTTGTGACAGTTCCAACCTCCGATACAGGTTCCTGCTGTAGGAAGGGCAGTCAAAGCAGCACATTAAGTGGACTGTGCCAGGTTAAATATTCTGTAAGTCTCCTGTACAGCCCCTGCATAGTCTCAGCTATCTGCAAAGCTGATGTTTCTGCCTGCTGGCAGGCCATCTGCAAAAACTTTGATGGAGTTTACCCTTTCCAGAGATGACTCTAGAGGAAATTTTGTATCTTTCTTTCCTAGCCTACTGAAATGAGATCATAGTTTCAAAATTTAAAGCTTTGTATTCACTAGGAAGAGTTTTAATTAGGATGGGACATGTGATATTGAAATCTTAAGCCTGTATGATTATCTGTTATCTGCATCTGTGATCTTATTATCTGTTATAGATCATTTTTATTAAGAAGAGAAGGAAATATCTAATAAAAAACTTAATATTTACAGAATGTCATGGTAATAAAAGTTCACAATAAATAAAAAAAAATAGGACTAGAACAGAATTCAGGAGGTCATTTACTCCATCTCCTTGTCTCCAAAACAGCATAAATTCTTTGTGTGTCTTCTGGACAAATATTTCTTTAACTTTTCTTTCCTGTGATGAAAATTTCATAACTGCTGAGAGCAATATATTCCAAAATTCAAATATTATTGCCATTAAAAAGTTTTTCTAATACCTAGCATAAATCAGCCCTGATGTCATTTAACCCTGTTATTTCTTGTCTTACACACAATGGACTTGGAGGACAGATAATTGTGTTCTTTAAACCACCTTCTTATCTTCATCTCTAGAGTAAAGAGCTCCAGTTCCTTCAGTTTCTCTGTGTAGATCATACTTTTGAGATATTTTGCTATCCTGCTCTGGTCTGCATTAAGTTGGTCAGTATCTTTTTTGAAGTATGATACCTAGAATGGATATAGTACTTAAACTCTGGTTTTATAAGTGCTGAACTGAAGAAGGATAATTTCTTGTATGTTACAGGTTACAAATCTGGTTATAAGCCTCTCTGTGAAGTTTGCTCTTTTTTTTCTGAAAACATTGTGGTATTGTGAGGTAATAACTATGTTCTGTTAACACCAGATTTTTATCTGTAGTTCTGCAAATCAATGTCTTTGGCATCAGCCAGTTCTCTCAGTACCATGAAGTGGATTCCATGAAGCTCAGCTAGCATGAAGATATCTAAGTTATCTGTGTCCTTGGCATAAGCAGAGTGTTCATTACATCATAATCGACATTAAATATGCATTACTAGAGCATAGTAAAGACTAATGCATAAAAAAGACTGATTAATGCTTTTAGCCTTCTTGGTCACATTTGTTGAAAACTTTCTGTCAACTGACAGTTTTCTTCCTCTTGATTACTACAGAAGTATCAAACAAAATGATGATTTCAACTTGTGTGTCCCTTGGTAGTTGTATTTTGGTTTGTGTCTTTACATGTTTGTGTTATTCTTTAATTTTCATTCTTAGTTACTTGGCCTTGCTCTCACTCTCTGTATGCTCTGTTTGCCTGATTAATCTCTTTCTACACTTCCCATTCTTCACCCTCAATGAAATTTTTGCTTTTGTGCTCTTGTATTTTTTTAAGGCACTGATGAATTTTCTGAACTTCCTCTTTCCTTCTTTCCCATTACATCATGCCTTCCTGGTTTCCTGTATTTACATAACAACAATGAATTAATTTCTGACCTCCTACTAACTTTGATTTAATTCCCATTTAAAAACGTTATTGTACCTGTGCAACATCCTGGGCAACCAGCCTTCAAACTGCACTGACTTATGTTTGTAATCAAGGTGATTTCAGCTGCTTTAGGAGGTAAGGACTGCAAAATAAGCATGAAGCCATCTTTGCCAGTTCTTTTCACTGTCAAAGTCATTTAACAAACTTGCAGATAAAAAAGTGAAATGCTGTAAAGTATTAAAATACAACCCTGTAGCTAATTCTGGAACTCCCTTGTGGCTTAAGAAGCCCTAGGATTACCTTAAATACTAATTTTAGCAAACACTACTACCAACAATTAAGTAGGTAGCTACTTTCTACTGTTTTCTATTGTTGAGGAGCCACCATAACTTGAGATCTTTGAGCAGTGGGGCAGGGGAGAGGCATATTGGTTTTGAATGTGTTTCTGCCAGAAGGTGTCAGAAGGTACTTGACCACTTCAGAAGCAGTGTCCAGCATTCCGTGAGATCCTGAGGAAGAATTTCTGAAGG
Source organism: Streptopelia decaocto (assembly GCF_964273445.1). Lineage (NCBI taxonomy): Eukaryota > Metazoa > Chordata > Aves > Columbiformes > Columbidae > Streptopelia > Streptopelia decaocto. Next base: position 146,674,815 of record NC_138655.1, on the reverse strand, counting down.
CCTGAGGTTTTTAAAGTGGAGAAAGATAGGACACTGAACAAGCCAGTGAAAAGGGGGCCTGGATGCAGCCAGAAGTTTATGTGTCTCACATCTTGCTGTGCATTCAGAATGGACTGACTGATGCATACAGTCATATTTGGAGAACCATCACCAAATAAGTATGTTTCGAGTATAGTGGTGACTAAACCTTGCACTATTCAACGGTTTTGTCAGAGTTTGGGCTGTGAATATGAAGTCACTCTTGAAAATCAGAAATGGTAAAGTAGGTGGAATAACAGGACAGGCTCTCAAAGGCTGATCTGAATTGCTTGGCATGGTATCTCCAGATCAAATGTGCTTCACAATGCCCAGGTGCAAAATTAAGTAGAGGAGAACACGAAATTCAGAACATGCCTGTACAGTGTGGGGCTGTCTTCTGGAAACAGTTACTCTAAAAATTTTAGAAGTTAGAATGCAAACAACTGAACAGTTGCTCAGTGCTTCTGTGGGAAAGGCAATGAATGTGCTTTTTCATATTCAGGAGCAGGGAGTAGGTTTAGGGAAGTAAAGTTATACAGTTGTTGCACAGTGCTGGTAAGACTGATTTTTGAAGCAGTGAGTCTTGTTCTGGTGTCCAGATTTTCAAAACCTATTGAAAAAAGTGGTGAAGTCAGGCAAGCTCACTTTTTTAACAGCCTTTAGATTTCCCATTTTTTGACATCTTTACATCAAGACCAAAGTCTTGCCCCAGACAGCTGCAAAGTACGTGTTAGTCAAATGCTAATTATTTTGTGGTATACGAAACTAAATGGATGAAAACTGCATGACCTATATTATGAAGGCAGTCATACTAGCTGGGCTAATATCCTTTTTTACATTACATCTTGATTTACATTTTTAAGAATGAAAAGATAATTCATCAATCTTTGCATGATAGAGCTGTGTATTTCACCATTCCTAAAATGCCCTTTTCAGTTGTGGAAAGAATATAAAGGCAAGTTCCACACTCTGCCCTACTGTAATGGAGAAATTTCTCCCATCACAGAAGGTGAGATTGGATTCACGGATACCAAATTTATATACAGTCTTATAATAATCTAAAACAGCTGCCTTTGTACATGTTTACATTAAAAGTTTTAACTAGATTAATCTGCACATTATTATAATTATAAGTATTATAAAAGTGGTCTGTTAAACACCTCAAAAATAAAAGCAACAGAAAGACAAGCTTTGCTACACATTCTTCGAAGTTCTGTAATTCTCAGTGGTGAGTACTGAGTATCACAATAGAGACAGTACACATAAATGACACAGAAGGTATTTTACTGATAGTGTAGCAGTGATACTGTTTTTAGTTTGTGAACATGTTATACCGGCATATAGAAAAAGAGGCACATTTTAAACTAAATCTGCATTTAATTTCAAGCCTTAAAACTGATTGTTGATCTGCCAGTAGAGTTTATTTTGCATCCAGCATATAGGATTTCAAATGGCATAACAACATGATGCAGATTTTATGTCAACTTAATGGAGAGGTAACTATTTCCATGCATGTTAAAATCCATGCTGTAAGTACTGCAAGACTTACTGTAATGATAACTTGAAGAAACAAAAAGAATTTTTGAAACCATTGGTAATATTTATTTTGTAGAACTGATGCTTCAGCACATATGAAAAATATTTTATTGTGGTTTCACTTTAAAAACAGTTCAAGTGGTGTGTGCATTTTCAAAGCTGGAAAAATAAAATGCATTTATGTATTTTATATACAGTTCTACTTTTTATTTAATATAAGAGGTATAAAAGTTTAGTTTTTAAAAACCTGGTCCATATTAAATGTCATATGCCAATCATATGTGTGAGATAAGAGAATTATTAATTACTACAGTATGTACAAATGTAGTTTCACTGTAGGAGAAATACATTGCTTGTCAGGTTAGCAATATACTTCTTATATTTATGTAAAACATTAAAAAGGCAAGTTTTCTCTTTAAACACCTGTTACAAAATTTTTATAATACAAAGCAAAGTAGATCTCATGGTCTAAGATACATGAAGAGACTACAAACCTCATAAAAGGACAGCTGTCAGTGTAGTTTTGGAATCATATTTTATGGATTTTTAAAAAAATAATTTAGACTTTGACATGTGTGGGTAAACTGATTTCTCTAGGAAAACATTTGAGAAATTGCTACAATATTTTATTCCTTAGGACATATTTTACAAAACAGTTGAAAATACATTCTCAAAGTTAGACATGTTTAGTTTCCTTCTGAAGATGATAACGATGATTTTAAGAAGATAATATGGAAAAAATGTAGGAATCTTCCTTTAGAACACTATATGTTACCGATGTTAAAAAAATTAGCTTTATATTTATCCAGTTTTCTGTGGGGATATTCTGTGGATATCTATGGTTACAAGAAATTTAAATAAAAATTATGTATGAAGCACCATCCACATACACTTGATTGATTAGCAGAAGTGTCTGATGTAAGTTGCTAATCTGAAACTTTATCAAGTATTTTTCTTACATTACTTTTGCATGTATTCTCTCACTTGTGATTATCTACTACATTTATGGTATCTGTTAAAAAGCATGTTAAATTTAAAGGCTTTTTTACTGCATTTGTCTTACTGTTTTGTTTTACACTTAAGAAATATGCTGCAAAACTTCTGGTTTTGTTAGATCTCCTTGTTTCATATTAGCAAACAGCACTCAGTTTTTCGGTATTTTGTATTTCAGTATGACGTGCACAGTTTAGCAAAAACATTTTCCTCTGGAAAGGGTTGTTTCAAAGTGCCTTACAGCTTTGAAAGCGTCATTGGAAAGAGATGAGCTTGGGCAGCATAGTTCAGATGTGGGTGGGAGCCAAAGCTCCCCTGGAATTCAGAGGCTGTGGGAGGTGGACGCTGCAGTTTGATTTACTGGGTGCTCTAAGTCGTAGCTTCCACATTAGCACCAGCTGGTGTTGCTCATGCACTCCAGCTTCTGTTGTAGCTACATGGTAGCTCAGCCCTCCCAGTTTCTGTGCAGTTGGGTTCATACCTGATTTGATTAATAGTAAATCTATATTATAGGTTCAAAAGGATCCATTGTTATCATATGGTTTAACTTTTTGCATACCACAGGGTGTATTCTTTGATCTTTTTCTTGCTTCTAGTCTGGTAGCTGTGACTGAAATAGATCTTATCTTTTAGAAAAACATCCAATCTTGACTGAAAACTTTCCACTGCTGGAAAACTTATCATCATTCAAAGTAATTTCTTCCAAAGGATAATTAACCACACAATGGAAAATTTGAGCTTTACTCCTCATCTAAATTTTAGTACCTTTAACTTCAAACCTCTGTGCTTGACTGTAGAGCTCACTGTGATCACGTTCCTCTTCCTCATAGATTTATTTATTCACTATGAATAAATCATACCTTAATTTACTTTTTAATAAAATGAATAGGGCTTCTTATGTCTGTCAACTATTTTCCAGGCTTACATTTATTTTCACTTTCCTTCTAGAATTGTAAAAAGGAAAATTAGAATTTCAGTAGTAGTTGCACAAGTATCTAAAAGGAGATAATTCCTATGTTCTTACTCAGTACTTTAACTCATACATCCCAATTTTAATTCTTTTAATCAAATGTTGCACAGTAACCTCAAGCTGATATTTAACACCCCCAGTCTTTTTATATGCTTTCCAGGATAGAACTCCTACATTGAGCTATAGCCTGTTTTCATTATTTGTAAGTGCATGACATTAAATTTAGACATAAACTGTATTGAGCAGATCAGAAGACAATGTATCCCAATAACCTGACTGCAACAGGATGGGAGAATGATAATTGGGATGGAAGTTTTCTGTGGTTAAAGCTGATCTTTCGTACCCCGTATGTCCTAACCTCTGACTTCCACAAATGTGGGAAACTTGACTGCGTAACTTACAGTAGTGTGAATCTCTGTTCATATTCTGCCAAGGCAGAAGACACTCAGGAGCATAAGTGAATGCTCAGGGTGAAGTAAGAACAGGGCAAACACACAGCGTTCCAATGCTCTCCAAACCCCCACTTGTTTTTAGCTCAGGGAGCTGAAAATTGAATGAATTTTTACTGGCCCTCAGTGAAATCTTTTAGCTTTCACAGAATCCTTTCACAACTAGTTCCACTAGTCTGTTGCCTCATTTGATGAACTGATTCCGTTATTTCTTTTTAACCTGAATCCTAGTATACCTCATTATTAAAAGAGATTGTGTCTGTATTAAAAGAGGCATTGGACAGTCAATCCCTATCTGTCCCACTCAATGCCATCCTTAACATTATAGACCTCTATCATATCCTTTCAGGCATCCGTCTTCTAGACTGAAAAACCTTGGATTATCTTTGCTGTTCTCTGAAATTTTCCAGTACTATAGTAACTGAAACTGGCGCTGTAGAACTGCGTGAAGGTTTTGAGGTGTATGTGAACCATGAATTGATACAGTGGTATAGTGACATTCTCTGTTCATGTTTTTTTCCAAATAAGTCCTAATACTCCATTTGTTTCTTTGATTGCCATCTGCCCTAACCCCAAGATCTAATTTTTAACGGTCAGCTGAAAGCCTATCATTTTGTCTATGGAGTTAGGATTGGGTTTTTTTTGTTGTTGTGCATCTCTTCTCATTTTCTGATTTGCTATTTTATTGTCCTTTTACTAAATTCTTTAGTAGATTGTCACAACTGACTCTAAATCATAGTATCATCAACAAACTTTGTCACATAACTAATCCTTCCATTTTTAGGGTGTTTATGAGTGTGTTGAATGGCACAACTTCAACATAGTTCTGTAGAACTCCACTAAATCACATCCCTTTATTGAACTATTTGCTCTTGTCCCCATTGTCCTGTACTTCAGTAGTTATTTTCAATCCATGTAACGACCTTTCCTCTTATAATATAGTGGCTTAGTTTCTTTAAATGGTATCAGGGAGGGACTTAGTCAAAATCCTTATGGAGTCCAGTTAGACATGTCAACTAGATCACCGTTGCTGCCAGGCTGGTAAGCTTTGTAAGGCAGGCCTTCTCCTAGCTGATCCACGGTGACTCTAAGTATATAATATTATTGCAAGAATATAATATTTAGACAGATATCTGCTAATTCTGTTCTTTAGTACAGTCTACCAATTTGTCCAGCACAGATAATTGGCTAAAAAGCCCTTCGATAATTCTTGAATTCTTCTCAAAGTTCACATCACATTTGTTGTTTCCCAGGACACTGGTAACAGAGCAGATTCAAGCAAGAGGATACAGTACCACTTCTACTGAATCAGTTAGTTTACCCTGGATCCCTTATAACTCAGTTGAATACTACCTAATAATGGCGACTCGTTGTTCACAATATCAGGGTTTTTTTATAAAAACTTTCTAGAGTGACTTCAGTTTCAGAAAAATTATCTGAAAAAAATCCTCTCCACATTGGAAGATTCCAGTTGGAATCTCTTTAGTTTCTTCCAGAATGAACAGCAATGCAAAGAATGCAGATAGCTTCTCTGAAATGTCTGTATCTTCACTGTGTGTTCTTTTGTTATCTGCAAACACTCATACAAAACTCACAATACTTGACTGCCTAATTTGCTAGTCCATTCACAGCAAGCTGTATTAGTAATTTGTCACCTGTGCTATTAACTCTCACTTCAATCTATATGCCATTTGCACACTTTAGCAATAATTCGATTTCTTACTATGTGTTATTTAACACTATAGAATCGAAATAATCTAACATATGTCTTCTTTAGTAGTAGTTTTACTAGTAGAAGAGATTAAGTTTTATATTAAATGCACTTTACACATTTGTTAATTATTCGCTTTATTTTAGGGAGGTGATCCAACAGCGACTGTAATTGCATTGTGTTCAATGAGAGATTTCAATCTGGCTAAAGAAGCTTGTCAGATGGCCATCAGAGACATTGGATGTCTTCAAGTGTTAATTAATTTACTTGATACAGAAGAAATTAAATGTCAGGTTAGTAGCTTTGTTGAATAGAGTAATGAATATGCCTTTTCTATTATAATATTTTTTTCAATTTTCCAAGTTATATAGTATAAAGAAAATTGATTTATTTTCTCATTTCTGTATAGTCTCAATTTAAAAAAAAAAGAAAAAAAGAAAAAATAAATTTCTTTGACTTTCAGTTTCTTTGCTTCCGATTCAATTTAAAAGATAAAATGTTTTAGATAACCCAGCATTTTAAGGTATTTTTCTGTTAATGTATACTTAAATAATGTTTAACTTCTGTTATCTTCCATTTTTTAGATTGCTTCATTAAAAATCCTGAAGGAAATTAGTCAGAATACACAGATCAGACATGCAATTGCAGATCTTGGGGGCTTAGAGATTATGGTGCAAATACTGGACTCTCCAGATAGAGATCTAAAATGTTTGGCAGCTGAAACAATTGCTAACATTGCTCAATTTAAACGTGCACGAAGGACAGTAAGGCGGCAGGGAGGAATCAAGAGATTGGTAAGCGGATATTAAAATCTGTACCCTTGTAATATGCACATTTTTGTCCAAAAAATAAGTCACATGTTGTATGCATGATTCTTGTGGTAGCGTTTGCCATCATTAAAAAACATTATAATATCAAACTTCCCTGTACATAATTTTTTTTTTTTTCTTTTTTTTTTTAGGTTGGGCTGTTGGAATGTATTTCAGTGGGATCAACCAGTCTAACATCATATCAAGCAAAAGATACTGAAATAGCACGCTGTGGAGCTTTGGCACTCTGGAGCTGCAGCAGAAGCGTCAAAAATAAAGAAGCAATCTGTAAAGCTGGTGGCATTCCATTATTAGCTAGATGGCTCAAATGTTCAGATGCAAACATCGTAATCCCAGTAGTGGGGACACTAGAAGAATGTGCCTCAGAGGTAAGAAAACACATACAGCTAAGTTATTTCTGATGATTAAAAAAATTAGTTACTGAAAGGAAGCATTACATTTGACTTAAATCCATTTAAACCAGGGCAGTTATCCCATCAGGAAGTAGAGACATTGTATCATCAAACTGTTTTTGAGGTCACAGCTTGCAATGAAGTAAAGACCATGTATTTTTTATTTAAAAGGTTAGGCATAGCTTGTGAAAAAAAACCAAATATATATATATATATATAGAAAAGAAATCCTTAAACAAAGCCATTTTTTCTATTTTTTTTTTTTTTAATCGTACTTGACAAATTTGGTAATTTACAATGCTATATTCTGGTTAATCAGTACATTTAAATTCTACAAAGCTAATGTGCAGATGTGGCCAAGAAGATCCAATGCAGTGCAAGGCAGTGTGGTTTGCAATGTTCTATGAATTGGATAGGATGGTGTCTGATGAATTGCAAGAAAAAGAAAGGAATATATGTGATTTTTCACAGAATCACAGAATGTCAGGGATTAGAAGGGACCTCAAAAGATCATCTAGTCCAATCCCCCTGCTGGAGCAGGAACACTTAGATAAAGCTACAGAGGAATGTGTCCAGGCAGGTTTTGAATGTCTCTAGAGTAGGAGACTCCACAACCCCCCTGGGCAGCCTGTTCCAGTGCTCCGTCACCCTCACTGAAAAGAAGTTTCTTCTCAAGTTCAAGTGGAACCTCTCGTGTTCCAGTTTGAACCCATTACCCCTTGTCCTATCATTGGTTGTCACCAAGAAGTGCCTGGCTCCATCTTCGTGACACTTACCCTTTATATATTTATAAACATTAATGAGGTAACCCCTCAGTCTCCTCTTCTCCAAACTAAAGAGACCCAGCTCCCTGAGGCTTTCCTCATAAGGGAGATGTTCCACTCCCTTAATCATCTTCGTTGCCCTGTGCTGGACTCTCTCCAGCAGTTCCCTGTCCTTCTTGAACTAAGGGGCCCAGAACTGGACACAATACTCCAGATGGGGTCTCACCAGGGCAGAGTAGAGGGGGAGGAGAACCTCTCTCCACCTACTAACCATCCCCCTTCTAATACACCCCAGGATGCCATTGGCCTTCCTGGCCACAAGGGCCCTGTGCTGGCTCATGGTCATCCTGCTGTCCACCAGGACCCCACATCCCTTTCCCCTACGCTGCTCTCTAATAGGTCATTCCCCAACTTATCTTGGAACCCAGGGTTGTTCCTGCCCAGATGCAAGACTCTACACTTGCCCTTGTTATATTTCATTAAATCTTTCCCCACCTAACTCTCCAGCCTGTCCAGGTCTCGCTGGATTTTTCTATAGATTTCCTTGGCAGGATTCACAGCTTTGAGTATATTAAGTTTTAAATTTGAATACAAATATTTTTTACCATTGCCATAAAAGATGAGTGGTTATTTCTCCCTTTGTGGAATCATATTTGAAATTAAGGTGCATTGCACTTAAGGTGAAAAATATATTTAAGTTCTACTGCTGAATTTAAGACAGATTTTGCATAATAAATAGCTCCGTATTTTTAAAATTAGCTTCTTGATCTACACAGGTTTATGCATGCTCCATAAGACAGCAACCTGGCAGATTTTAACTTCAGTTAGTCTATACTGAGAAGGTGAAGTTTTTGAGGGTTTCTTACCTGGCCAAATTTGGAAATAGCACTAAATGCATCTCTAACAGAAATGTTTCCTTTCTCTTAAGTAATGGTCCACTGCCACAATGCTTGTGGGTTAAAATTTGGAAGAAAAGATCACTGAAAAAAAGTTAATTCTAGGAACAAGTTTTTCTAACCTTGTTGTGGGAATAGATTTGTTGTTTTGGCTGCTGGCTCTTGATGAAGTGAGTGGGTACTTCTTGATCCCATTCTGAAACGTTTTTTTCTTGGCTCTGAGCAGGGACGCTGGACACCTTTCAGAATATTCTGAATTGTGTTTAAGCCAGGTGGCTACAAAATAGGTGTTACACCACCTGGTTTTACAGGTGATTTGAAGAGCACTGCAGAGTATTTATGTATTTGATTAACTTTGAGAACATAAAAAGTATTTTCAAGGCAATGCAGATGACTCATGCTTAAAATAAAGTACAAGGCTTCTCAATATCAAAGCCTAGAATTGTAGCACTGTATTATTATTGTGACTAGTGTTATTAACTGTTAGTATACAGGATTTAAAAGACGCATTTTATCTTTTTAGCCAAGTTACAGACTTGCAATAAGGACAGAAGGAATGATTGAGTACCTCGTGAAAAATCTGAGCAGTGAACATGAGGAGCTTCAGATGCACTGTGCAAGTGCCATATTTAAGGTAATTGTATTATTAGAATCAGTAGATTAGAGCCAGGATTAGCCCTTTGTTTTCATGCCATTGTCAGTTTTAATATTTCTTAGTTTTTCTATTTCTCTAATGTGTAAGAAATTACTTTATAAAAATGATTATGTTCTTCGACTTAATTCTTTTGGGAATTTTTTAGCTGCATATTTAATACTGTAATTAAGTCCCTATTTGCTGTTCTTGTGTGCAAGCTCTAAATTACACAGGTGACATATGGAGAGAGGCAGAGGAAACTGTGTAAAGAGCTGCTTTGGTTCTTTATGTTTGTTTGCCCACAAGGTGGACAACAGGACAGCATAAGCATTGCTACATATAGTAGTGATTTATTGTCAGACTCTCTTAGTGAGTTGTTACCATATTCAGATAGTTTAATAAAATATTTATGTTATCTTCTGTATTAGTTTTTACTAGTTACAATATAATACACCTAGCTTTGGAAGACATATTTTTACATGTTTTATGTAATATGTATATTTAAATTTTTTGTATAGTGTGGAGAAGATAAAGAAACTCGTGACCTGGTTAGACAGCATGGAGGTCTACAGCCACTATCTGTTCTGCTTGGTAACTCTGAAAACAAACAACTTTTAGCAGCTGTGACAGGAGCAATCTGGAGATGTGCAATCAGTGAAGAAAATGTGTCAAAGTAACAATTTAATTTTACAAATATTTATTACATTATCCTGTTTTGATTTTATGAGCCTCTATTCATTTCAAAATCATTATGTCATGATTCTTCAAAACCATAATTCATAATCACTTGGGCTTTCAACTTAGGTTTTATAGTACCTAAAAAATTGCCACCTGACCTCATCAGAGTACAGTGGAAAGTGTTAAGTCCCTAGAATCTTGAGAGTTCGTGGGGACAGTTGGTGCTTCTAAAAAATAGTTAAGATCATAGAATACTAGGTTAGACGGGACCACAAGGATCATCTGGTCCAACCTTTACTGATAGAAGCACAGTCTAGACAAGATGGCCCAGCACTGTGTCCAGCTGAACCTTAAAAGTGTCCAGTGTTGGGGAATCCACCACTTCCCTGGGGAGATTTTTCCAGTAGCTGTTCTCATTGTGAAAAATTTCCCTCTGTTTCCCTCTTGTGTCCAATCGGAATCTCCCCTGAAGTAATTTGTACCCATTACTCCTCACCTTTTCCATGTGACTCCCTGTAAAACGGGAGTCTCCATCTTCTTTGTAGACACCTTTTAAATGCTGGAATATGGTGATGATGTCTCCCCTAAGCCTTCTCAAGGCTGAACAAGCCCACGTCTCTCAGCCTTTCCTCATATAGCAGCTTCCCAGTCCTTTGATCATCTTTGTGGACCTTCTCTGGACCCACTCTGGCTTGTTTACATCTTTTTTATATAGTGAGGACCAAAACTGAAGACAGTATTCCAGGTGAGGCCTGACAAGTGCTGAGTAGAGGGGGATAGTGACTCTGTCTCTGCTGGTGATGCCCTTGCTAATGCAGCCCAGCATCCTCTTGGCCTTCTTTGCCACAGCAGCACATGGTTCACTTACATTGAGCTTGTTGGCCACCAGGACTCCCAGGTCCCTTTCCACAGAGCTGGATATAGGACACTGTGTTGGGAGGTGTACTAGCACATACTAAACATTTGACCATGGGCATGTCTGATATCCACACTCCTCTCTATAGCTTACAAACCAGAATCAATACTGTATTTTAGAGGCAGTAGTTAGTACACTTAGCTTTAATGTGTTATGTCAAGAGACACAGCAAATTATCTCATTCTAGGATAGATATCTAATACACATTATGTGTGCCTACTTTAAGAATATACTGGAATTTAGGATAATTAGCCTAATTGGCTACAGGAGGGGCTCAGAAAAGTATTATAGCTTAGGCTGGACACCCAGCTTCCAAATGAGTGGAATTAACTGCAGGTACCATAGGTACCTGCAGCCTCTCAGTATCAGGGTTCTGAGTGATTATCTGAGAATGTGACAGCAGGAGTTATCACCCTCCCCCTTTCATGGAACAGCTTATTGATTGAGAATACTTGATACCTTCATCTAAAATTAATTTGTCAGATCGATGCACCTTACCTCAAAAAAAAAAGCCTGCTCCCTTGGAGTCCGTGGTGGACTTCCTCCTGCAGCTATGCTGCTCTGTTCAGAGGAATGTAAGATTCATAGGCTGGAAGGCATATCAGTAAGAGGTAACTAATTTTAGTGTCCTTTGCTGGATAAGCAGATATGACAGATAACTGCTGCATAAAAATCAGAAAGAATTCCAGTAATAAGGGTTAAGAGTCTGGCTTTTTACTGTCCTAAATGAGTCCCCAGACTATAAGTATACAGAGCCATGGCCTTCTTACACTCTACTGCTGTCCAGCTGCAGTTTGCATTCTTGATTGCACAGTAACCTGGCTTTTCAGAAGGGTATATCCTCCTTTCCTGTGGGCTTTGGGTGTCTGCAGGGAGGCGACCTAGTTCTGGAGCAGTCAGTGATGAGGTGGACTGAATGCCTCTCTCTATACTAGTAAACTGAAGAGAGCTGAACTTTTCAGGGTTCAGGCACAATGTTATGATTATCCATACTGCTTAACTGGTAGCACAGCCCCTTACAGAGGTTGGCCTGTGCCAGCAAATGCACTCCCAGACAATGCCCAGACACTCCTTGGGAACAGCGCAGGCAACAGATTGTTTCCATTGCACAGAACGGGTGAGGCCACCCTGAATTGTGGGGGTGAGAGATTTTAGCCATATGGATGCTATGTTGTACTTGTTGTCCTCAGGGCTAGAGAATGAGCCACTGCCTGTTTTATTTATTAGTATAGCTGTAGCAAAAAATTCTGTCCAAATGCAAACAGATTTTTGCTGGGCTACTCACATATCTTTGGCAAGCGCTTGATGCTTCACAAAGGTTACTAGCCAGACGCAACTCCAGACTGGAGCTGAATTCATGTATTATGTAGTGCTGAGTCTGAAGCAATAAACCCTATCCAAACTCAAGAAGGGAGGGCACTGCAGAACAGGGAGGGAGTATAATATGAAAATGTGCAAGTAGATCTGGAGGGATGAGCTTGAGTCTGGCATGAAGATAACAAACCCTGCTGGTTCCTGCAGGGCCACTTAATTATCTTTGAACTACTCCACAGTAGTTCCTAGACCTGCAGCACATTGCTGAGATTTTGTGCTGCCTCAGCAATGAGCTGATACAGGTGCCAGGGCCTGACTGGCTCCCATTCCAGTTTGTGCGCAACAGCCCTGCTGCTGCTGGACACAAGGTGGCCTGAGCCAGCAGCTCTGTCATGCCAGAACCTGCTCCTATCATTCCATCTGGGAAGCAGTTGATATGCAACACAGATAAAGTAGCCAGAGAAAAACAGGGTTTTAAAATAATCGTTTGCTTGCTTTGTTGCTCTTTTTTTCATACTGTTGATGTTTTCTCTTGAAAAAAAAAATGTAGGGATACTTCCAAATTATAGTGAGCAAAGAGAGGACGATTCCTCCTTAAGCAAAGGCTTGAATCATGAAAAATGAAAGTTTCTTATTTCTCAGTTACTTTGTTATAGGTTGGAAGGAGTAACTTTTGTTGAAACAGTTCTAGTTCTGCCCTCAAAATGTCAAAAATGCTATTTTTTTTGTATGAAAGAAAAGGCACATGTAAAACTGATTCCTGGGAAATACAGAGTATTTGCACTTCGACTTTTCCAGAAGATAGGGGCTGTGGGGGAAGCACAAATGAGAATTCTGTACCCTCAGAGAAATTCCCTCTTTAGGGAAGGAGCTATGTGTATTTACACAAAGGTGTAAGTCAAAGCATTATTCTTAGGTAGTCTACAGGTTATATCTAGCTCGATATACCAAGTGGAATTGTCAAGGTGTATCATAGAAAATGTATGAAGAGACAGTATTTTTTAAGTGTTAAGAATCTTCTAAATTCTGAACAAAATGAACTTGGAACACAACTCCAGTACTGTGGAGTAAAGTCCTCTTCTGAAAGATGAACTTCTGAGGTTTATCATGCATCTGTTTGTAGGATGGGATCTCCAGGATTTTTAAAAACATATTTTTGATTTTCAGCATCTGGAGTGCTGTGAGAAATGAGGGAATTATTAACATAGCAGTCAACTCAAATTTCTGTCAATTACTTGATTTTAAAATGGAGTTTAACATAGTATAATAGAAATGTACAACTATAGCTCTGACCTTAGGAAATTGCCCTTATTTGGCCTGAACTAAATACAGAACTGGTCAGGGCAAATGCTCTAAAGGCAAACATTTAGTGAAAAGTAAGGGTTCAGAGAGGTGAAAGAGGGTTTAGTACACTATGGCTCTAGCTGGTGTTAACATGGCAGGAAAAAGTACTGGAACTCTTGCCACAGTACTTGCCAGTCTTCCAGTATGTTTTCAGCTATCTGTCTATAGATGTTGCGTGTCAAATGTCAAATTTTAAAAAACGCTCAAACTAGTCAAACTAGAGAAATGTATTTTAAAAGGCGGAGTAAGAAATTATGCTGTACGTCATGCTGACAAGAACTGATTGAAGTGGTTTACCTATATGGTGATTTCTTCAACAAGATACTTTACACACAGAAATTAAACATTAGACATGGATTATAATTATACTTTAATTGTAAAATTAAACTTAGTAATGTACTGAAAATAACAACTTTGGTTTTATTTCTCTATTTTAGATTTCAGGAATATAAAGTCGTAGAAGCTTTGGTAGGACTGCTGACTGACCAGCCTGAAGAAGTTCTTGTACATGTTATCGGAGCACTGGGAGAATGTTGCAAAGAACCAGTAAATCGAAGTACTATCCGTAGATGTGGTGGAATACCACCTTTAGTGCAGTTACTTTCTGGAACTAATCAGGCACTACTTGTGAATGTCAACAAAGTATTGGGAGCTTGTGCAACAGAACCTGACTCTATGTTGTAAGCTATTCATTTTCATAGCATTTTAAATATTGAAAAAAACCCTTCTTTTTAGTAATTCCAGCACAAATATAGTCAAGTCTAAACTGATTTAAAAGGATATTTTACTTTGTGTTTTTGACAGCACTGAGTAGGTTAGTTACATCCCTGTAAAATGTACTCTCTCTATATATATATAAAATATTTTTATTAAAGAAGAATATACATAGCATGTAAAACTTTTACATTTTTGGGAAAATCAGATAAACCTTTAATAAACTGATATTTATTAAAGCTAAAATTCAGAGTTAAAGGGCACCATTTTAAAGTGGTGTATAAGTACCTGTTTTGCCTTCTGCTTTTACATCTGTTCTCAAATCATAAATAATAGCCTAAATTAGAGAAAATAATTCCAAAAGGAAAAGTGTGCATTTGCTGTAATGAAAAACAATTTTAAATTTTGAAAAGTAGAGCAATATTTTTGTGTTTTATCTGTTTTGTCTCTCTCCGTCATTGCTTTTATGAACTCAGACTTTTTTTGACCCTTTCCTCCTCTTTTGTTCCTTTGCAAAACCAAAGAAAAAGACTGTCTTTTTACTGAGAGAGTTGTTGCTGTCTTTGGTTTTGTGATGTAGATGTGTACAGCTTACAAACATCCTTGAGTTTTATGATTAAGTGTTCCAGTTAAATGTTGAGGTCGGCATTTACTGTGCTTACTGTTCCCCTACAGGGATATTTACCTCAAGATTCTCGGCATATTTCCCTCCTTATACATGAGGAAGGTCAGAAAGAGAGTTTTATTAATCTCCTCCTGTTCTGATTTGCATAATTCACTTGATATTCATATAGCAGTGTAGGGAATTCTTTTCCTGAATAGGGCTTTTGTTTTCATGCTTTGGCTGTCACCCAGTGGCAAAAGGCTAGATGGTACCCAACTGTAAACATGGCTTGCATGAACAGTTAGCTATGGAGCATTAGAGTATACATAAATTAAATCACTTTCACGATGTATCTCTCTAAAAATCATCCTTTAGTGCTATGCATGAACCTAACAGAATTAACATTGTAAATTAACTGAGAAATTTAAATACCAGTAAATATTAATAACACCTCAAACATACTCTAGTACTTAGGACTATCGCTTGTAGTATCCAATATGGGTAGCTTCAGACTGGAATGTGGTCAGTATAAGCAGCAGAAATAACACAAGTTGCTGCTCAAATTGTGATGAACAAAGTCCATCTTGTTTTTAAGAAGGAGAGAGTACAGGTTGTTTGGAACAAAAATTTATGGAGTTTGCAAAGAGTGGACAGAGGGATCAAATGCTGAGTTTGGTTCATGTGAGCAAATTATTTATTGATGGTTCTCAACTTTTTTTTTTTCCTTTTAAATATTATAAAACATGAACAAGTAAGCCAGATCTCAGATCAAGAGTAGAATATTATTTTTACTACTACTACCAAAAAAAAAAAAAAAAAAAAAAAAGACAAGACTGTGACCTGTACCTGATGTATTGTGCTATTTAGACTTGTAGTACTAGAAGAGACTATGCTGCTGTCTTTTCCCAAGGTTTGATTCATCCAGGTGTGGATAAGTTTGATACCAATCCAGCAAAATATTTGAAGGCAATGCTTAGTTAAAACATTGACACCAGTGCAACTACTCACATGTTTAAAGGATTTGTTTGGTTGATTTCTCTGCCCCTCACAGGGTTAAGATATTTAATTCCCACCCCACACACACAAAGGGATATCAATTCCTCTCCCTTCTCCTCCTCTCAGACTAGTGGAGCAGGAACTGAAATTGTAGTTCCTCATCCAAACTGATCTTTTCCTTTTTGGGAAGAGTAAGTCACCAAAGACATAAAGGATACAGAGTCTGTAGCATCACTTTATTCCATTTACAGAATTTGGGACTAAAACAATAAGTAGTCTTGTTGGAAACTACTGTGCGGAGATGTGCTGAGATTGTATTCAAGCAAGAAGCAAAGCAAAGCCACTTGTAGCCTCTAAGTATATACAGGTGATGAGAACTTCCCATCGCAGTTCAATAGTTGGCTGTTTCTGGTCATCCTGGTTCATTCCTCATTTCATAATCACCTATTCCTCAGAATCACTTGACAGGTTCTATGAGATTAGTTGTTCTCTACTATTACCTTTTTCTCCTGGCAAATTTGGCTGGCAGGTCTTAAGCCCTATTTTCTTTGTCATCTGGTACAGACAAGGACTGTTTAATGAGTTACTGTTTTAGTTTGGCACTACAGAAATTCTGAAAACTATGATGATTTTTCTGGATTCTGCTATCACAAACTTTCATATGTACTAGAAACTTCAAACAAAGCAGGAAAATATAAAGGGAGTATCAAGCCCTCAGAAGGTTTGAGAATTTTCAGACATATTCTAACATTTCATTAGCTGTGTGTATGTTTTATGAAGTGTGGATTAGAGACTAAATATTCAATCGAACAGTCTTCTATTTTGAATGTGGTTATGCTTGCAGCAGTAGGCATGCATAGATCATACAGGCCAAGAGTGGAGCTCATGTGGCTTTTGTGAATGATTCAAGGGTATGTAATGAAGAGGATGGGATTAATATAAGAAATAAAAAACTGAGAGTGTTCTATGAAACTGTGCAGTTAACTTCTGAGGGAAATATTGTATATTTATCATATGTTCCATGGAGGAATCCTGCACTGACAAAGAGAGAAGACTAGTAGATCAGCATAGGTGAGACTACAGCTTCTGTATATCTTTTATATATTGTATCTCTGTCATGTTTCCTAGTTGACACTTTAACTTCTGCAACTACTCAGTGGAAGGTACAATAGTGTTACTTTTCTACGCCAAGCCTTTATTATAAGGCAACTTCCAGAAATTAAGGGATTCCTTTTGACTCTATCGAGCTGTGTAAAATGAATAGTAGCCAGCTTTACTCACAGCAAAAAATAAGTTGACTTTTCTTAAAAAGCCAAACCTATGTGACTGAACTTCCTTTTACTATTATGTGGACAGCGTGAAGTTGTTCTCCATACTTAGTCTGGTGCATGGCCACTGACAGATGCCACTGCACATCTTTTATGTACATTTGTCTTTTTGAGGAACTTTATATAAATTATTCTCTTTCTCTTATCAAAGTCAGAGGACTAGTGTATATTCTTCATCTGCAGCTAGATTTTCATTTGCACTTTTCATTTGAAAACCTGTAGACTTCATCTCTAGCATTTAAAATTGAGGGTTTAGAATCTTATAAACTAAAAAGTACAATTATTTTAGTCAAACAGATGGAGTTTGAGTCATTGCTATATAACACTATTTATCAAAGCAGTCAACAGCAACTAGTGAAAGTTTTAAGAAACATGCTAAATTGTGGTTTCAAAAAAGACAAGATTACATTCTGCCAGAATTAAACCCTGTAATCTTACCAGTGAGCACAGTGCAGAGTCAGTATAACTTTGTTTATTTACATTTGTATTTGTGGTCTAAATTGGCAGGCAATTAAACTAGACTTCTCAAAAGTACTGGCAAATGGCACTGTAACAGAAAAATATTATAGATATGACAAACAGATGTCTAGGCTGTGTGTATGCATGTGTGTTCAAGCAATTCATAGTGAAGTTTCTTCTGGAAATGTTCAATATTAAGTTTGAATTTGAAAGAGAAGTGCTATTTCAGATTAACATCTTTGCTAGTTTCAATTACCTAAAAAAAAAAGTTACTTTCTAGAATTGTAAGCCACGTCTTGCACAGACATCTCGTGACGTTCGATGACATCATGATACCAAGATTCTTAAATGAAATAATGTGAAAAGTCGTTATTAAACAACTGTTGACTGTAAACAGCCAACAAAAGTAATTCAGAAAAATTAAAAATTGTTAAATTATCTGCACTGGCCAAATAGCAAATACCAGTTAATTGTAACCTGAGATTTCCCAGATGATGTCCTGGACACTCCAGTAATCTCTGAATGTGTTTAATTGCATTAAAACTATTTGCCTGTAAGACATGTTCTATAGACATATTCTGTGTGGAAGCCAAGAAGATGTTTTGCTCCCCCCGGCAGTTGCCTTTTTGCAGGCGTGCTGCCAGCTGCACACCCTTGGGCGCTGCTCTGGTCACGTCTGCCTGGCACAGCAGCGCATGGCAGGAGCACCTCGTCACTCCTGCTCTTATATTTCTAACTGCCAATACAACCACCTCTGGGTATTTTGAGGAGCAGAGTAATTTACACCTCATTCTAAATTGTATCAGTGATCAAATAAGAACAGTTTACGATCAGGTTCAAAGCTTTGAATTAGAAGAGGTGGTCACTGGCCCTCTTGGGTCAGGTATATTGGAAGATGCCTCCGCTCTGCTAGGGAAAGAGCAGCAATAGTTCAGAATACAGGCTCTTGCTTCTGAACTCTGCATATTGTTATGTACTTACAGTGAAGCACCAGGTGGCAATTACTTATAAGATTTACATTTCTACTTCGTGTGACTTTCACGCATCTTGATTTTGACTAATAGTATTTTATACATTAGATACATTACATACATGTACTTTGGCTATTCTATAAGGCAGTTAAATATTTGAATTTTAAAATATTAAATATTAACATATTGTTATATCAACTGAATATTGCATTATATAATCTTTTATGAGATTCCCTTCAGCTTTCAAAGGAAATATTCTGCATTTTTTTGGTAGAACTGTCCTTTAACAGTCCCGTGAGTGGTTGTTTAATACAGGTTTAACTGTAGTTCAACTTTATCATCATAATGTCAACATATTATTATAAAATATATAATTTAAGGGACTGTAACCACAGAGTGGCTAATGTACTAACTATGGATGTATACAGAATTGAATGCCAACCAAAGTAAATGTTAAGGTATAGTTGCTTGTCTTTATTGTGGTAAGTAGCTTTATTCTACCATCCTATTAATAATGTTCCAATAAATTTGGGGTGATAAAATTAGATACAAAAGCTATATACAAAAGCAAATCAGAATATTGCTTAGTGTAATGCCATCAGAACTGAAATTTTCAAGATTACAGGTCTATTTTCCCATCTCTTTCTTTGTTTATTTGTAAAGAAACCTAACAGAAATTTCACATAGAAAGGAATCTAATGTCTAAGCACTTTTATAGAGGAAACATTTTTCAGGCCATTTATTTTAGTGTTCCCTTTGCTTTTGTAGCAGATATGCTCATTTAACACCTGGTTTCTTCATCTGCTACATTGTGCAGTGAAACCTTAAAAAGATTAAAAATTGAATTGAGAAAGGATTAGTCACTTGTTTAGCAAAGCAATTGGCAAATTATTAATTGGCAAATATATGTTCTCAGCAAGATGAAAATAAAAGGGTTAGTGCTTCTTTCATGATTACACAACAATAATTCTTCCAGTACAGTAATTTAAGAGCATCATTCTTGTATGCAGAGTTCTTTTCATTTGGGCTAATCTAGTGTAACTGAGAGAAAGCAGTAATCAGTGATGGACAGCGTACTTTGGAGATTTGTTTGTTTTGTCCTTATTGTTTATTAGTTTGGTTTAGTTTGATTAGTTTGACATGCTGAATGGATGGAGGATGACCTTTTCAGATTTTTTGAGCTGTTCTGTTGGGTGTAAGACAACTAGTCTTTCAGGTCTTCAAGCAAAAGGCAAAACTCTTTAGAAAATGAACCAGTGAGTGAGGCTGGTTTACCTTGAAAAGCAAATGAAAGTAAACTTTAAATTTAAAAGGAAGCTTTCAGAAAAATAGAAAGATAAATCAGCCCAGTGGTTCTTTTTTCTTTTTCTTTTTTTTTTTTTTTTTTATTTAAGCGTGGTGCAAAAATCTGAGCTATTTGGCTTCTACCTCTTGATTTTTATGTACTGGTTGGAGCTGAGTCATTTATACTTAGTCCCTCTTGGGAGGAAGTACTTCATGTTGGTAAATGGTCAGTACTCTGCTTGACTAGAAGAAAGATTCATGGGTTCTTTTTTAATTAACATCTCATCTAGGAAAAAACTCCTTGTGCTTTCTGAAATGACAGGAAAGTAATGTTAAAATTGCTTAAGTGTGGGGGTTTTGGAGGGATTTAAAATCTTGTTTTGAAGATTTTACTGAAGTCATCCTTACAATGTTGAACATATATAGGTAATTACGTAGTTTGTGATCATGCTATTTTCTTTTGATGTGTTAAGATTTCTGAATTGTCCTTTGAATGATGATTTTCTTGCAACTGATTTGGAGCTAAGTATGTAAAATAAGCTGTATTAAATTTAGCAGATCTTAAATAACTTATAGTATCTCAACCAAAAAAGTATTATTTTGAAAAACCTACGTGTTTAACCACTTTGCAATTGCAGTTATACAATTGAATTTTTACTTTTAAGATTAAAAAATGAAGCTGTATTTGCTTTTCGTTATCTTCATTGGCTTTGGATTCAACATATCTTTTTGAAAAAAATGCATATTTGTGAACGGTATTAAGTTTTGTTTGACCTTCCTTTCCATTTAAGGTATTCACTGGAGCCTAATGCGCAGTTATGATCCCCAAGCCTGATTGATATGTAAACATAACGCAGATGGCGTAGAGATGATTCTGATGATAATTCATTTTTCAGCTAGTCACGAATCTACTTTGATTACAGTGTGTTTAAGTAATTATAACACAGTGTTCAGTGTTAGTCTTGTTGGTAAGGAACACATGGGAAACAAGTTACATGTTATTCGTGCCCAACAAAGGATGCACTGTGGTGTGACCATTTTAATTTCTAATGCTAGATTAGAAACGTAGTATTTTAAAATATGTCATAGAGTAAGGTAAATACATTAAGCATAGACTGAATAAAAAGTTAAGTACATAGTTTTGGGCATAAATATTTGTTTTGGAAAGTATTTGTTACTATATGAAAGAAGCCAGTATGCTTGAAATCAGATTTCACTTTGCATGCAGATCATTAAAAAGTCACATGCTTGTTTTCACGTTTCTATGAGTTCTGGTTATAATGTAGTTTACTTTATCTTCTATAAGCATTTTGAATTACAGTGCTGAGAAATAAGTAAACAACATTAATGATATTTAGTTAGAAAATATATTCTGTCTTTGCATCATGTATTCACACCTATCTGCTCAAGTAAGCGTTTTTACTGAATGTGTTGATGGCGATTAGATGACAATAAAACACAAGTACTTACAGCAGAACAGTAGATTAAAGAAAATCATACCAATATTTCTTAAAGCAGTGTTCCAAACAAACATATAATTTCAAATTTGACATTGTCTACTCCATAAGTAATGATCTCTTTTTTTGGTTTGTTTCTGCAATAGCATAATTGACCGTCTAGATGGAGTTCGTTTGATATGGTCATTGCTGAAAAATCCTAATCCAGATGTTCAAGCAACTGCAGCTTGGGCTATTTGTCCATGCATTGAAAATACTAAGGTAAGGAAGTTTTAAAGTAGTAGTTTTGTTATATATATACTCACATATATTTTTAATATTTGGATGATTTCCAGCAATACGTTGCTGTTTGCTGCTTTCATTCTCTTTGTTTCGTTCTGTTAACTGCTTAAAAAAATGATGTATTCACTTTTCAAAAGTGAATTGTCCTCTATCTAGCACTCATTATAGCGTTCTGCTTTGCCCATATAAAGCATGTTGAAAATCTGACAATGCTGAAAACAGAAAGCTTCTACTCACAGGCTATGAATAGTAAAGGTAGTTGTAGTTGTTCTCCACTATGAGGTACTTCAGCTATGTTCTCAAGAGACCATAACGGGTTTCAGAGCATATTTCAGACCCGATGCCAATGTAATCCTTAGATTTTCTGCTCAGACTGCCAACAAAAAGTGCCAGTTGTGAATAGTGGTTGTTGTGCAGGTCAGTTGGGCACAGAAGACTGAGCTATTCATTTAGTTTGTGTCAGTTTCCAAATAAAGATATAATGGTAAGTATAAGCTGTAAGTCATCTTCAGTGAATTCTTAACCACTGACCTGTGGTAAAATAAATGGAGAGGGTTTTGTTTCCCATTAGAAATTTCCTAAAATAATAAGTAGACTTTTATCCTTAATCCTTGTACAGTAATATCTTCCGTTTCTAATTTACCTCCAAATTTAATGCAACTTTTGCATCTTCCCTCTACTGTACCACAAATATATATCCTTCCACTTATCTTTTGAGATCCTGACCATGTAAAGAGTGGAAATTCCTTCAAAGTGCTAGATATCCTTGGCATCCTCTGCTGGCAGTGTATGAAATTGAGCACTATATGGTTGCTATTAATTTATATAGATGAGTAAATGTAGATACAGATACACGGATGAAAGTATTGCGAGAACATTTGGTCTTGATTTTTGTAACTTAAACATTTTCTGTTTCTTCTCAGTGATTTCTACAGTTGCAGCTTGCTTGCCATTTTTCAAGCATGCTGGTTATTCTGAATTATCTTTCCATCTTTTCTTTTAAACATACTCTCTAGTATAATAAAGTTTTTGATGGGGTTTATACAGGTCTCCTCTGTCAAGATATGACTATACCTGACTCTCTCTTGAGTAGTCTTGCTATAACTGAATGTTCAAATTGTGCTTTATCTCAGAACTGAGGTAATATTTACTATGTGTAAGACTCTGCAACCTGTAGTGCCAGAGTAGAACTTAACATTGCTAGAGCTTCCACTAAAAGCACTTTTTCAGAAACTAAGGGGATAGAGGACAGCTACTGAAATTGTAGACTACATGGATTCTTTTTCTTGTGTTTTTTCCCTTGGGTATTTGATGAGTGTAAGCTATATACATCCTTAGTGTAGCCATCCTCCTTTCATCTCTCTTGGCTGCCTGCCCAAATGCTAATCTGTGACCCCACAAAGAGTTCTTTGTGTGAGACTGAGGCAGAGTGACACACTGAAACGAACCTACCAATAATACCCTTTCCTCTGACACTGAATGGAAAGAAGTATGTATAAAGCAGCGATTATAGCCACCCTGCGGAAGTGCAGTAACTATTTCTATCTAAACATTTTTTTTAATTCAAAGTTAATAGTATTCAACAATTTGCATGATCTTCCAAGAAGCACAGTTTGGTTTATGCAGTGCTTGATTCAAAAGCAGTAATGACTATATGACTTTAAAAGGATTATGTGCATTCTGGCTTTTCCAAGCCTGTACTGCAAACCATGTTTCAAATAACTGTGAGCTTGGAATCTGGATTTATTTTCTTTTTGTGCTCTTCTGTGGAAGCTATAGTGATTCTCTTCTGTACTGGGAGGTTCAAGATGAAATAGGACTTGTTAACCATATCAGAAACATTTTTTTAGAACAATGTAGTGCAGCAACCATTTTTCTGCACAGACATTTTCTGTACATCCAACTTCAAGGTTATTTTCAATTATATTTATAAAATCTTAGAAGCTAATCTGTCACACTGATAGGGCTGTTATTGTCATAGTATGTGAGTACATTATTATCTCTCATGCTCTTCCTCTAACCATAATCTGTTGAAGATGGAAAGTCTACCATTTCTGGTTTACCACTGGGGCATAAGAGTCACAAAACGCCAAGACTTGAGTTCTGGAGATATTTAGGTGCTAGGCAGTTTTGGGGCTTTCAGGTCTAACTAGTTTTCCTGCTGTTAAGCAGATAATTGCAAAAGGAGCAGAATCCAAGTTCCTGTAACCCTAGATTATATATGTCACCAGTTACATTATGGTAGCTGGTTCAGAATACTTCCCATAGAATAGAATTGTATCAGTATGATGTAGCTAAGTGATATAGTATGTTACAGCAACATGATGTAGGTGAGTGGTTTGGTCCATGACAGAGCTCAGACTTCTTAAGTAGAAGACATAAATTGTACACTGTAGTACATAAACTGTTACAGCTCTGGCAGCTATAATATTGATTAGATATCAGTCATCGTTTCTGCATGCCAGCATTAGTTCTAAGTATTTTTAACCTTAAGAATTTCTTTCAGAGTGAAGATCTTATAGGTAGGCTGGCAGTGATATAATTTGTGTGGTAGAACTATCCTGAGAAAATTTGCCCGTCACTTGTGAGTGCTACTTGTGAGTCTGAGAAAAATATCTCATTATTTTAGATAAATTAGTTTATACATTTCTTTAAAATATAATAACATAAGAGACCGTCATTTGTTAAAGGAATTGTCTTAATAGAAGGAGATTCTTATTAATTAGTTCCTTACTTCCAAAAGGAAAAGTTACTGCTGCAGGCACATTGGTAATGACAAAGTGTAAGTGCACAGTCCAAAAAACGACTGATTATGAAATACGGCTAAGAAAAGTCTACTCAACTCTGTTGATTTTGGAACAGCAATATTTGGTTATGACGCTTCTTTGAAAAACAGTATTTATAGTGTTCTCCCAATGTACATCAGCCCAAACAGAAAAATTTAGAGAAACTCTACAAAGCTGTTGTTTTGGCTATTATAAAATTCGTCCAAAGGCATTGTGCCAGTAAGAGGAACACTGCCAGCTTGAGTTTGTATGAAAATTCCTATTTCTTCACAGAGTAACCTTTCAACAGGATGCCTTGAAAAAAAAAAATAAAAAAAGAAGAAATGGTAGAGGTTATTTTCTGTCCTCATTTTTAGTAGAGTTTTGGCTGCAAACATTAGAATAGGAATGGTATTGTCAGGCTTCATCTTTGTCTCTGTCCTTTGTTCTTGTGTATCAGCTTTCAACTTTCAAAGTTTCAGTTATATGCTTTGTTTTAGCTACAACTGTAAAGGCTTTCTTAAAGAACTTCAGGAAGCTACATATAAAGTTTTCTGGATTTGAGAGAAGAGAGAGTGAAAGTTATTGTATTTTCTTAAAATGTACATGCGAAATGAGATCTCACACCTTTCTGATAAAATGTGATTTTTTTTCCCCCGAAGTTATTGCATCCCTTTTAGCTCTGAAGTGGAATTTGATGGGTGTGATGAAGGATGATCAGCCATGTAAAATTGTCTGTGTATTTCCTACATGTGGGGAAAGAGAATGTCCATGAGATGGGTATGTGTAAAGGTCAGGTAACTTTCACGCTTACAGAAGTATTATATACTGAGGAAACTACTTCTTCTGGAGCCAGCAGCCTGGAGTTAACCTGTGGGTGGAAAATATGCTGCTGATGACCCATGCTATTTAGGATTCTTACACAGATTTTGTTTGTTATGGAAATTTTAACATCACCATATGTATAAAAACACAGATATTATTTATTTACTAAAAGTAACAAAGAAAGGTAGTGGAACTTGGAAATTTTTCTGTTATTTGACAAATAGTAAAATGATTTGCTGTTTTAAATGAATTAAGATACTTTATTTAAACTTTTTACTAATTTAAAACTCTAGTGTATAAAGATCATTCATGCCCCATGCTCTTGTTCATTTGTTTTATATTTAAAAAATTTTACTTAAGCAGTACCAAGACATTTTTGTTTACGTACCATTCTTTTGTTAAACCTATAATGTCGAAACTCCCTGCTTGAGTATGTACAGCATTTTTCCAGTTTCTTTGTTTTCCTTGCTGTGCTTCTTGCAATTCTGTACAGAAACCTTGGCAGTTCAAACTTGGTGCTCTTCCTGCTCTCTTTCCATTTTCCTATTTGTTTTCTCTAGACATTATCATTTTTAACATCAATCATACCTACTTCTCTGTATTTGGTCTCATTTTCAGAGAGTTTTTAATGCCTGATATCTGGATGTAGACTTTCCAAATTTTTAAGCATTTGTTATGAACTAAACTTCAAAAGAGTACTGTAAGAGAGACAAAAAGGATTTTTTGGCTTGCACTTCAGGCTTTCCAGACCACCAGAGTCCTGGGAGATTTAGGAAGCCCAGGAAGCCAGGCCTGGCTTGGGGAATCCATAGCTGGCTGCCAGGGTACATGCAGAACCAGCCTGCCCAAGCTGCCTAGAATTTTAGTGAACCAACTATCATTGTTTGGGCCTCCTATAGGCATGTTACCCTGGAGATCCTCAGTGGACTGACATAAATTGCCCCAAGATCCTTAATGTCTACAAATATAGGAGTGCAGTTCCTGTAAAACGCCTAACCTGAAAGCTGGGAAACTAAGAGCGTGACCCATATCTCCCTCATTGGGGAGCAAAGCAGCTGCCTGAGAGCTTGGAGGCCATAAGAAGCCAAAAAGCTTAGGAGCTCCTGGAGACCTGGCTTTCCAGCTGTTTGGCAGCCCATCAGGCAAGAAGTCAAGGATTCTGTGAAAACCAGAAGCTCAGCAGCCTGGCAGGCTACTCACCAGCCACCTGGCTGACAAGAGAAAAAATGAAGAGGCATGTTGGTAATTTAGCCCGCCTTTCTGCCTGGTTTCTGTCAAAACTTTTCAAGAAGTCGTTGTGTTCTTGTGGAAGGTTTTGGTTCCATTCCATTAGCGTTTTCTGATGGAATACTGTTCCACTGGAAAATATTTGACCAGTTTTCCATGTAACTTAGTTTATAATAGCTACACCTGCTAGTCAACAGCTTGTCATGTAGCTTCTGTACTTTTAAATTAGTCTTGCTAATTGGATTTTAAAAATCTATAAAAAGTTTAAAGCCCATCCTCCTCACATTTTTTCTTTTTCATCTCTTCTTGGTTTTTCCTTCTGTCCATCTCACCTTTTTCCTCTTTTACCCTCTCACTTGCCACATAGGCCTTTCATAGATTTTAAGGCAAGAAAAGAGCACAGAGATCATTGTGTCTAATTTGCTGCATAATATAAACCAGAAAATTTCAAGCAATCATTTTATCTAGCACAGAAGCTTTTGACTTTACACTTGTTGTTCAGATTCTTATGGGTCAGTAATGGTAAGTGGTACAATATGATAAGATTGCCTTCTCATATAACACTCTAATTTATGGAACCGTGCCAGAGTTGCACAGACACAAACAATAATTGTTATAACAGTTTATTAGTTTGTGTTGTCATTGCATTGATTGTTTACCTAGCCTGGCCTCAGAACATTCTAATATTGCTGTCTTCCTTACAATATTAAACTACATATTAGTGATGGCTATCTCATAAATATACTAATAAATAAAGAAGTTTGTGTAGACACTTCTTTGGATTCAATTCAATCCAAATCCAGTGGAAACCATATTTAGTTTTTCCAGTTATTCAATGTTATCTGTTTCTCATACTTCCATTATTCAAACACTTTTCAAAATAATCTAAAGCGAATCATAATGTTTTCTCTACTGTGGCCTCAAAATACTTTAATGTTAGTAGTTTCACTACTTCTGTGAAAAAAATCAGGATTTTGGCATTTACTCAGAACTGAACTTCATTGAGAGTTGTGAGGAGGAGGAGAAGGAAGAGTAAGCATACTCAGACAGACTGAAAATTAAGGAAAACAATAGACAAATGGACTACCATGTTGCATGAGTGGTTATGTAGACCTTCTTTTCCCTCACCATCTTTTAGAGAACATGCATTGCATGCTTTCTTGGGCTGTGTGCTTGGCTAATGGACTCTGCTTTTGTTTCTTGAAAGTATCAATAGCAATATACTTGCCAGCTATTTAATAGTGCAATGATCAAATCCCCGAAGAGCCAAGAGTAAGGAGTTCTGCTCTTCCAGGCTACAGACTAACATTGGAGCCATGTTAAAGCTACTCTGCATTGTGGCTCTGGCTTTAGCTGCTCCATTGAGGTGAAGAGGATGGGAAAAAGTTGATTGTCTGCTGTTGTTTTCCCAACACGTTGCATTTTCCCAATGCAGAACAGCTGTGAGATATACTGAAGGAGTCTCATCTTAAATGATGTTTCTTCATCAGTTCTGTTACAGTGGAAGTCTCCACTGCTGTAGAGACTGGAATAAAAATTAGCCTTTAAATATAAAGTAATTTGATTAATGTTACCATGAAAGTGTTTAATAAGAAAAATTAATAGAAACTTCATTACATTAAATTGTGTGTTTCCCTTTTTCACTGAACAGCTATAATACAGAAATCTATCTGTTGCATTTCTTTATTTTGAATTTTAAATTGGACTGTGCATTAGGTTGATAACTTATTCAGTTGGTCATGGGGGATGGAACAAGACAGCTGCCTGCATTAAAGAAATGGTAGTTTAAAAATTACTCTTGATAACTAAAGTTTATTTGCACAGCCATACCATCACTTCTTTGGACAAGAGCAATTCGATTTGACAGATTAGCTTTGACACCTTACGCTTCTTAAAGTGAAATACTACTTGTTTTTAGTGGAGGAACTTTTCTCTTTTAAGTGGAGTATTTTAAAGATAAACACAATGTGGTTTTGTAATACCGTGTTTAGCTTTATGTCTTTCAAATAAAGCAACCAGTATTCACTTTGGAAAAAATAAGGTAGGAATTCAGTTACAAAAGAATTCAGTAGCTCATTTACAAGAACTGTATGTCTCAACTTAAGGCTGATGAACTTTCTTTACTTAACGAAAATAACCACAAAAACACATATAATATGACAGCAAGAGAACCAAGAATCCCAAATGTTCTCCTTGTATAAATACTGCAAAGATCAAGTGATTTTTCCAAATCTGTCTTTTTGCAAATATGCTTTCTGCTCCTAATTAAAAAAAATATGTGTAAAGCTGGTCTGTCTCGCAGTATTTCTGCTCTTGGCAGAAGCCAATGTAGAAATAAGTAAAAAGGGAAAGCTAGCTAAATTTTGTTAATAGTAATGCAGTTCATCAAGATGAAGATATAGGTGATTAAAGAGTAGCAGGATGAGGCTTTTCTTAGCACAACAGGTAACTGCTGGCCTCAATGTCTATGCCAGATAGGTTGGTTTTTTTTACTACATGAGATTGCAAACTCCCTTTGAATCCAGTTTTGACATCATGTTTACCATAATTTCTGAGGATAAAAACTTTGCTGTCCACTAGTTAGAAGATACGGTCATGAAGTCAAGAAAATCCTGTTATCTCTTTGTGTTTTCTTCACCCACTTAAAATGTGGTTTAACAATGTATGTTTCTTCATATCTCTCACCTCAGGTTAAATATTACATTAAAACCTATAATAATGATGAAGGTTTAAAATGAAGATATTTCTTGTATACAATAAAAAGTTCTTGCTTCCCCCTCTCTTTTTTGTTTAACATATTTATTACTTTAAATGTCTTTTTGTTTGGCCTCTTTGTTGAGCTCAGGAAGTGTGATGGTAAAAACAGAAGCAGTCAGCCTATCGTTAACACACTCAGATGTATACAATAAAATTATCTAGTGGGAGCGATTTTATCAATGTTTTTATCTATAAAAGCTGTTTCTTAGGCTTTATTCTTGCCATATCATTTTTTCCCCACCTAACTCAAGCTGAGTAGCCTTGCTGTAACAACTAAGAAGTAAAGTTCTGTCGCAACAAGTAAGGGGGGAATAAATTACCGAAATTCACTTAAATGCATTCTTCTTTTCTTTCAAGTTGTTTTGTTTGTTTGTTTGTTTTTAGTTTGTTTGGTTTGTATAGCTATATCCTAAGATGCTTTCTAAGCTTTTCAAAATACTTGAAGTGTATTGAATAACTTCATACACAACACTAAAGAATGTAGTAATGTAAATGTAGTTTAATAGCTATATTCATAGATTAGAGTTTGCAGTATGTAAATACTAAAGCATAAAGGTAGTCTTGGAAATGGAACACTTTCCGTGTCAAGTTCAATATTAAAATTGTTATTACCCAATAGTAAACTACCCAGACTTTGAAACATTTACATTTCAACAGTGAAGTTTAAGGACACAGGTAAATATGAAAGCTTATCACACACTAATAGCTGGAAATGACAAACCCTTTGGGTTAAGTCTCACTAAAAGTTGTCTGATGATTAATTTAGAAGGTAGAATTTAGAGACTGTGTTTTTTTCTGTGTGAAACAAAAAGTGCGAAAGATTTCCAAAAGAACATTATATGTGATTTTTCTTCTCTTGTGTTACAAAAATAAGTATAGATGAAAATGCCTGAGAGTATTTGGAAACTAAAGTCACAGAAATTACATTAGACTTTATAGCATGAACTGCTATCTGATCATTAATACAAGTTTACTCAAAGAACACAGATGCAAAATAATTTAATCCAGACCTCCACAATCACAGGCACAACTTCATATAATTTTTCTTTAAATATCTTTAAAGTATGGCAATATCATAAATACACATCTTTCAGTTAAAAAAAAAAAAAAAGTATAAATTTCCTGTACAAAGCAAATATGTGGTTTTGCTAAATGATACTAAAAAAATTGCATTTGTTGTTGAAATTTCTTTGGGAAAAAAAAAAAGATCTTGTAACATAGCGGATTTTAAAGCTCTCATTTCAGTCCTCCTTCTGCTCATTGTTCTTCACATTTCTTACTTCTTTGCTTTTCCCTTTGTCTTGCACAGACCACCAGACTACACCCACAATCACATTTGGGAAACTTTCCTGACATGTGGTTTCTGCAGTTTCCCTCTGCTTTTCATCACTGGTAGGAGGTTCTGTCCCTGTGTTTAGCTGGTTTCACAGACAATCATTGAAACTCTTTTTTTTTTTTCTCACTGCTGGATTGTTTATATATTATTCCATCAGTTTAATTGGACTGTGCTTCTTTACAAAATGTGGAAAGCATAAGGTTGTCAGAAGAGAACTTTAACAAGTAGGGTTATAATTATCTGGAAAGAAAGTATGTACAGGTAGGAAAATAAAAAATGTACATACTAGTTCATTAAGTCAGGATACAGATTATCTTATCTCTTCATGAAATGCCTTTCAAGAGCATGAATAATAATACATGTAGAAAAGTAGAATCATGTCCATGTATAGCAGGGCACCTTTCCAATCTTAGACACCTTACTCTAAGTTTCCCTGTTGAACAGAAGCCTTTCTCATTTCTTGAGCCAATATTTAGACACAATGTAATGCACACTTTTGTAGTAAGTTTCAAGAAGTTGAAGTAAATGTAAAATATCTTCTTTTCTTCTCGTGTATCTGGTCATTTAGCTGTCTAGCCCTCTAATACCCATAGGTAAGAAATTTCTGTGTAGAAATCTTGCTCTGTAACACATTATCTACCATCTTTGGTCAAATTTTAAAATTTCAAGACAGACATGAAAACTGATATCAAGAAAAGTTGTTTACATTTGGATGATTGTCTGTAGATACATTTACATTGTGGTATGTATGCAATGATAGAGAATGTTTTTATTCCGGTATATCCAGAATATATTCAGCTCCTGTTACATGCAGCTCACGTGGTAACAGAGGGGCAGATAACTGCCCTTCCTTCTCTGTTTCTCTCAGCTGCTTTTCTGGGTAATAAACCTGGATTGTCCTCTTTCAGCATAAACATTTAGATCCTCTTTTAGTTTCTGTAAGGTCCTCTGTTATTTGTTCATTCTGTGTTTTTTAGGACTTCAGCACAAATTTTGCTCTTGGATATTACCCTTTTTTCCACATGCCGTGGCTTCTGGTTTTGACCCTCACACTATATGGCTTTAATCTCTTCCTTCCAGTCTTGAGGATTGCACTGCCTGTGGCAGAAAATGCTTCATTCCTGATGGGCCTACTCACTTCTTTTGCTTTCTGTTAGCAGGAAACATCACAGCTAAGAGTTCTGTTTAGCATTTAGACCCAGAACTAAAAAATATGAACTGCAGCATCTTCTGGAATCTTTATTTACCAAGTCCATGAGCAATTTGATGGATTTGCTCAGCAAACTTAGCACAATACAATTGGACCCTACTCTGTTCATAAATCAGCCCCCAAAATGAAATAAATATAATCAAAACCATTCTTGGTCTCAGGGTCACTCCCTAGCCCTAGGAAAGTTCATACTACCCATTCTTGAATTTTCATGAGGTCCTAAGACCTTTCAGTCCAAAAGGCTTTCAGGAGAGTGTCTGGTAGTTTTAATTCAAAATTTCTCCTGTTTATCTGCTGAAGGAGGCTCCTGAAAGAAATTCCACTTGCAGACCTTTCTTTCCATCTGTGCACATTTACCATCACTGAGGTGCACAGGCTAGAAACATCAAAAAACACCTGAAGTTCTTGCCCACAGTGGTTTCTGACCCATATCTATTTTGTAATCAATAGTTTATTTACTTTTCTTAAGTCTTATGTTTTACAGAAATCCTTAGGTTGTCCATAACTAGGTTATTCGCTGGTTTCTGTGTTCATTGGACAAAGAACTTAAAGAGAATCACTCATCTTTCTGGATCCACATCTGAAAGATAGAAAATGTGACAAAAAATGTCAGACTGGATTATAGATTGTATAAAGAAGTCCTGATAAAACACAAATATCTATGGTCAGTATAGAGGTCCACTCAACTAAAGTAACTGGTGGACCCATTCAAGTAGAAATGGTGATTTCTCCAGATTACATTGCAATACTTGATATACTCAGGTCAGGCTCTTGAAGTTACATCCATCCCTTTGCTAATTATTATGTTTACACTGAAGTTTCTGAAAATGCTGCTGCATTTTGCAGTGTTGGCTTTCAGGCCCCAGATAACCAGGCATCCTGAGAACTCCTTCTAGATGGTTGTTGGCAAAGTGTTGCTCAGAGTTACCCGTGGGTTGAATAAACATGTAAAAAATCATTCAAATAAGTAGATGTTTTTTTCTATTCTGGCATTGTTTCTGTCCAGGAGGATAACCAGGAGGTTATCTAGAATAATGTAATCTGACATGGTGGAATGTCTTACCGAAGAAAGAGATAAGTTTCTTTTCAAGCATCTCAGTTTAACAGAGCACAATGAATCTTAGAGTACAGCATTGGTCAGTGGCTATGTATCAGTTAAGAATTCATGCTTGAACAAATCTTAGATTTATACCCTGTGTGCTTTTAAGGGTACATGAAGTACTGTATGCTGCATGTCACTTCATCAGATACTGCCAGTCGCTTTTTGCTTGGGGCAACCAAATGAATTCTATACCCGTTAGCTTAGTCTCACAGTCCCAAAACTGCTGGTTTTCTCTGGTTTACATATTGACATGTAAGCATGCGCTTGCTAATTTGAACTGATTAATAAACACAGGAGTGTGAGAGCAGCCAATGCTATGTCAGAGCCAAGGTTCACTGACACAGTATTCTGTTTCTCACACTAGCCCACAGGGGATGCCTGTGGAAAGGTAGAAGAACAGGGCAAACTTGTAGCCGTGGTTCCACTGCCTAGAATGCTCTTCCACCTTCAAGAAATCTGTGACTCAGGAACTTTTCTAAATCAGAGGGAATACTTTTATATTTAATAAACCTTAATGGACTTTTTTTTCCTGTGAATTTGTCTGGTTAATTTCTAACATGTAAACTTCTAACAGCCATTGCAATCCTGCTCCAAGGACTTCAACATCTTAACTATTCTTTGAAGAGAACTTCATTTTATCCTGAACGTGCCAACTGCCAATTTCATCTAATGCTCCAGTTCTTCTCCCTGTGGTATCTAAAATGACACTAGATACCTTTATTTAAGCATTGAATTTCTGTCTAGATGGTGGTACATGAAACAGCGTTAACTCTCATATGTCAATCAAGAGAGCTCTGAGTTACGAATTAGCCGTATTTCTTGGTGAAGGCAACACAGCAATAGCTGCAGTTTTGAATAATGATGTCATGCCATTCTCTTTTTTAAACATTTGCTTAAAATACAGATTGAATATTTTAAAATAATATTTCTTTTGATTCTCATTTAGGATGCTGGGGAAATGGTTCGATCCTTTGTTGGTGGCTTGGAACTGATAGTCAATTTGCTAAAGTCAAATAATAAAGAAGTTTTAGCAAGTGTATGTGCGGCCATTACAAACATAGCTAAGGATGAAGAAAATTTAGCTGTTTTAACAGATCATGGAGTCGTTCCCCTGTTATCCAAACTAGCAAACACGGTAAGTAACATCTAAACATTTTATACTAAGTATACATAAGTCAGACTGCATTATACCCAAATAAAGGTTATGACAAGAGTGGTAGATTTCACAGCAGCTGTAAGGAAGAGCTGTACAATCCTTCCTCTGTGAGATGTATATTAGACATGAAAACACTCTGTGGCTGGTACTAAAATTGCTTTGGAAGATGAGCTTCATTTTAATAGTCACTGTTGCTGAATATTGCATTTGAGAGATGCAGCTGCCAGGTGAAAAAAGCACAAAGGGTTGAGGGCGCAATAAATCTGAACCATGCAGACAATCTCAGTGATGGGTCTATATGTTACATTTTAAAGCTAATTTCATCTTATTTCCAGTCAGTCTAAAAGCACCTTTGAAATAATATGAAAACGCACAACACTTCATAAAAAGACAATAATAAAGGACTAGTTCCTTCATGTGTTACAGTTCTTTCCAGTTTTTAATTGTGCTTCAGTTAAATTGGCATACCTTAAAGATGTTTGAGAATACAACTCTGCTTTCCTATGAACTTTTTGTTGTATTGTGGTGTCTTTAATTTATTATGTTTTTACCTTCTTCAGACCAATAACAAATTAAGACGTCACTTAGCCGAGGCCATTTCCCGCTGTTGCATGTGGGGGAGCAACAGAGTGACCTTTGGAGAGAGCAAGGCTGTAGCTCCTTTAGTCCGTTACTTGAAGTCAAATGATCCAGCGGTTCATAGAGCTACAGCTCAGGCTTTATATGAACTTTCAGAGGATCCCAACAACTGTATCACCATGCATGAAAATGGAGTGGTGAAGGTGAGGTGAAACTTTTTTCTTATTTGGAGTTCAAACTATTGAAGGGGTTTGGCATTTGAAATAGTTCTTCAATATTGCTGTGTACCTCAGATTTTCTGCACTTTATCCTAAAAATGTCTGGTTAAATAGTGAATTAGGGAACAGTATTTCAGTGCTAAAGATATTACAGCTTGGTGGTTGTTGGGAGTGGAGATATGATGTGGATGTTCACCTCTAGAGTATTTGATTTGACTCTGACCTAGGTTAGTAGTGACATTACATCAGCATTTTGTTGTTCTCAAATGACTTTTGCAAAAGAACTTGCATTATCTTAATTAATAGTTGCCTAGTACAGCAGAAAGTCACCCAAGAACAGAGTGTAACTAGATTTGGGGACAAATTAAGATAGAGTAATACAAAGGCTTAGTTTATCTGGAGCTGTTTCAGTGAATTCTGCCTTTACTTATACAAATTCTTCTTTTAGGAATTAAGTATAAGCAAATACTGCAAAGATCTTTCTCCAGAAAGAATTTTTCTCTCAAAAGTATTTTCTAGCAAAGTTTTCTCACTAGTTGAAGACAGAAGAGTTATTCTTTTGGCACAGGAGAGATAAGGATTATGGCCGTAGAGATGGAGATAGTAGGAATTTTCAATTTTCATAAATTTTCTGAAAGATTCACTGTTTGCAGACTTTTCATTTCACTTCATGTTCAGATAAATGTATTGAAAGTATGAGTTGACTTATGATGCAATGTTGTTATTAATGGTGAATTTAGGCCTGCACTAATCATAATGCACTTTATTGTGAGCAGTTTCAATTCTGGCACAGTCTACTGGTCCTGCATTATCATGCATTTATCTGTAGTAGGCTATGTCTGTAGCTGGGTTAAAAAAAATCACTGGTCAAAAATGTTTAAAGACTCAGTTTAAATGCCAGTGCTTGAACTGACTCAATTCAAGCTACCTGTTCAGTGCTGCATTGTAACATCTTCCCATCACAGTTGCGTTACACTGGCTGTAGGGCAGAGAGGAATATATATTGTACTACAACTCCATTTGAAACAAGTGTCTGATGACTTTTTACTGTTGCTTATCTTTCTGTTCAACTGCCACAGCCCATTTTCTGCCTTCCTGCATCTGTTGTTTTCATTCATTTTGTTATGCAGGTTTTAGGTTTTATAAGTTGTAGCACACTGAACATACTATATAAAGCCAATTCTGATTATACACTTTTATAACAATTCCATCTCAGTCTAGGTTCATCTTTATTTTTCAGTCCTAGTTAAAACATTTAGGCTAATTAAAAACATTTCTTTGCACTTGCAGATAAATAGGAATGTACAGAAAACAATAGCAGCTATTTAATTTTTTTATTATTCACAATATTCTGGAATAAGACTAATATTTTAAGTGAGAGAAAAGAGAACTGATAAAGGAGAGCAAAACTACAAAATAAAGGAACATTCTTTTTTTCCCAGGGTGCACTTCTTGTGTATGAGAAACTTGTATTCTTGTAATGCAGTGAACAAGTGTTTGAACATGGGCTTGTATGTGGGTCCATCAAGAACCAAAGTGGAAGTGCCACTCATCTCATAACTGGTGGGTGGCCTGAACATGTGAGAGGATATACGACAGTTTCTCATCACATGTGCCAGCACACACATACATTTCTGTCTAAAAGCAGATGTGCACTAATTGTACAACAGGAAGCAGCTGCATTTTGGTCCAGGTTGAGACCAGCAGACAGGGTAGCAGTTCTGCTGAAAAGGACCTGGAGCGCAGGTTCAGCAAGCTGAACATGAGCCAACAGGATGCCCTGGGAGAGATGAAGGCCAACAGGGTCCTGGTCTGGAGACTTAGCCAGTGGCTCAGGGGTAGTGACTTAGCACTTATTAAATCACATCAGGAGTATTATATTCAGTTTGGGCTCCCACTTAAAGAAATATATGGATTACCCTGAGCAAGTGCAGTGAAGGGCCATCGAGATGGTTTGGTCCTGAAGCACATGACTTATGAGGGATCTGAGCTTGTCTAGCTTGGCAAAGGCCTTTGGGCAGCAGTGCCTAACAGCAGCCTGTCAGTATCTAGGAGAAATGTATCAAGGAAACAAAGGCAGGCTCTTTACTGAAGTGTGTGGTAGGAGGACAAGAGACAATGGTCATAAATTTAATCTGATGGATTCCATCTGTATATAAGGAAAAAAATTCTGCGAGGGTAGTGAAGCACTGGAACAGTTGCCCGGAATGGCTGTGGATTCTCCATCCAAGAGAATTTAGAGACCCAGCTTGAAAAGCCATCAGCAACCTGGTCTGACTTCAGTATTGACCCTTCTTTGACTAGGAGGTTGGACTAGATGACCTCTGAGATGCCTTCCAACCGAAATGATTCTGTGATTCAGATAATCTGATTTCTATCATATGGAAAATAATGAAAATAATATGAAATACAGAAGATAATTATTGTTCCTTGCAAACCACTTCTTCACTACCTTTCGATAACTGAGCAGTATTCTCCAGCTTCTCAGTGGACTTTATTGAGCCATAACCATGGCATATTCAATTAGGGAAAACAGCCATAGCTGTGATAATGGGCTTTCCCATTCAGTACCCAAAAACCCTGGCATGGCAGAAACCTTCTAAGTCAGATGGGTATCTCAAAAGAAATACTGTTTGAAGAACAGATTTAATCACTCTGTTGTTTAGATATTTAGATACTTAAAGAGATGTGTAGGATAAAGTGTCTGAATTCCAGTCTGTGTCATTCAGAAATAAAATATTCATTCCATGAACAGAAAATTCACTTGAATTTTAGGTCAGGGCTACAAATATATGTGACTAAGAGATGCAGTGCTATCGCGCATACTTTGAAGTATTTCAGAATTCCGTGAGGTGTGACAAATCCTCCTCTGTAGTTCAGAAGATCTCAGGTTTTTTGGGGAAAGCAGTCTGACTGCAAACAAAACTGGTTCTATAATGAATCTTTAAAATGCAGCAAACCTGATCAAATGTTAAGAGGTTAATGAGCATTAAGATAAAACCACCTGTGTCCATACATTACCATGAAGGACCTGCAATAATTCGTCATACCTGCTGGTATCACAATGTGCAAAAGTCTTGGGAAGAATTTTTGGAGGTGATTCAGAATATCAATTAAATCACCTCTAACCTTAAAAGGCTGCACCGTTGCTCTCAGATTGGTAGACTGGCATCTCTTCATAGCCAGGAGGTGACTGCGAACCAATTATATAGCTGGGAAAAGAAACATTATGGTTCCTTACTGCCCATTTTTCTTACTAGCAGTTAAAAATGAAATATCCTTGGAAGACACTAATTTACTGGAAAAAGTAGTTCTTCCTAGTCCCCCCAAAATAAAAAATAATGGAAGTTTGGGGGAGTGAGTTTTTGGATAAACTAAATGAAACTAGTCAGATGGTTGATGTCATCCATACCAAAGACTGTCAGCTGATGCACAGTCAAATGTACTGAATAAGCATAAATCTTTAAGAAGAGATCTGTCCAG
This sequence comes from Streptopelia decaocto, assembly GCF_964273445.1. Taxonomy (NCBI): domain Eukaryota; kingdom Metazoa; phylum Chordata; class Aves; order Columbiformes; family Columbidae; genus Streptopelia; species Streptopelia decaocto. The sequence continues at coordinate 146,636,617 of NC_138655.1, read as the reverse complement.
CTCTTCAAGGAAAGTGTCTTCTTTTCCATGTCCTGCTGAAATCAGTGTGTATAGTGTAGAATCTGAAGTCCTAGGGTCACCTAGAAAAAGTGTAACAATGAGGTGTAACAATTTACAGTTGTAAATTGAGCCTTGAAAACAAGTTTGATCCTTTAAAAATTAGAAGATATTAATTATTTTTAGAAATCCATCTATGTGAAGAAATTCTTTAGACACATCCCATAGTTTGTGCTAAGAACTAAAAGTAAGTAGATAAGATACATGGAATTATCTTATTCTACACCAGCACATATTTCATTTTTCTATGTGTTTGTTTTCAGTTACATTCAAGTAAACATTTATGGAGGTGCTTAATTACAAATGCTGCAAACATTTGATCTGGAGAATATGAAAGTAATTACATGTAAACAAACAAAAACATTCTTCACAAATAATCTTTCTGTGGTTTTAATTATCACAATATTTTAAAATAGTGTTTTATGGAAACTTTATTATGACATAATAAGCATAAATGGAGCTGTTATTAAATCTTTATTCCTTTAAGTCTTTAATAAATCCTTAACACAAGGCAAATTGATAATATGGGTAAGTGAAAACAATAGGACCCTGGAAAAGTTTCCGGCTGTTATGTACAGGTGCGTAGCATGCAGGTGTGGAACTGGAACCACAATATGCATGAACCGTTGGGAATCAGGACTGCAGGACATATTGCAAAATGCATTTGCCTTTCAACTAGGAGATAGGCAGAGAGAATCCAATACTAGTGGATGTGTTGAAGTTAACACGGCTTAGAGATCCATGTTAATAAACTCTGAAAAATCTAGACCTTAGTCTGTTCTCTCTAGGCCATAAGGTGACAGAAGTCTGTGAGGGGTCATCAGAGCTGGCTTTCTCTAACTATCCTGGGCTTTCTTGCTTGTCTAGCTTTGGTAGCATGGAGATCAGTGTCAGATGGTTTGCTTTATTCTAGTATTATGCCTGCAGTATAGGCATATCCATTTTTTAAAAAGGGCATAGTTTGGTTTTGCCCCTGTTTGTCAGGGAGTTGCATTCTCCCACTCACAAAAGGACAATATCTATGGTCATCTAGAGTTTCTAACCCTAAATAAAGCTTGTTTTAATTAGCAAATATCTTGCTGTGATGTTTCCAATCACTTTCTAATGCTTTTATGTTGTGTCATACCTGGAATAACAAATCAGCAAAGCAAAGTGAAGCAACAAATAGGCCTTTTTAGAGGATATATCAGACCAGTGAGACATAGTGGTTCTTATCCAGTGAGGATGGCCATATAATAAGTGAAGCATGGTGGGAAGTCTGTGAAAATGTGTTGGACCCATCATAGTTTCTCCAGATGTGCTAGTCCAAGTGCTTTTGTTCGGTGTTGCCAGAGCTGAGCAGATCATGAAGCAAATCAACACTTGCACCATGACAGCTCAGGACACAGCTGGCCAGTGCACCAGTGCTTATGAGCTGGGCTCCTGTACCATCAAGAATCAGTTAGGGAGTTTCAGAAAGACTAAAGAGGCACTTCCAGAGGGCAAGGAAAGTGAGTGGAGGAGGTTTAGTTGCTCAAATGTGAGAGTCACAACAATGCTGAATCCTTCATGTTGTTAAATACAGATTTTTTCAGGACCGATCACATTTTGGAAAACTTGTCTGGGTTCCTTTGATATTTTTTCATCCTTTTACCAGATACCTGGTGTCTCAGTAATCATACCCAGTTGGATTCATGTCACAGCTGCTGTAGTTCTGACTAGGTTGCGATACATGTGTAATCCCAGGTGTTCTTCAACACATGTTCATGTGCTGCGTTCAAATACATGGAAATTCTGATGCTTCAGGGAAACATTTACTCTGCATGAATGACACAGTTGCTGAGTACTTGAACAGTCGGTCAGGGACTTTCTCAAAGCATCAGATTTTCTGACCATTCACTACACAATGTGTATATACATGTTTCTGTTCAGAAAACCAGGAATAAAAATAAATAGGGCAAGTAATTTCATCCAGATTCTCATATTTCACATTTTGCCACTGCTACAAATAGTATTTGCTAATCACAAAACAACAGGTATTTGCATACAGTTGTGAGAGCAAACCAGTGTTTCAAGTTTTCACCTATTTGTAAATGCACCCAAAATATGTTCAGTTTTCTCAAGCAAGACTATGTGACAAAAGGGTTGGGAAATGCTGGCATATGTCAGCTGCCACTTGAAATTCTGAGCAAACAAACAGCATCATTCTGGAGGAAGTTTAGAAAGGCAGTTTATGAAGTTTTTCTTTTATGTTCAGTTCCATGCTCAATGTTCTTATGACTGGGAATGGAACAATGGTTATGACCTGTGACAGATGAATCAATGCTTTATTTCTACCAAACACCAGAAAATATTTCCACTTTCTGAAGTAAAAATTCATGGCTGTGGTGGAAAAGACATTCATATTTTCAAAGACCCAGTAATGACATGTGGGACACTAGAAAGCAGGGGAAATTTTTAGACATCAGACTAAGGAACAGGCATCGACCTGAATTTAACACTGAAGACAGCTGTCCACAAACCAAGGGAGAGGGAAATCCAGTGGAGGATTGGCAGTTTATAGCCAAGATAAGCAGGACTGCCAGGCAAAGTTCTTCATACTGGGAGTCTGTCACAATTAGAGGGAAGAGAAACAGGAACAGTCACAGACAACTGGAGGCATCCAACCATCACCACATTCTTCATGGAAATGGAAAAAAGTCTCATTTAAAATGTAGCTGTTGCAAAGGGACAAAGATGGCTACTTGTAGCTGACGGTTGCTGGAACCTTAGACAATCAAGCTCATTCATTAAAAGATCTTCAACTGTCCACTAAAAAATACAGGTTTTTTAATAAGGATGCTCTTTTCAGATTTATTGTAGAAAGGATGTTCTGTAAGGCACAGGCAGATGAGGAAGTGTAGCTACTTTAGTACTGAAAAGAGGAGTCTAAACATGTTTCAAATGAAGAATTCAAGTCGTCTGAAGATCCTGAAAGAATAGTCAAATCATTATCCTAGAGACCACGTCATGGTATCCAATTAATACAATGCTTCTCTATGTTACAGTCACACTTCTTCTTGGTTAAGTTGGCAAGCTGTAGATTGGGACATGCGTCTGAAGTGAGTGAGTGAGGGTGGTGATGTGTGTAGGAACTTAGGAAATTACTCATGTGTTCTAAAAAAACTTCAGGTATGAACGGATGTAAACTGGAACACAGGAGGTTCCACTTAAATATGAGAAGAAACTTCTTCACAGTGGGGTAACAGAACACTGAACAGGCTGCCCAGGGGGGTTGTGGAGTCTCCTACTCTGGAGACATTCAAACCCTCCTGGACACATTCCTGTGTAACCTCATCTGGGTGTTCCTGCTCCAGCAGGGGGATTGGACTGGATGATCTTTTGAGGTCCATTCCAATACCTGACATTCTGTGATTCTGTGATTCAAAGTATATACAAGTGGAAAACATGCAACTGGTTATTCCTGGTCATTCTTTGCAAATGAAGAAAGATAAAAGGTGATCTGTTGTGGAAGTTAGTTTCTGCTGTTGTGGAAGTTAATTTTTGACATTGTAAGTGATATAAAGGATTTTTTTCTGTGGAATATCATTATTATTTCTCTGTAAAGAAGGCATAGGAAATTTGAATGGCCTCATCACCTACCGAGTTGAGGCCAGTCTTTTATGATGAGGCTAATAAGACCTCTGAGGAGATTATTGAAGTAATGAAAAAAAAAGGAGAATAAGAACCCAAAATCAGGCTGTAGAAGAACAAAATTAATCAAAGTCATCATTCATCACAGCTTTAAATGTTTACATTGTGAACATACCCATCTGAAATAATCACCCAAATTCTTAAAATAGTCAAGGAAGAGAAATAGATTCTTTACTGTGCATCATTTCTACTAATTTAGACATTCATGCAAAGATAAGGCACCTCTGGTCTCCTTTGACTATAATGAGAGCGCAGGTTCAAAGTTCAGATCTGCACATCTGCACCGTAGGTATCTATGTTTAATGGGGTGAATCCCATCCTAAGGCAGTGGAGGACTTGTTTAAACAACTATACAGTCCAGTTCATTAATAGAGAGAAATGACAGAATTCTGAATAATAGTGCAATAAGGAAGAACAATTACATAATTTGTTCTCTTCCTAGGAAAATACAGATGAGATGCATTTATATGCTATGATGGTGATAAACCTCTGTCTTCCCAGCAGTAACTGAAGCACACTTTGAACCTGATCTAATAAAGCCAGATGTTTTAAATTAGTGGATTTAACTAACTTGAATCCAGGGATTTTGACAAAGATCTTTGGAGTATTAAGGGTGGATTCCTTTCGTCTAACTTCCGCCACTTTTAGGTATGGAGTAGTCTAAATTAAGACACCTTCTGTAGTCAATGGAAAGAGAGAGAGGCACCTGCAGACTTGTGCTAGCTGAAAATAGGTGCCTGAGATATCTGGAAGGAGTAGACTCGTGAAAGTGCCTAGTTTTCCTCACTGAGTATAGAAAGGACCTAGGTGGCTAGCTCAGACTGAACAGCTAGCTTCCAGACAGCTGAATTTTAATTAATATCCTCCTGAATGTTGGTTTTCAACAAGCCTTGCAGCACAGGAGAACTTGCAGGGCTGGAAGAAAGGTAGTGTGCCAACATTTAAAAAGCCTAATTAAGATTATAATCCTGTAAACTGGACACTATTCTCATGTTAAATAATAATAAGTACATACATTATGTACATACTAGAATGGATCATCTTATTGATCTAGTCTGACTAGCCTTACTCATACAAACCAGAGACATTGCTTCAATTTACTTCTGTTTGGAAGAGAGTATATATTTTAGAAAAACACTGACTCTTTACTTAAAAAATTCCAGCGATGGAAAATCCCCTAGAGCCATCATAACTTGTTCCAGTAGTTAAATACCTTCCCCATAAAAACATTTGCACCTTATTTGTAGCCTAAGGTTTGTCTAGCTTTATCTTATGCAGTTACATGTATGATACTGTTGCTTGCTATATAACTTCCGTTCTCATATACATTCTTACTGAATAAGATAAAATTGCTTGTCACATTGTCATCTTTTTAATTTGCTAAGCAAGTGTAATCTCTGATGGAATTTCTATCTTTTTAATTCTTTAATTATATTTCTGTGTCAGTCCTGAATTTTTTATTTTGAACTTTCCTTTTGGACTGAATTTCAACATACTTCAGAGCAGAATTCAGTATTCCAGTAATATCTGTATGAATACTTAAAACAGGTAAAATAACTTCCTGTTTCTATGTAAGCTCTGTTTGAACATCAGAGATTTTCATTATTCTCTTTGGCCACAGTATTGGCCTCAGAGTTCACATTTGGCCAATTTTCTACTTCGATTTCCATGTCTTTATGGAAACTGTTCCCCAGATTAGACCTTTGCATACTATAATATTGACCTTCATGCACAGGAGTGAAAATTAGGTAATATTGTTAATGTAAATCACCAGGAAATTTAGACCTTGTGATAGAAGTTGTTGGTTTTTTTTTTTTTTCAGGAGATTAAATCAGATTTGAATTGTTGTCAATACGCTTTATGAATGTCAGATGAGTTAGCTTTCATTTTTGTTAAAAGCAGCCACAAAATATATTCTAGCATTTTATTGTTTTAGAGTGGAAAATTTTAAGAGACCAACAAACTGACTCTTCTTGTAATGCCTTTAAAACAAAATATTGCCTTTCAACAATGGAGGATTCCAGGTCTGGCAGAGATATGATTCATTAGAACACTGACAGAGTTCACTGGCTGAGAAAGTGGTAAATGCTTTTGAATTATGTAGACAGAAATGGATTATGGTCTGTGAAAAGAATAGCAGTGGCTTTGATTGTAAAGTATGAAGCTAAAAAAAATGGCTGTTAAGCTTGCCAATGAAATTCTAAATTTGCAAGTACCTGATCAGATGGTACATAAATATTCTAAAACATTTAGGAAAATCTCCTCAGTGACATAATTTCCAGTATCTCATATGAGGATCTCTTGATATTTTGACTTAAAGTTTGTGCTTGAATTCCAAACCAATTAAACAATAATGGTAAAGGCATTATTTTTTTCCATTTATTCATTTATTTATGTGTACTGTGGTGATGCTTAAAGCCATTGACCACAGATAAGTAGTTCACTTTGTTAGGCAGTGATATATACCTACATAAGAAGACAACTCTAGAAAACTTTCAATTTAAATGTAGCACGTAATAAGGTGGAGGAGAACAAGCAGGAATGGAGTTGTAGAAAAAAATCTATAAAAAACATTTGTTTTGATCATATTTGATAGTTCAAGCAAACCAAGGTACAATCACTACTAATTCTTAGCTGCAACTCAATTATCATATGTAAAACATAAATACTGTGAGCTTTTTGAGAAAAACAAGGAAACAGGAGCACTGGAGAGCAGCCAGTCACCCAGACTGAGGCACTTACACCATATGGGAACCATAACTGGTGCTGCTGGCAGCTCTTTCCATGTGTGTGTGTCTGTGCTGAAGTCTACATCAAGTCACAGTAAATCAGCCTCTGCTGAGCTCCGCATTGTGCTGAGCTGCTTTTGTTATCCAAACAAGTTTATTTAAAGATTGTATTGCTGTGCTGCACTATGAGCAGGTCTTTTCTCCTCTTCTTATTACATTGTACATACAGAACTAATTATTGTTGGGTTAGAGGAGCCATTATTGGGGCTTTTTTATTGGGTTGGGTTTGGTTTGAGTTTTGTTTGGGGGGGAGGCAAAGAAGGTGTAACAGCTATAATGTATTTTCTGAATTCTGTGATGAATTAATAAAAGGTATTTGTGTTTTTTAGGTTCTGTTCTTGCTGGTAGAAAGGGTAATCACATGTAGGTTCTTCTGTTCTCTTGTAATAATCTAAGATACAAACCCAGTTGGTTTAACCATGATTTATGAAAGTTACTGTGAAATGTAGATTTAATATTTGGAGAATTCTTTTATGTTTCATTATAATGACTGTATTGAAAAAAATATTTTATGTATTTTATTGTGCAGAGCTTCCAGAATATTGGTTTTCTTTTGCTAAAGTCATAAAACCCTACAAGAAATTTTGGCTAACAATTTTATGTGAAAAGACTTTCGTAAGACCATCTTTGTGAAATAAATAGATGTGAATTACAAAATATGGAAGACAATTAGTAATTTCTACTGAAAACATTCTAAACCCAACTTTGTGCCACAAACCATATATATCTGAAGCTTAGAAAATGAAATGCAAAAGCACTGGCACCTATTTCTGTAGGAGTATTTGGTTATGGGGTTGGTTGTTGGTTGTTGGGGGGGCCTTTGGTGAGAACATTGAATACAGAATATAGAGTTTTATGTTATTAAGCGAGATTTAAGGTAAGATCTTTCTAAATCAATCCAAAATATTTCATATAATATCTATGCAAAAATATTGTCGGGGTACAATAGTATGTATTTGCATATTTACATATTCATATTTTTGTCTTAAGTTTAGAAGAACCAACTTTTTAACTGTCATGCTTGGCTCTATTCAGGCTCCACAGCTCAGTCCGGAGATGCAGCATGTTTGGCACGTAATCCAAGCTGATGCCTGTTGCTTTTCATAAATTAGTTGTTACAATTCTTGGACATCAAGAGAGAGGGCACTAGATGGCAAAATTTCTGCATGTTTGTTGGCTACAGAAAGTCTGCCCAGTCCCTTCGCCCACAAATGTATTGATTGCATCACACTTTAAAATTTCAGATATAAGGCTCCGTAAACTAAGTCAAATACTGCCATATTTTGTTTAGTTTCAGAAGGATTGATGAAAATTGACACAGTTGCACCACTGCAATTTCTGTTGTGTTAGCAACTGCCAGGTGTGAACATTTTCTTTACCGTTTCAGCTGCAGGAGGCAGAAACCAGTGAGCCTTTACCTTCATAATAAGCACAACTTCACCATTCATAAAGTAGGGTACTTACATGTAAGACATTTTGCTTTTGCACCATTGCCAAAAGTGATGAAGTTTGGCTTCAGTGCAGACCAAACCTCAAACTTCAGATTATTTTTCAAAATTTCACATTATTAAAGTTTATGATACGTAGCAAGTGTTCTGTTAAAATCTGGCTGATCCCGGATGGGAACAACCGGCAGCCTAAGGGACATCAGCTTATCTTTGCCCAAACTCTGTGCTTCAGGAGACATCTGATTTAGTAACATTTGGATAGCAAACCTAGAGGCTGGCATAAAGCTCCTCTTGGCACATTTTAAACATCTTTTAGTCTTATAAAAAGAAGCTTGTCCCACTAAGCTGTAGGTTTGTTGGAGCTGTTTAACAGTAGCTGTGCCCTGCAGCTCTTTTAGTGATAAATGAGCCGCTTCAAATAAGTGCAATTGCAGCCAACTGTGCAGAAGGAATCATTAAAAAAAATTAAATCGGCATTTTTTGAAGCTTAAAAATGAACAAACAAAATATGTTAAACCAAAATATATGTTGCTCCTTTTAATGGAAAAGATTGCTCCTGGCTAAGTCTGCCAGCTTCAATAGGTGTGCCAAAAAGCCAAGGAATCTGGCAGAGTCCATAGATAGCAGTTCCATCTTTCATCTATATTTCTTTTCTGTATTTATCTTGCTTTAGAAAATGCAGAGAATGTCTTTTCCTTCCGACTTGGCACTATTTCCAAACCACAGAAATACACAGAGCAGCTTCTTGCAATTGTTTAGCTCCCTGCACCAGTCTTATCCTTGTGAATATGCGAAATGTTTCTTTCTAATTTGGCAATAATAAGAAAGAAGAAAATGAAAATAGTTTCCTGTTTATTGAATAATATCTTAGCTAAATAGTCAGATATTAAAATTAGTTTTCTTAATTGAGAGACACTGGGCTTGATGTACAAGGGCGGAATGCTAGGTAATTAGTTTTGGCATTCAGCTGATCAAAAATAGTTTCCTTGTATTTAAGGAGCTATTCAAGGAAGCTGAACATAAGAAATCTGAAGAACAATATACAGGCGGATATATATATATAGATATAGATATATATATACACACACACACACATACATGTGTAAATAGAGGCTGAATTGTTACTCAGGAGTCCTTAATGTACCAAACGATGCATTAATTGTTGACATCTATGAAGCCTTTTTTTTCCTTCTTCCTGTAGAATCAATCACTTGGTTCAAATTGGCTTCGGGCCCCAGTCATTGCCATCTCTTCTGTGTCACCATTTCAAAGAGCACTCTGGTATCTTTTAAGTACTACGGCATATCTTATTGCTGTCACTTTCAAGGTAAAGATCCTAAGGAAAAGTCCATTTGCAATGTATAGATTATGGGATGGGCTCCAGTGTTCCTGGTCAGTGTTTTGTACTTTGGCATAAAGTGCAAAGACCTGGTGAGGCTGCTGGGCACATGAGGCTGCTCAGAGTTCTGTCCTGACTTGAGTGAGGGCAGGGTCAGGTTACGAATTGCTCATGCAATTATGATTATATAATAATTAATGGTATATAAAAGCTAAAATATATCTCCTCCTAGATTAAGAGTGAAAGTCCATACAATTTCATTTTATTGGAAATTTAATTTTATTTAATTTTGCATTTATCTCCAAGTACGCTAATTGGCTGTATTTGCATTGGCTGCTAATCAGTGCAGGATTTCTTGCCAAAGTTCATGATAATTTTTAATCTCTGGAAGTTTCAAAGAAAAAAAATGTTGACGTAAGAGAATATTAACAAATAACTTTATTACTGAAGGAATCTGATACACTGCAAATTACATGTTACCTTTGAATCTGAAGAAGCTGAAAAACTAGATAGAAAGTGACTTTAGGTTGTATCTAGTCTACTCGTTCGTTTGTGTTGAAGATAAAAATAAAGAAACTCTCCATGACATGGGATTGAGAAAGCAGGCACTCATAAAGGTGCTTCCGTACTGCCATACACGTATGGCAATTCCAAATACTGGACTCAGGCTAAGTTACGTAATTTAGGGCTCTGTGGCAATACAGAGGGGTTAAAAATCTCCAGAAGGTATTTAGAACACCTAAAATCAGAATTGCCCTCTGGAGGTCCTGTCTTTCACCAGGTCTTGGATACTGTCTACCTTGACGACAGGTGTGTGTGATGAATTTGCTGTTTTTCTCTCTGTACATTGCATCTGTGCAATCTGCACAAATCCAACAGTCATTAGCCTGGATTAGCTCCTTCACAGAATTCCAAAGAGAGATAATTGCTGGACTCCAGAGCCATTGTAAGCTAATGGAGTATGTATATATCTAAAGAAGGTCTGTCATTCTTTGGTACTGGCTTTGCTGGACATTCACTGTATAGAGAATATTTTGTTAGTCTTTTGCTTCTCAATGCATTTTATCTTTTCATCAGCTGTATAGTCTATTCATGTGCAGTAATCCTGTTGCTATTTGGAAGTGCTGAATTGACCAGGCTTGGATTTTAAGAAAGCCCTCAACAGAACCCTCCACCAAAAGCTCTTAAAGAAGTTAAACTGCTATGTGATGAGAAGGCAAAGTCCTAGCAAGGATAAATAATTGGTAAAAATCAGGAATAAAAGTGTAGGAATTCGGATCAAGTTTTGCAGCCAAGGGATCTTGCTTTTCGGTATTTCATAGATGATAGTGGGAAGGGTGGCGAATGGTGAGGTTGCGAACTTTGCTGACAATAAAGTTCTTCATGATCATAGAGACAAAAGCCGATTTCAAACTGCGGTTCACAGTGCTGAGCTGTGAAGGTCGGATCTCCTGTGCAAATACATCACAGCTCAGTGCATAGGTTGTACCTTTCATTAAATCATCGGATTTAAAACACTGGGCAGTATTGCACACTACACGTGCAACAGATACAAAGGGACTGCCAGCAACAAATCTGTTAGAACTGGAGAGATGTCCATATATTTGGGCAAAGCAATAGTCCTTGCAAACAATTTGGACAGAAAAATAGTCAGTGTAACATATTGAAAATATTGTATGTTACATACATATTGTTATAATTAGGTGTCAGTGTGCCCTGAGTATGTCCAACATGCTGTTAATTGTGTTGTTGTGCTAGCATTAGTGTTGTGAAATAATATTTTGGGTAGCTAGTTAATCAACCTTTCTAACCATTCCATCCTACCTAAGGGAAACACCGTATCGAATTCAGAGTATTAATCATGATTCTATTTTACCTTTTGCAGTGGTAGCATTCAGCTAGAAGGCCAACATGAATTTTTTCTTTCTATTTTAAAGCATAGAGTTGTGTGATTTTAGGATATCAATTTTCACATCTTCACCTGCATGCTTTAACCAGCTCTAGCAGAGCCTTTATACATGGGCTACAATCTCCACTTGCCCAAGCACAACTATATTTTCATGAAACTAAAAAAGCCCAGGCAAATGAATAAGCCAAAAACATCCACAAAACCTGAAGCTTGGAATTAAAGTTGAGCAATTACTCAATTTAAAAAAAGATAAGGAACAGACTTTTGCTTTAATTGGAGGAAAGTTTTAAAGTTAACTTCTATTAGATAATCTTTCATTCCCTACTTTATAGTTACATCTTTAGAGAAGGAAGGAAGCAGATCAAGGCCTCTGGTATTTGCTGGCTGACATGCGCAAGTGAGGCAGGCAGGTATTGTTGCTTCCTCGCAGGCTATGAAGTGTCTTTAAAAATCTCTGATCTCATAAAGCTTCCACAATCCCACTCATGGAGTTTGTAGCCAAAGTGAGTCCTTGAGTGGTTTTGGGGAGATGTTTTGCTTCTTTTTTTAAAAAATATCTAACTCCACTCTAGACAACTATGTGCAAATACAAAGGCTTTCATTAAAGATGACCTGAATGGAGCAATTATTCAAGACACCCCTTATGTTTTAATCACCAAAGAACCAAAGCATTTGTCTGTCACAATAAGTGTGCATGGTAACGTTTTTCCACTATACCAACCTAAGGAAAGCACAGCACACAAACTTCCAGCACTAGTAGATATATTTTATGACCCCCGTATGAGACTCTGTTCATGAAGCAATGCTAAAGTGACTCAGAAATTTGGGTTGATTATAGGAAGTTGACTTCTCTGTATAAAATAATGTATTCCTTTTGTTTTTCTCTAATAACAGAAAAAGAGGCAGTTTGACACTCTTGAAAAGTATCTTCCACTCTATGTTCATAATTCCTTTTGTTTCTTTCCTGATACCATACATTTAAATCTATAGATATGAATTAATATGTGAACTATACACAGATGTTTGCCCATGAACAGCCTCAGCTCATTTCTTGCTCCATCACATTCAGAGTTTTGTATTCGTAAGAATAAAGCTGAGCTGTGTTCGTAGTATCTATACATTTATTTATACTGTGTTCTAATTGAACATTTTCTAGTACATTTACTAGTCTAAAACCAGATTATAAGATGAACAATACCACTCATGTTCTAATTTGTGTAAATGTATGCACTGTTGTCACCCACACATCTGAAAACATGAGATTGTAGATCAGTCTTCTTGCATGCCACAAAAAATAAAGCTTTGAAATACCCTGGCTTGTGATTTGAAATAAATGCTGTTGTATGGATCTACAGTGAGAACATCCTGCTTTTATCCCCAGACTTTGATATGTAAGGTTTACTAGCAAAAACACCCCACTGTTTTTGATTATAATGATCATATATAGGCGGAGAGACAGATACTTAGAGCATTGGACCTAAAGCTATATTAAATATAGAGATCAAGATCAGTACTTGGAATTGAATACCAAGAGAGTTTGAAGTCAGTTCATGCATACCAGTAGATCTAACATACTTTAAAAATACTAGTACAGAAAGATTTTGTATCCTGTTCTCGGATAAGATGCAACTTGAGATAAACATTGCAAAATCTGTCACTAGTCTTGAAACTGTGGTGTCTCTTTGCTGGAGTTCGATGTTGTCTTCAAAGACAGGCTAGTGACAGTGCATTTCAGGGATACAGACAAACCAGAGAGAACAAAAAAGAGCACCATGTTTTCAAAGTATTGCTGAGAAGTCAGGCAGAACCCTTCAGTATGTGAGTGTTAACGGACAGCTTATATCTCCTTTTTTTCCTCTGACTTGCTGCTGATAGTTTATTTGCATCTCTCCTTCTTAACTTTCCTATCATCTTCATATGACTGCTAGAGATAGACAAACAGATAAAATGATAGTACACTTATTGATAGTAATGTTTATGAATTTGGAAAAACAATTAGCAATTCTTTCTCAATTTCATATTCCTCGGTAACATTTGGGAAGGAAAGGCAAGGTAGAAGTCATGCTCTTGTAAAAATTGAAAAGAAGGGAAGGGTGAAAAAGCAGGTAAGTATGGAAAGGGAGCAGGTAATACAAGGAAGAAAGATTGATCTGGCTGGCACCAATATCAGGGAAGGACAGTCCCCAACATGTTACTGAGACAAACTAAATTATGAAAGGAACCTCCGTGATGTAAGTTTACTGTTTTGAATATCCATTACATGTAGTAAGTAAGCAGGCTCCTGTTTTAATAAAATTAATTTCCAGTGAATTGAAAAAAGCTTTTTTAAAATGTCACTCTGTTGAGATTACAAAAAAGTTCTTTATTCTCTCTGTTCCACTGAAAGCCTTTTATATGTTAATCTTCTTTTGAAAACTACAATGAAATAAAAATAAAATTGAGAAAGTGGTTCAAATAAAAATATGCTGTAAGACCCTGGGCTTCATCACTTCTGGATTATCAGATCTGCCTATTGCTTTTTGTGGGATGAATTTCATATCCCATAAGACTCTTTGTACATTGGAATGTTCACGATGATTGAATTCCTTCTTAATATTGCACCAAACATCTTACAGCTGAACGTAGATTCAAACTGTCTGCCTTTAAGGAGTCCAACTGGTTACATGTAATCATACCTTTTAAACAAGGGTTAGAAATCATTTTTATTGCTAGTTTTATTTAGCTACATTACCTTTGCATGGTATGTTTATATTTAGTTAGATTTTCATCTGAAATTTTTTAAAATATCCATCTGAAGTCCTATAGGTAACAACCTGAGATGAGAAAGCCTGTAAAATTAGTGTATTTTAAAGTGGCCTGAGAGTTTACAGTTTTTAAACTATTTTACATTTCACCACTTAGCATTTTGTTCACTTTCTCCTTGTCACTGATATTCAGAGTTCTCTGCCCATCTGTTATGTCTTTGCACAGAAGGGTGGCATCCTTCTCTAAACAATTATATGCTTATAGACAATTAATACAGATGAGGTGGAGAGAGAGCTGTGGAGTTTATTCATATTTTGTAAATATATAAAAACTTGCAAGTATGTGTGTGCACTTCACAGTGTGTACTGTATTGTAATTCCCTTTAGGCTTTCAGATTGTATGTGTTTCCCCAAGGTAATGCCATGCAACATTTAAGCTTATTGGAGAGTATGAGAATTATATTCTTATTTTGTATTTTATTAGTGTGTGATCAAGAGGATTTCTTTTCAAGAGTGCTATTCCATAATTGTAGGCATAATTCAGATGTGTTGGAGAAATGTAGTCCTTTACCCAAATACCTTTCAGTTTAGTTCTAATACAAGAGGTGACTAAGCAAAATAAATAGACAAAAAGGGGAAGATAGCAGGTAGGAAAAAACAAAAAAATGAAGCTGTACCCAGCAGGGTACAGCTTCAAATCTATCATGGCATAAAATCAGTTGAAGTTCACTAGAGCTGTATATTCTAAACAAGTGGTAAACATCCCATGGTAAGGTACCAGTGATCATATATGTTCATGATACTTTACTGAATCTATCAAGCCCTGCTCTTCTTTCTCCCCTGTTTCCCAGCATTTTGTGGAATTCAGCTAACCAGTAGCTGTTTTACCCCAGGCAGCCACATAAGAAAAAGTAACAAAAAGTAACTTGCTGGGGATAAGTCACCTGTCCTGAGACAGGTAAGGTGGTTTAATATCTGAAAGTGCACCACAAATTGAGACAAGTTTGTTCTCATCCTAACCAGTCCCATACCTGTTTGTGGAACATGCCCAGGTTTGCCTGGCCCTGTGCTCTGTCACTGGCGTTCTGAGGGAGGAACGGGGAGATGAGAAAGAAGAGAGAGCTCCTGGCCAGCCTGCTGACCACCACTGTGTTCAGGGGTACCTTAGCCCAAGCTGCATCCTTTGGACCTCCTCATTCCCCCAAAAGGAAAGGAAATAAAGGAAGGGAAGGGAAGGAGAAAGGAGAGGAAAGGAAAGGAGAGGAAAGGAAAGGAGAGGAAAGGAAAGGAGAGGAAAGGAAAGGGGAAAGGAAAGAGGAAAGGAAAAAGGAAAGAGGAAAGGAAAAAGGAAAGGAAAGGAAAAAGGAAAGGAAAGGAAAAAGGAAAGGAAAGGAAAAAGGAAAGGAAAAAGGAAAGGAAAGGAAAAAGGAAAGGAAAGGAAAAAGGAAAGGAAAGGAAAAAGGAAAGGAAAAAGGAAAGGAAAGGAAAGAGGAAAGGAAAAAGGAAAGGAAAGGAAAAAGGAAAGGAAAGGAAAAAGGAAAGGAAAAAGGAAAGGAAAGGGGAAAGGAAAGGGGAAAGGAAAAAGGAAAGGAAAAAAAGGAAAGGAAAGGAAAGGAAAGGAAAGGAAAGGAAAGGAAAGGAAAGGAAAGGAAAGGAAAGGAAAGGAAAGGAAAGGAAAGGAAAGGAAAGGAAAGGAAAGGAAAGGAAAGGAAAGGAAAGGAAAGGAAAGGAAAGGAAAGGAGGGAGGAGAGAGGCGAGGAGAGGCCGAGGAGAGGAGAGAGAGGAGAGGAGAGGAGAGGAGAGGAGAGGAGAGGAGAGGAGAGGAGAGGAGAGGAGAGGAGAGGAGAGGAGAGGAGAGGAGAGGAGAGGAGAGGAGAGGAGAGGAGAGGAGAGGAGAGGAGCCAGGTGCAATCTTCCTAGGATTTCTCCCACCTCACAGCAAGTGACACAACGGGGTCTGCCCTGCTCAGCTTCCGCCTCTACTGGAATTTGTTGGTACTGGATTTTGTATGTCTGCTAGCTCAGAGTGTTCCCTGACAGACCAGACTTTATGTTTGAAATCTATTCTCTTCGTGCCACCTGAGAAAAACAAAATTAACAGAGAACACCCCAGAACTTATAGGAGCATCTTCTTCTTAGGAGGCTGTGCCTGGTACATACTGTCTTACCTTTTCACTCCACTGAAAGAGAAAATCAGGAAATCGGCCTGAATTTTAGTTTAGAAACAGTGACTTAGCCTAACCTTCGTTATGCTTTGATTGTGGAGTATTTTTTATTATTTATAGTTTAATTTTATGAGAAGCATTTTCATAGGAATATTTATAACATAAGACTGAAACTTGGTGCTTTAATATTTTCCAGTGATCAATATGGTGTTGAAAGTTAGCAAAATGCTGGCTGGATCTAGACTGATACTTTCTTGGATAAGCTTCTACCATATGCTTTTATTTAAAGCATTTTTTTTTTTTGTTTTAGGTTAGATTTATAAAAAGCGTGTGAAAAATGTCTTTCTTGGAAAAGAAGTGTTATGCAATTAGAAGATCACAGTACTAGAAATTTAGCATCCTTCAGGAAATGTTGCATGTAAAAGAAGTCAGATACTAAATCCAAATTTTAAAAAATGACAAGTCCTACCACCAGCTGGAAATGCTATGTCAATCTACAAGATGTTGTATTTAAGTAAATGTCTTTAGATCCAGGAATTCTAAGCTCTATGTGAACTCTTACTAGCTTCCCAGTATAGATATGAATCTTGTTGAAGGATTTTGTCCATATTTTCTTCTCATTAGAAAAAATCAAATAAAATTTCTTTTACAGGGCAGAAAACTTAAAGAAGCCAGGAAAACAAAAAAGGCATTTTTTTAATAGTTATGCTTTATTCATTATTTGCTTTGATGTTCACAGGACTCCAGAGTGTTGAATAGGCTGATCTTTTATCTTTTTTGTATTGGAACCTCTTTCCAGCAGCATTGTTCTGCCTTTCCACTGTTCTGGAAAAACTTGCTGTAGACACATCATGGGACTAACCCCTTATTTAAAGATTAATACATGCAAAACTCCATTCTTTCTGAAGACATCACTCCCTATTTTTCCCGCTTTCTGCCTCTGAGTCTGGAAGCTGCAGTGACTGTGACTAAAGCAAAGTGAGTAGTTGTAAATTACTGTAACCAGCACATGGAGCATCACTATCATCTGAGATTTTGTCATATTCAGGGTTTGTTGGTACAAAACTTGTCTACACTTTTTCTGCTTTCAAATCCCCTTGCGTTACTTCTTTTGTAGAAGTGAAAAATTCTATAAAGACATCTTCATAGAAAAGAGAATTACTAGCCCACGTTAATTACAGTCTTACTCATCCAGGGATCCATACCCATTTTGAAATGACACTTTTACAAGCTCTTATTTTGATGCTTGTCTTATCTTGTTGGAAATAATAGGTTTTCAATTGCTTATTTTGTAATGGTAAAGGTACTATGTGTGCAATTGAAAACATGTCATGTGCTTTCAGACTGGGGAAGGTGGCATCGTTCCTGATGCATGACTATGCAAGCAAATATTATGGCTTATCCCCTTACCTCAAAGACTTTCCATTTTTGTTGCACCTTCGGTATGCCAGAGAGTGTAAGATCCAACAATGAGAGTTTGCCAAGTGTGTCTTCAGAGCAACAATTCATCCTTCCAGTCCGGGGTACCACAGACTGGTCAGCTTCTCACTGATGTCTGGGGAAGTTACAGAGGGAGTCCTCTTGGAACACATTTTTTGGGCACAAGAAGGAGAAGATGATTTGGAACAGTGAACTTAGTTTTACCAAAGGTCAACCTGATTGCCCTCTATGTGTCTAAGTTTGTAGGTGAGAGGAGAGCAGTGCATGTCATTTACCTTGACTTTAGCAAGGTTTCTGTTTCCCACAGCATAGTTCTGTCCAAGTTACAATGTGTTATAATCTAGATGGGTGAACAACCAAATGGATTAAAACTGGTTGGATGATCGAGCTCAGAGAGTGGTAGTTGGTGGGTTGTGCTCTACAAGGAGGCTGGTGACAAAGGGAGCATTGAAGGGCTCTCTCAGCTGGGACCTGTCCCATTTAACATGTTTGTCAGTGATCTTGGGAAGGCAATGGACTTAAACAGTTTACAATGAGAACAAATTGCCAATTGAGGCAGGGGGGACAGTTTCGATACAGTCAAAGGAAGGGCCACCGCTCAGAGGGGCGGGGCAGGGCTGGAGCAGGCCAGCAGGAACGTTGTGAAATTCAGCAAGGACAAACGCAAAGTTTTACTGAAAAGGGTATGGAGATTTTGGTAGACAGCACGCAGAACATTAGCCAGCAATGTATCCTGACAGCAAAGAAGGCACGATACTGGGCTGTATGAGCGGGAGCACTGCCAGAAGGTTGAGGGAAGACCACACCTAGAATACTGCACCCAGCTTTGGCCTCCAGTATGGGAAAGGCATGGATAAACCATACTAGGCTCAGCAGAGGACCCCCAGGATGGTCAAGAGCTGGAGCACTTGCCATATGAGGAGAAACTAAAGAAACTGGGCTTTTTCAACCTGGAGAAGGGAAAGCTTCAAGCAGACTTAATAGCAGCCTTCCAGTACCTACGAGGATGTCGGTCATCAAAAAGATGGAGCTAGGCTTTTCACAGTGATGCACAGCAAGAGGATGACACAACAGGCATAAACTGAAACAAGAGTAACTGAATGCAGGGAAAACCTACAGTCAAACACTGCAATAGGTTGCCCAAAGAGATTGTGCCACCTTCATACTTGGAGGTTTTCAAGGTCAGACTGGATAAAACTCTGAGCAACCTGGTCTAACCTTGTAGCTGACCCTGCTTTGAGCATGACATTGGACTAGAGAACTCCTGAGATCCCTTCCATTCTGAATTATTCTATGACTGTGCAATCCTAATATAGTATCACAATTCTGTGCTATTTTAAAGCTGGGATATTAATAGCAAAATCTTCTTAATTGTTATGAATATTCGAATGATTTGGCTGTGCATTGCTCTTGCTTTTGGAACCCAGAAATGCTGCATATGCTCTGTACGTTCTCCAAACAGCTTGTATTTGTGCTTATTTGCTGGTATGACGTGCTAACTGTGCAAAAAATTTTGGACTCTCGCCTTAGAATATAGGTACCTGCCAACAGAAAATGAAGGCTACATAGTGCCGCAAGTGCTCTCTCTATGGAAAGTGCCTCTTACGTGCCAGAAAGAAGCATTTATACCACATGCTTTTTTTACTGCTTCTCACATCTGTTAACATTTACATGTGTCATAAAACAATACCTGAACAGTAAAGGGAAGGGATACATGAAGTTCAAGGGCATTGCATCAAGAAAAAGGTCATGTTATATTGTACTGGTGCATTGGAATTTAAAGAAAAAAAAAAGATTTCTTGGACTTGTCAAATATATCTAATATGTGGGTATAGTCTGTGTATACTCTCTATGAATACATTTCCATACCTGAATTGGATGACCCAAATTGCCAGTAAATTGAAATGAACCTATGAAAGTGTCAAGGAGTAGCGGTCAGGAAGTCAAAGAATTATAACTTTCTTGGTATATACAAAAAAGAATAAAATTCTGTTTCATTTAAGTCAGGATCTACATAAAAATCTTCAAAGTTAGATTCCTAAATATGGAATTACCTACTTATATTGAAATATTTTGCATTTTCAATAATCTTCTCTTCAACTGCCTTTTTGTTAGCACGAAAGGAGTAGGTTAACTGACAAATGCTGCTGTGTATCCTCAGTCCTCAGGGGCAGCTACTGTATTAGACTGTTTCCAAGTATATTTCTTTGAAGTAGTACTGTGAAAACCCTGAGACATAGTGTAGTACAGGATTTTGTATGACGTGGCAGTTCTTACAGATGTTACCACTGTAGGAGAACAACAAATCAGAGAAGAACTGATCCTTGATTCTCCAAACTCAGAAGAAAAAAAAACAGTATTCAATACCTTTATAAAAATTGCTATTTGCATTGTTTGCATTCGTACCACTAATTCTTTAGACATCTTTCTGGGTACTTTTAACCTATATTCTGTAGTGGGCTGTTCTTTGATACCTAACCCTGATGTTCCAACATGCACCTCCAATAAAGAGCACAGTTTCCCTCCCTACTACTATTGTCATTGCTTAATGTGACAGAAAAATACCTGTTTTCTTAAGTTTTCTGAGCACAGAAGTGTTGGCTAAAATAAATAAATAACCTTGAATTGAGTCCTACCTAACATGTAGTCATAAAGAAGGCAAAGGTCTATGTTTGCTGTAGTTCTAGTAGATGATTTATCTCCAAAACATTCGTTTTGTGATGAACTTCTGCTCTTACAAACTGGTAACAAGTCTTATGCTGAAATTATTCTGAAAGTTTGAGTTCCACATTCACTATGCTGAGAAAGTCCTCCACTAGGTCTGTGAAGATGCAGTGAATAATCACATTAAGCATATAGTTTCTTTGCCTCTCAATTGGAAACTTATGGCTTTACCAAAGCCACCATATGAATGGTATGTGCATACATATTTTGAGGTTTGAGTCAGGGATGTGAAGGATCTAGACAAGTTTTTCTCTGTAAGTTATACAAGAAAGTTGTGAGGCATCCAAAGAAACATTTCAAGTTGGTGGTTGAAATCCACTGGCGGAAGTTAGCAAGGAAGAAGGATCTTCATCCAGTCATAATTCTTAGGGGAAAAAAAAAGAAGTGTCTGTTAGGACTTGCACTCTGGCCTTTGTGCTTTCCCACGCAGCTTTGTCACCACACAGAGTTGGTCTTGCTGCCAGTTGAGGTCAGTGGAGAAACTTCCACTGACTTCTCTGGTTGCCTCTCCTGGCCCAACATTTGCAAGCAAATAAGAATATAAAGCTCTCTCATATCCTTTCTTCTCATGTTTAACTCTGGCTTATCCCTTTAGGTGTGTTCACACTTCAAGAAATCTTATCTAGCTATTTGTACATAGACATCCAATGACATCAACGGAAGTTATAGGATGAATTGCTAGGAAAAGTTATTATTGATGCTTAATTCACATACTACTTCTTTTGACATGATTCAGGCCCATCACAGGCACCCTTAAGTTAGATGTAGGGGTCAAAGGGTGAAAGGTGACTGGCAAGATGCTTGTTTTGTACATTTGGCTAACACAAATACTTCCTCAAGTATAAAATGCTTTGATCTCTATAAGCAAATGCCATATGTGTGCAGCTGTGGCCTATGCCTCACGATCGCTGGAAGGTTAGAAAAAGGTAGCATACGAATTTGATGTCTGCATTCAATTTATGCTTTTATATTTAGCAGTTCATAATTTCGTGTAATATTTTAGCTGTATGAAAAATATGCACTGGAGTTGAGTGATAACAGATTTCTCTGTGGTTTGAGTCAACATTGTTTGGGTGAACACAGAATCCTAAGTATTGCAGACTGAAAATAGAGGTTTTAATTAGAGCTGTCTGAGCTTCGAAATACCTGAACGCACATTAAGCTTGGCAGATTTTCAGAAATCTGAGGATTGTGTGGAGCTGATTTAAGCTAAGCAAGAGTCTTCTGTTTTCCACTATATATTGTATTTGCAGTTGCATCACTGACTTGCAACACGCTGAGGAAGTGAGATCCAAACCCATTATTAATGGTTTTCTAATATGTAAAAACGTTTTATCATGAAGGCCTGTCTTAGGTCATACTTGTGTTGAACAGCACCTTACCCAAGGGAATTTCCACTGAAAAAATTGAATGACTTCCAGAGTAAAGGATCTAATCCATATGACTAAGAAGCTGAATCAGCTCCAAAAGTTTGTAGTCTTTTTGAGCTTTTGTTTTTTTTACTTTTACATGCAAATGTTTAAGAATTATATGCCCAGATCTGTATCCCTCAAGCAGTTTAACGAGAGTGGATTGCTCCGACAATAAAGAAACCTGCTGCAGTCAATGGGACACGAGGGTCCATTCACATGGATCCAGTTTCATGATCAAGGCCAAAAAAAAAAGTATGGCTTTGTTTATTAAATATCTTGAACATGTACAAATACACTAGTATACCTGGGGGAAACCATTATTGCAGTTAAAGCATATGCAGTTTCTACCTACAAGAAAAAATCCAAGTGACAACCAACAGACAGGCGTGATACAATAAACAGAAAATCAGACACAAAAATATCAAATTACAGGTAAAAATATGTTAAAATATAAAGTGTTATGCTCTATGTGTATGTTAATACATATAGGTATACAAAAGTATACATATATAGGTATGCATACATAAATAATACAGTGTTGTTAATGTGATTTTTAGTATTTTATTTATTATATGTGTGAGTAAATCCATGCAATTGTTCTAGATGATGATTTGAATATTATTTAAACAATAGCATACTTATTTGTTTTGCTTATGCTGTTTCTCTTTTGTGTTTCTGCTAGCTCTTGCTGCCCATGGTGGGCTCCACAGACCAAACTCTGCAGGAGGCAGCAGCTGGTTGCATAGCAAACATTCGCAGATTGGCTCTTGCGACAGAAAAAGCAAAGTATGGCTGATGCTTTAGCAGCTTTTACCAACACACTTGTTTTGCAATACAGCTACATTTAAATATATGATTACTCCTTCTAGCATCTGTATTCCATAGCAGAGCTCATTCATATGAGGATAACTTAATAACAAAAATAAATCCGTGGAAAATTATGTTTGTTTTTACATTATTGGTTTGTCACACCTCGTAAGACACCTAGTTTTGTGTGTGTTTTAGTATTATATCTTTCAACAGACTAGCAGTTAAGATATGCCGAAGACTTTTTCTACAATTAATATGCTTGTACTTGAAATTCATTGTAGAAATAAATGGTTTTGCATACCTATGACATTGCAATAAATTTTCCTTCACTGTGTGTGGCTGTGCAGTGATTTGTGAATTTCTTGAACAATTCCCTTCATGCTAAATTTGTCCAATCATCCTGTCATTATGTTTTTGCCTGTTTGATCACTTGCAATTCACAGGAGACGACAAAATACAGATACATCAATCGCACATCTGGTGTTACATAAGAACTGAAAACAGCTGTAGCAGTAGACATCACTCCAAATTTCCTGTTTCTACCAACATCAAACAAAATAGTGTTTAATTTTATAAGTAGCTGGTAACATGTGTTTTAATTAACATGTGTTTAAATAAAATTAAAATTTACTAGCTGTAAATAAAAAGCAGAGAATTACTTTTACATTTATACAGTATCTTATTGTGGTTTTTTGGTTTTAAATTGAGGACAGCATTGTATTGATGTAGTTACTTTATTTTTCTGCATAAAAATATATTCAAAATTAGAGTTGCTTTCAATAACCACATAAACAATGATTGATATTGTAGATTACAGACCCACTGTGTGTACCAAGCTCAGCAAATAATACTAAAGCATTTCCTTGAGAGTAGTGATGTCTTAATTACAAGCACAGACTGCTGACAACACTGAAAAAAACCTAATGTTTAAATAACTTGTGTTTGCAAATACTCACTTCTGAACAATTCTTTCACTGCCCTTAATAATTAACCATTTTATTGTTTTAGAAGCAGTTTGTAATTTCATTATTTTTCTTTCTAACTAGCATGGCTATGCAAGGCAGCTGATTTTACTGCTAACAGAAGCTTCTAAGGAAGACACAAGGCAAATCCAACTTTTTATTTGTGTTTTCTCTGAAGCAGATGAGAAGGTTCATTTAAAATTTCATTTGAGAAGACCAATGCAATTCTGAAAAAGGAGGATTGCCTTGGGTCCTTAGGGAGGGTGTAGAGAGTATTTTAAAGGAAACCAACTATGAACAGGTGCTGACAGCGTGGAGATCAAAATATTAATCCAAGAAGTATTTTTTGATCAATGCAAACACCAACATGATCAGGGGTTGTCACAAATTCCATCAGCGACCGGTGACCAAGCAAATACTATTTTAGGTATTTTCCAGCTCTGCCCCGCAGGCCTGGTATGTTACTTTGAATAAATATATCCATATTATACTGATGTCACAGCTGTAGTAGTAGCATATGCTTCATCACTAGACCCAAAAATACTTCTAAAGTAAATGCTAATTGCCCAGTTTGTCTGGAAGAGCAGAGGCTTGATTTTATTTTCATCTTTTCTGTGAGAGAAGCTGTAGATACAAATAGTTTATCACAGACTTGCTTATGAAAAATATGTTAAATGGTGGCTTATTTTTCTAACTGTTGAGGGGAAAAAAACTCCCTGGCAGTAACTGTTGTCCTTAACATGACCTCTCAAGGCACTCTTGACCATTCAGCATGGATTTCAAATGGAATAAGTTCTAAAGTAAACTTAATTTTATGATATAGGTGTCAGTGCAATAAATGTTGTGTTCCTGACAATGACTGAGCCTCAGCTCGCCACTCTCGCTCACACTGGTAGCCCTTACGCCTCAGAGTAGTTCATCTCAAGTCTTAAGACCTCAGACAGTTAATCACAGGCTTAAACTGACTTAGTTGTGCTGTTTTCTTTTCCTTTACCATGCCTGCAGTTTTTAAGTTCTGAGAAGAGATGCTGAAATTGATACAGATCGCCACACAGGCAAAGGATCAGTATTAAAAGAATACATATTTTTTGGCCGAAACCAGTGGATTCCATGTAATTAATATAAAGAGATTTAGTTGTTGGAAAACGAATAAACAAATGTGATCCCTGGCCTGTGTGAGCAATGCGGTACAGCGTGTACATTTGAAAAGCTTCCACTTTGCAGAGCTGTGTTGAGTTTCAGGGCACTGCCGCCCTCTGAAAAGGGATCCTCACAAAGCCGGGTCCCCCTGGCTGCCCGCACCCCTCCTGCCAGCCCCCCGGCCTATTCAAGCCCTGGCACCAGCTCCAGCAGCTGCAGCCGCCTGGGCCCCGCGTTCCCACCGCGTGTAACCCGGCTCCCGGCAGCTCCCGCTCCCCGGCCCCTCTCCCTGCAAGGGAAATAAACACCTTCACTCCTTTCCCCTCACACCAGCTGCTACTTGTCCACATAAACCTGTAGCCTCTTAGGAAATATGGTTGTACTGAGCGCCGGAGCTCGATATTACATTCAGTGCAAAGCAATTTGATGTACAAATTCAATACAGAGTCTTTTAGTTGCAAAAGTGAAGAGACTTAAAAAGGGTTGTTGGCCTCTGTCCTGTTCATTTGCTGTCGTCTACTCAGTCTGTTCCTTCCTTGTTTTCTCTATGCAATTCCTGTATTTTCACAGTCTTGTAATACAGGGTTTTTTTCAGTTTGTTTACACTGATGTTACGGTCAGCAGGGAATATCCATCACTTTTCACAATTTTGGGAGCCAGCTCTCGGCTCTACACAGAGCACCATGATCCAACTGGCAGCCATAAAGCCAGCCTTGCTCTTCAGTGGCTGCTCGTTTTCAGCTTCATTCCTCATTTTCATTAAAATGTCAGAAAATGTAGGGGCCAAGTAAGAAAAGTTGTCATGAGACAGTGTTGTTTTGAGTATGGAAATACTATAGTTGATGAGAAAAAAAGCCAGAGAAGAAATCTTTCACCTTTATGCAATTATTTCTGGAACCGTAAAGGCCCACCACATCTTTCAGTCTATGCATCTGTCAGCAGCAAGATAGCTTTTCTTCTACCACTCTGTGACTTTATGATTTATTGCTTGGTGACAGATAACTATTATCAATAATTTAATTGTCCCAGGATATTCAAACTACATCTTTGAATCTGGAATTTATGTTCATTTCCTCTTAATGTTCATGCTAATGACAAGTGCATGTGCTCTGACACAGGATATTGTCTCCAAGTTGTTAGGGAAATATAAACTTCACAGCCTGGGTGCAAAGGATCTGCGATCTATTAGGGGCTTTGTTATTCTGCTCTGTCCCCGAAACTTTTCTTTGGCGAGTAAATGAGCTTGAAATTCACAGGGCTGTCTTGAGATTTGGTTCGCTAATTTGCTTTAGGCTAACTGATCGCCTTGTGTAAAAGCACCGTAACTCTTTCATTCCACGTCTCCTAAAATGAGTCAAATGAGCTGCTGACGCTGGGGGTCAGATGTGGATCGTCCCAGGAGGCTGAACTAGATAATATGTTAGTTTAAGAATTTCATCTCATAATAAATTAAATGCTTGTTCCTTGCACATTTCCACCAAAATAATCTTTGTTTTACAGATGACAGCAGGATGACTGCAATGGAAACATGTAATGTGTTTCCTCAGCAGTGGTATCCACGTTTCCCTGCAGGCTGTTTGCAGAGCTTATTCCCAGAGTCAGAAGCTGACTGCTCCCCACCTGTAAACTGTGGTTTGTCTCTTCTTTAGCCACTTAAGCTTTCCCACACACTGCTCAGGATCCAGAACAACAGAAGGAAGTGATGCTGTATCTTGGCAACTTCTCGGTTCGGGCAACTTAATCTTCTGCAGTTCGGTGACCTGATCAGGGTCAGGACCAGCATGTCTGCAGCCATAGCAATTGCAGGGGGAACTTACATTGCACTGTTTCTGCAGGAATAAATTTTACTGATTATCATTCCCTCCCCTGCTTAAACAGAGATGTTCCTCAATGCTCAATATCTTGCTGCTTTGGCTATTGAAACCAGCCAAAACTCACCCATTTTCATTAATCTTTTCTTTGAGTGCAATTTTACATTGTAACATGCTTTTGATCCTCTTGCCTAGTTATCAGTTCAGTAATACTCACGACTTGCTGGGAAGGATTTCCATGGACAGCATCAGCATCGCTTGTGTTTATTCTCTTGACTTCTTTCTATGTTATCTGCCAGACACCTTTCAGTTGGCAAGTTCCTCTCTCTTTCCCAGTTGTTGTCATTGGCAAGTTATGTGTTTTATCCTAGTTTACATGGAGCACAGTGGCCTTCAGCTGCTTGATCTCTCTTTTTCAACAACTGTAATCAAATCTACTTCAAACAAAAAGGTTTTCTTTCTGAAAGGTTCATAAACCCATATAAGGAAGCTTTGACTGGCTACCAAATTATATGATGTGGCCCAATCCTATCACGTTTGCAGTTCTCCAATGGCACAAAACCATCTTCACTAATTTCATGTCTTTTCTTCCATCATTTTGGAATCTTGGTGTGGTGACAAGATCGTAGTTGGCGAGTCAAAACTTTTGCTTGTTGTCACTCTAAGTGTGTATTGGAGAAGGGCCAGAAAAATGACATTATCCTAATGCTGAATCATGAAACAATAGGTCATAAACCGGCAGTTTTCAGGCAACTCCCCATTGCACCACGATCCTGAGTGCCTTTGAAGTGTCTCCACTCTTCATTAGGTGAGAATCTGCCTGGAAGCTTTTGGGGGCAAAACTGTTCATTAAAATCTTGGTGGTAAGGTTTTTGTCCAGCCATGCTGTGACACATGCTGCTTCTCCAAGGGGCTTGGTGAGTGCAGGAGAGCAGCGCAGAGCACCCGGGCTCTGGTGGGTGCATCTGGCAGCTGCACTTTGCTCCAATGTCTGAGCCTTCAACTGCACCTTCTAACACCCAGATTAAATAACTAGGGATTTGTGTACTGCTTCTGGGAAAGGGGAAAAAAAAAAAAAAAAAAGAAAAAGAAAAAAAAGAAAAAAAAGGTTTTAATAAAAATGGTAATTAAAAAGTTACAGATGCTGATAGAATTAAAAACATATGATATGGAACTGAAGTGATTTACTGTTGAAAAATGTTGATTGATTCAGTAGTAGTTAAATTTCAAAATAACTTGTCTTGAACAAGCAAATAGCTTTAAGTATTTGGCTACGTGTCCCTTTCTTTAAGAAAAATGCGAATACAGATCATGTTGCTGGTTCCCTCTACCACAGACTGGTAGAGGCTGCGCTATAAAACGAGTGCAGTAAACCACTCATCTTTCCAGTTGCCGCATTCTCTTCTCCAGTCGGCAGCCTTTTGGGGCCTCCTTGGCTCTTCAGCAAAAAGCACCAAGTGCAGTTCTGTTGCTCTAATGAAAAAATAACAACAACGTCTGGGAAGCCATAGAATGATGCAATAACCGTGCTGCTCTGCTTCCTTTAATGTGATGAAGCTTGCATATTTGCCTGGCCTCAGTGTTTTACTCCTGCCAGTATTGTACTGTAAAAGAGACTTGGCAGAACACGTTCAAAGGCTGTTCGTGGTTTTTCACTCAGCATTAAACCTTCCAATGACGGAAGGGTGGGGGAACCCATATTGGGACAGACACTCAAAAACTTAAAAAAAAGAAAGAGGAGAAGGAGGCTTGTGGTAGATGGTCAGCAGTTTAGCAAACCTCAGTTATGGGACTGGGGTTCATTAGGGCCAAGCTGAGACCCACTGGAAGATGAGACCATGTATTAAACCAGTGGGTCTTCTCTGCTCATTTTTCAGGGGTCAACCAGCTCAAAGGAAAACCAGCCCCTAATGTTCTCAATTAAGAGACCAATGTTGCTTCAGCGTGATAACCAAAGTCACACCATCATTCATAACCGCGCTTGGTCACAACGGGTGCGAGAGTGCAGAGGCTTTAGGATTGCCACTTTTTGTGCTGTGTTCACCCAATATATGGAAAATTCCTGTCCCCGTGGCTGCCAGTCTTGCTCTGCAGACCTTCATTGAACTCAGTTATGGCTGTCTTTCTTTTTCAATTAAACCATTTGGAAAGCTGACAACCTAGTCCCTACCCCTGCATAGGGTTCGGCAGGGAAATATTCAGAGTTGAACTGGAGCAACTCTTGGAGAGAAATATTCTATGTGCACTTGCAGATGAGGGGCAAAATATGTTCAGAGCAGAAGTTATGGTCAGATTGATGCCTCTTTCCAACCCATTCCACAACTGTCTGTGATGGGGTGTCATGTAAAAGGAAAAATATTTGCAAAAGTGGACATCTGTGGGCCAGCCTTGGTATGCTTCCCAGAATGTAATGACTAGGTGAATGTTTTTCAGCACAACAACTAAGGAATATAGGTGACTGCCAAACACTGGATCTGATGTGGCATGAAGAGATACAAAACAAAGAGGAGTGAATTCTCTGAAGAAGCTGAGGTCTAATTCTTTCAAAATTCAGCATTAAAAAAACCAAACAAACAAACAAAAAAACACAAACAAAGGAATAAACAAAACCCCCAAACAAACAAAAAGACAAACCAAACCACAAACCAAAACGAAAAAGAACTTTTTTCAGTCCCCACCATCGCTTTGCATATTTTTGCTTATCTTTAAGACACTTCCATTGGGTGGACATGCTCCTTTTCACCAGTCTTAGGGCTCTATATGTACGAGCGTAGACTCATTATTGTCAACATTTCTAAATCAACACAGTTACTGAGATCTATGTAATGATTTTAGTTCCACTGGCAATTACTGATATCTCATTACCACTTAATCCATTCTGAACTCTGTGGAAATGTGTAACAGAAACTACTTTAATTTTTGCTAGAACTGAATTTGAGTTATGTGTCTCCTGTCCTACATAACTGCAACATCTACATTCACCATCCCAAAGAACTGAAACTCATTTCAGCTCTTCCCAGCACATCTTTGCTCTGGGAGATGGGAAATGCAGGCTCCAGTGCCCCACAGCACCCTCAGGCACCCTGCAAAATCTCAGAGAGTCTCCATCAGAGAAAGACAACTTGAGAGAGGACCCTCATGGCCTAGGAACAACTATTCCATATCATGGACAACCATTGCAACTAGGACAAAACGCAGCTGTGATGCTGGGGCTTCAGAAAGTGCTGGCCAAAATGCTCAACTCCTGAAGCAGCTTTAGGGCTCCAAAGTATCTCTTTTCAGCCTAAAGTATGTGTTTATGTCCATGAAAGGGCTGAATGGAGCACAGAGCTTCTCCACAGGGTTTTGCAGTGCCGCCGGCCCCGCTGGAGATCCATGGCATCGCGCAGGGGCCTGGTGAGCAGCCCGGGCTCAGGGCTTGCGTTGTGCATCTGGCAGGCTGGACGCACAGAGGCGTATGTTTTCATAGCAAAACTAAGTGGCAGTTTAGAAAGGCTGACCCAGCCAAAGAAAACCCTGGAAAACCCCGCAGAATGAAACAATAAAACTGTCTAAGAATTTAATCCAATGAGAAAGTTAGTAATTGTCAGAAGTCCACCAGATTTAAATTTCTAAAATGAAACAGGCCAAGGAAATAACAAGATTGTGCTTCTATAATCAACCAGAAGCAGTGTTACAAAGTAATAAGAATGTAGAGGGAATTCAGTTACAAAAAGTGGTTGCCACCTGCAGGTACCCCTTTAACATTTTAATCAATAAGGTTTGTGGGAAAATATGTGAAATATCACTTTGCTGGGGCAGGTAACATTTTGTGTTGACCAGAAGAAAGTGTGATTTGAGCAAACATGTCTTGAATAACTGCAAATGAAATTATGGCAAAACAGCTGAGAGCCAAGGGGTGTTGCAGGCTGCCTCGGGAGAGCTCCTGAAGGACAAGGATGCGCTGCAAACCCGTCCTGCCGGGGACAGGAACAGTCCCCTTGGGCAGCTCTGGGCGACAGGTAACAGCGTGAAAATCCACACCTGGATTGTAGGATATCACTCCTGCCCAAGGACAATCTAAGGGGAGGGGTGGAGGAGTCGCTTCCAGTGATTCCCACATGTGGGACTGATGTGCAGGTACCCAGCGTGCCCCAGACCCCGGAGTGCCGGGGCAGCACGGCTGCACTCACGCTGCTTCTCACCTCACTCTTCGCTGCAGAGCTCACATGAGTGCAGCTGCATCTTCAGCCGCAGGGAGAGCTCCTGGTCTTCCACATCACTGTGTGGAAGGAAGCAAGGTGGAAAGAAAGATTTATTAAGGAAGGACTTTGGTAAAAAGCAAAGAAAGATGATTTAGTTTCTTGGCTTGATAAATGCAGATTTTAGGATGCTGCATGGGGGGATGGCAACCCAGACTGTCAGGATCCAAAGGCAGCCCCTTTTGTGAAGAGACATTCCAGCCAGCGAGGCATATGAAACAGTGCTGCTGCTACTCAGGAAAAGGGCATGTGTCCTATACACCATGTACTACCTTCATGCTGCTCCCCTTTCCATAAGGACTTGAGAGTACCTGGCGATAAAGGCTACCCTCCTTGCTGTGCTATGAGAAGGGAGCTCCAAAAGACCCTACAGAATTATTTTTTTTTGCAGTGGGCATCCCACTGTGAGTCAAATGCCCTCTTCATGTCATGGCACTCACTGAATTTCGTGGGCAGGCACTTCAGGAGGGCATCCTTCCAGCCTGTCCAGACCTCGCTGCAGCAAATCCTTGAGTTTCCCAGCCCTGGCAAGCAGCTGAGCCATGGGGGAAGCGGAGAGGTCTTGCAGAATGAAAACATGCACTTAGCTCCATGGACTGCCATGCTCCTAGCTCAGACGATTTCCTTCTGTCTCAGTCTGATAACTGTGTAGTCTCCTAAAACCTTCTCAGACGGCCACTGTCCTGCAGATCCCAGCAGAAGCAGGGTAAAAGAAAGCTTACAGAAGGCTTGATATCTCTCCGAGCAGTCTCAGTCTCTGGTAGATTAGCAATGCAAACAAACGAAGGCTTCTTGGAACGAGTCAGAGACTTTTGGCAAAGCCATGTGTTTGTGACTGCTACCTTTACTGGAGACGATTGACATGACTGTGTCCTTTCCAGACATTTTGAGCATTTCTGCATTATCAGCCACCTGGTCCAGGGCTGTGGAGTCCATCCAGGGGAGGACTGAGGCATGAGGACTGCTTGAAGTAGCTCCATGGGTGAAAAGCTGGATCTTTTGTGCAAGAAATCATATTCCTTGGCTGATTTGTAAATGTTCATTACAAACTATCTAGTCCTGCTGCCAGACAGAATTACCTTAACTGGGACCTTATGGCCCAATCCATGGAGAGTCTCCCATACAAACACAGGAGTGAATCAAAGTGCCTTTTTTTTTGAAAGCAAGCTCCAAGAAGGGCCAGGCACCTCAATCACAGCCTTTTACAAGACAGTGGCTGTGACAACATTGAAAAAGGTCTCACAGCTGAGCTCACTGAACTACAGAAGGCCCAGCAGCTGTTGAGCGTGCCTTCCTCAAGGGCTTCTTCAATAAAACCAGCAGTGTGCTGCTGCAAAAAGCCATCTCCTCCCCCCCAGATACCTGCATCCCAACCCACAGAGACAAATATTAGAGGCCTCTGAAGGAGAGTCAACAAATGTTGAGAAGGAGGTTGATTTTGAACTCCAATATTTTGTAGCCAGGTGTTTTTAGCCCTGTTATTGTCTGCAGAAAGGCAAACAGCAAAACCCTCTACTAGGATTCAGCTGTTCCTGAATTCCCCTCTCAATCCGAGATCCTGGGATTCATAATCCCAGGGCTGGATCCACAAATGCTGAACTGCCTGGCAGCTGTGGCTTGCTATGCAGGTATTTTCACAACTCTGATTCATCCATCTGGGGTAAGACACTGGTACCTCGGCTGTCCCCAGAGAGAGTCCCAGCACCCAAGTAGAGGTCTCCTCTCTATGTATAGCCATGTCTTCACCCATTCCACCCAGGATATGACAGGGTGACAGCTTGCTTAAAAAGACCAAGTGTTCGAGCCAACCACCTGGTTATACGAGATGATCTGGGGTTAGCAGCTAGTGCACAGATCAGCTGAGGAGATCTGTGCTTTCACTGCTGCCTTGGGCAGTCCAAAGTGCTGTTCACTTTCCCTCTGGTTGGAGAACCTAGTTTGTGGGCGAGGTGCCTGGCTCCTCATCAGGAAAAGCCTGCCCGTGCAGCGAGGTATCCCTGCAGGTGCTGCGTGGACAAACTGCTCACCACATGCCCACATTTCTTTCTTTACCAAACTGGGGAAAAGGAAACATAGGCAAGGAAGGGTTGCCACAACATATTAAAACAGGTGGCCTTGCTTCAACCTGATGGAGAAGGTAAAGTCCAACAAGGTGTCCCTGACCACTGCTGAGCCCTGGGAAGCACTCTTGTTCAGAGATCTGGAAAGCCTCACTCTGCAGAGACAACTGTAACCCTGACTGATGCCACCACCACTCTGGTGCAGGTGAAGAGCTGCTCTCAACAAGGAGCCAAGCCACCGTGTGGGCAGAGCACACGTTTAGAGTAGCTCTGAAAAGAGGCAGGACAGCTTCATGGCAGTGCCCTAAGCACCGCTCCAGGCACTGCCAGGATGGGGCAGGCACAGCCCTGGATCTGCCCTGGCATCTCTTGTGCCAGAGGACACAGGATCAGCTGCGACCCTGCACAGGGCTTGTGTGTACTCCCAGTATTTACCCTGGCAGCTGAAGAAGGTAACTTTATACCATCCCGCTACTTGGTGGAAATGCTGTGAGGTGATGGGCACCTGAATTTGTTGACAGCTTTGAAGGAAACAATTTAATTATACAAACCTGAAACTTATTCTGTCCTTACGGCCTGGGGCAGGTCCCTGCTGATGGCAGCTGTGGTCCTCCCTGGGCATCTCAGGGCAGCTGCTGCCCCAATCCAGCAAACACTTAGTGGATGCTTAACATTACACAAATGAAGAACGCTTGTGAAGCCAATGGGATAGCCAGTGGGACAGCCAACATTTATGCAGATAATGAAATGTGCAGTTTGGGTCCAAGCACTTTGTCAGATTCTTGGCCTGTGATTAAAAAAAAAAAAAAAAAAGGAAACCCACAAATCACATTTAAGCTAGCAGAATGATTTATTAGGAAAAAACACTGATGGATTTTTGAAGTACTTTTTGAAGTTGAAATAGTTTGAATAGAATAAAAATTGACACAAATTTTTACCACAATGCAAAAGGAACTCTAACTATTTGAATAACAGTTTGCTTTAATGTTCGTGCATGTCTTCACATCCTGATTTTGGCAATGGCTAGAAAAGAACTACCGAAATACTGTGAGAAAAGCTGTTCTCATGTTATTTCTGGCCCTGCCGTAATGCATAAAATCAGGACATCTCATGAGAGAGACTGATATTCAAGATTTTCAGTCTATTTTTCAGACAAAAAAGTCTGAATATATATCTAAACTTCTGTTTTTAGTCATGGCTAGCTCTCGAAACAGCAAGAAAACTATCCCTGAGGTCACAAGTCAAATAGTCACAATATAGAAGAAAAGATAATAGTTATATTCCGATAACTTGGAGAAAAAAAACCCTTAAAAGCCAAAATTCACTTGACATGCTAAGGTGGATGACTCCTCGTTCTCAAAATAACCCTTAATGCCATTGGGGAATTTCAGAAGTTTATTCATAGGATGGGTGGGGGCTGTGATTAAACCTAAAGTGCTTGAAGACAACAGCGAGTGCCATAGGACTAGTACTGTGTATGTGTATGGCTCTAATCTGTCTAAAAAACATTTTTGATAAACACCTTCAGGATTCAAAGAAATGAGGGCTCTATGAACTATATGTTTTCTGGTGCCCCTGCCAACTCCGAATAAATATGCTGTGTGTGTAGCCAAGGTCTTGAAGAATTATTTCCTGAAAACTACTTTAGAACCAGAAGGAATTAATGAAGATGTGCCAGCTATTTCCTTTGCTGGCTTGCTTGCCTCAGCCTCACCAATAATAAATAGTAACGGTTTGTATTTGAGTTATGCTGCTACACCTCATGTTCTGCACCCTGCAGAACCCATCTCTTCTGTACACAAGCAGGAAAGCATAGAGTATGAATTTGTTGCTTCTCCTTGGGTATCGACATTCAAGGCTGGCAATAGCTGTCACAGCCAAACTACATTTTGAGTCTTTGGCATTAGTCTCTGCTAAAATAGCATTTGTGTGTTTTAAAACTATTTACAGAGCTTTAACTTCAGTTAGATAACACTGCTATCAGGACTGGTTAAACAGATTAATATGATCAGCCTGACTTTTAATCTGCTTAAATAGACGTATTTATTATTATTGGAAAACTTCAAGAAAACTTCTAAATCATCAGAGATTCATAAATTATCAATTATGTAAAAGCTAGAGCAACCAGAGAGATGTTTTTATATCACTGCAAGCAATAAGGACGGGGATTTTCAAACTCAGGCCAAAAACATTAATCACAAATCATCTTTAGAAAAATCTTCCCGCAACCTTATTTTATCCTCCGACTTTCTGAGGCTTCCTCTGCTGGAAACTACCCCACTACAGGGTGACTCCCGAGCAGCGCTGGTGAGACCGGGATCCTGTATCCCAGAGCAAGCTCCCCCCAGGTGGCTCCGGCTGCCCAGCCCTGGGCAGTTTTTATAGAAACTGGCATTAACTTCGGGATTTTCCTTCAAGACACAGAATCCCCTCAACTCCATCTGTGTTACCTTGGCAACATGCTCTGACTCTGCCTGTCCTCTCCAGGACCTGACATCTACCAGGGGAGCTTCTAGACAGAAAATCATCAAAACCCTGACTCAACCACACAAGGTTTTATGCCGTGCAAGCAGCCAAGAAGCTGAGGATATTTCATTTTTTGAATGCAATAACTGGAGGGCCATCAAACTGGAGCATGTTATGACTACTTCTCCCTGTTTAAAATCCTAAAAGTCAGTATGAATCTCGTATCCTCTCTGTCTTCTCTCCGGAAAACGCCTCAGATTTGGGGTTGAAAGTGAATACGTTCTGGGCTGATGTGTTGGGAGCTGCTACCCCGCACAGAGCTTTGTCGGTGCAAAGGAAAGAGGAAACGTTTCTGCTGGTATTATTAACATGTCAGTAGCACTGATAGATTCCAACTGAGATCAAGCCCTCTTGTATTAGCCGTGTGCCAAAAGCAGAGTAGGAAGCAGGGAAAGGAGAGGAAGCATTATTATTCCCATCTTACAGCTGCAGAAGGGAAACTCAGGGATTGTGAAATCCTCCAGGTCACGCAAAACCACGCACAGATCAAGTGAGGAACAGAATCAGCCCCTCGCAGCTGTCCCTTCTGTCCCCTCAGCCCACTTGAGTCTCCCCACCTTGCCAGGCTGGGTCACATTTTTGGGTATTGGGGATGCTCGAGAGTTGGGGCTGGTGGGGTAAATCCCAGGGGACAGGTCCCTGGCAGATGCCACATGAATCGCAGTGTCCCTGCATGTTGCTGCTCCACCTTCGCTCATACCTCGCACATCCTCCTCTCTCCCTGACCAGAAAAGACAGACTTAAGCAGAACTTCCTCATTGTTTGAACCATTCTGCAGATAATTATTTAAAATGATGGATTGACCTCTGCAATACTGAAGAATATTGGTGGTAAAAACACCCAACTTTACGCTTTCCAGTCGAGCTAGATGGCAAAATGGGAATAAATAGTTGAGAATTCAATAACACAGCGTGTAGTGTTTATTTTTGCACAGGTGGCTGAAGAAAAATTAGAATTAGAATTATTATTGTTATGAACTGTTCAACGTTTATCCTTAACTTTTCAAAGCAGTGATTTCTGCAATGTGACCTGCCATCATTAATGTTAAATCCAAACAAACTCACATTCATTTTTTAAATGTGGAGCAGACATCAGCCATCTGAGATACCACATTGAATGGAACTGAATCATTCCTTGGCTATTAAAGGCACCAAAAACGTGAATATCCTCTGAGAATATAAAATATGGATTTTAAAACTCAGTTAAAAGAAATACAGTTATGGAAAGAACAATATATATGTAACATAGCAAAATTACTGATTTTTATTATATTGATACGTTATACCTAATTAACAAAAAGCAGCCTCTTTTTGGATCTTTCAGCCCCTGTTTGTACAGAAACAAGGGCTCATGTACATAGTTAAGGCTTGAGTCACTTAGGCTTTATATTCCTTGGGGTTAAGCAAAAACAAGCAGCAGAGGAGGAATGGTGCAAGCTGGAGCAACCCACACAGCTTGACTCCACGGAGGTCAGAGACCTGAAGAAATCAAATGCACCATAAGAGCCACGGGTGGGGTCTCCTGTGGGGCACACACAGATCCCTCCTGGATCCTAAGAGCACGAAATGGAGCGCAGCTCCCACACGTGAACAAAGCTCGATACCCAAGAAGTCTGATCTCAAGCCACTGACTCTGTCCCAGACCAAACTGCAGAGCTTCTCCTGCTAATCAAATTTCCCCCTAATTAACACCATGTTACACATCATCATCATTCCCATGAAAAGCATCTGGGCCCCTCTCTGGAGCCTTTTTGCCCTTTTGGCTGGTCACAAAGCCCCAACAGAGCTTGAGTGAAGGGGCACTGGGAAAACACAGCTCCTGCAAACACCATGGCCTTCCTCCCCCTTTTCTTCCTCCTCTTCCTCCTCCTCCCCAAGTCCACTGCATGCACCAGCCAAAGTGCAGCAGAGGCCCTGTGCAAGGTGCTTTGTTTTACATGGTCCAGGGGTTGGAAATCTAAAATATGTGATAAGACATGGAGGTGGAACAAAGCCATGAAAAAAAAATAAAGCCCCTAAGCACCAGTCAGGAGCTTGTTTTTCTGGCTGTTTATGGGGGTTCACATTGAAGTAGGATGAACTGTGATCTAGGCCTTGGCTGGAGACCTGGTTGTTTTTTTGTTTATTAATTCTTAGGACAAAACACATCAAGAAGATGCAGAACAGAACCGGGTCCTTCACCCTCCTAGATGACGCAACAGCAATGGGTTGGGTTTTTTCTTTTTTTGGTCTGTGGTTTGTCTGGGGATTTGCTACTACTAACCCCAGTGATTTTTCCAGAGTTCGAGGATGTCACCAGGGATGCCACCCCACAGGGCCACCTTCTTAGCAGAACAGGGGACAGCACTGCTTGATGCAGCTCCCAAAGAGGCACCAGCCCCCTCCCCATGTTTGCCAGCCCAGCTCCCTGCCTCTAGAGTGGCCCCAGACCCCCATGCCTGATGGCCCTGTGTAAGGCCAGGATCAAGGCACAGCTCTTCCTGCAGCTGAAGCTCCTTGGCCAATTCTCCTTGCCACACCATAACCCAGACTGGGTTTCATCGCTAAAGCTGAGCTAGAAGCCAGATGACAAAATATTAAGCACATAAGTCTGCTCTACAACCCAGCCTGTGCCCTCAGCCTACTCTAATACACAAGTAGCATGCAGCCTTTCCTGCTTTGTGGAAAACTAGAACTGGACTTTCAGTCAGGGTTGTCCCCCACATTCGTAGAGAGTCTAGTGCCGTTCTTGTTTTCAGTTTTCTCATCAGGTGAGGTCTGTCCACCTTTCTGCAGTATTCAGTGGCCTTCAGACAGCAGACCAGCTACCTTAATGAACACCTTTCCTGGATATAAACGTTAAGGAAATATCTGAATTATACTGTGTGCTACACTGGAGCTACAGTCAAAAATTTTAACTCAGTCTAGCTTTGCTGGACCCAGAAGTGAAACCACAGTTTTATTAATGGTCACATCTGCCAGCCTTCAGGATGTCCTCTTGACAACCTCTCAATTTCACTTGCTTGCTGTTGTTGTTCCCCTTGCTCCCCACAGTCTTTGATGTTGTGGTTTGACAGTATTACCTACTGAAGCACCACCAGCAGTCACAGTACCACCATCAAAGCTACTTTAGGGATGGTCACACATGATGTTGGCATTTGCTTCTTGCATACATGTCCATTTCAACACACACTCTTACCAATTCCTCCAAACCAAATAACCATAAAGAAGATAAATAAGCATGCATTTTATCTTTCAGGTGTTCCTTCACAGCTGTTGAGAAAACTTCCAAAGCTCATTTTTCCACAGCTCTTTGAATGCAAAAAAGCCTGTAATTAGGTGATAACTTCAGGGCTTATCTTTGCTTTCTAATAGACCAACATAATTATCTCCCCCTTAGATGTCCTATGCCCAGTATGATGACCCCACTGCTCCCAAGGTTGGATGCACCCTCCCAGCAGGGCACTGAGCCCTGTTGCTCTAAGCCAGAGGATATTTTAGGCATTGATCCTGCAAAATGTTCAAAGGGAACAGTTCTTCTTCCTTCCTTAGGATATTTACAGAACCGCATTTTACGAGATTTAACTTCACCCCTACTTTATTTCACTCCAGTGCTTTTGGGGGCTGCCAGACTGAGCAGAGGTTCCTGCTAAGGCTACAGCTTTGCCAGCTCTGGCTGCCTGCAGAAGCAGAGCAAACCCCATGAAGCACCATTTCAGACAACTTGGTTAAGCAGGTTCATCCTTGTTTACATATGCCTTGGGACTTCACGCAGTGCTGACTCGGCTGCTGCCGTGGATGGCAACAGGTCTCTACAGCTGCTCTCCCTGCGAGTGTGGCGATTTTGCAGTGTAGATAACACCTCTTTTTGCATAATCCTAAACAATTTCTCACATACCTGACTTCTCAGGCCGTTCAAAACCCATGGGTGTCGTTATTTAGCCATCCAGCATGCCATAGTGCAGAGTGTACCAGGGATGCGAGGAAATTCTTTGAATTTCAGACATATATGTTTACTGTCAAGGAATCCACAGTTGGAGGGGGAAGCTGTGAGAATGCAATGCCAACAAAATGTTTGCTAAAAGCCTTTAAAAAATAACCAGAACATGAAGCAAGAGACAAAAGCAACATTTTGCTGGGAGTGCAAACCAGAAATGAGGGCTGTATTTAGGAGTGTAGATGGGACTCTACCAAACCGGTTTTGGATCACCCCCTGCTCTTGGGCAGGGAAGGAGGAGCGGGCAGAGCAGCTGGGCTCTATGGGGTGGCTGTTAACCACAGGCAGCCAGGCTGTGGCTGCAGCCCCTTCTCTGGCTGGAGCAGGGCTGGCACTGGGGAGCTCCATCACTCACAGCCTCGGGAGCAAATTCTCCTCTCAACCTGACAGCACAGTTGATTTTTTCCTGGCTCCTCCAGCAAAACAGATTAGGTCCCAGAGCACCAGTTGTAGGCTCTTTCTGCACGATATCCCTTGGAAAGGTGCCGTGCTGCCACTTTCTGGCATGTCAGCCCAGCCTGACGGCTGTCTGGGGCTGGGCACACAGGCAAAGGATGGGAGAGGAGTGTTGCAGAGATCAGCAAGGAGCTTCTTGCAGCTCCAGCACCAGGTGCCCCAACTCCTCATGCACCCTGGACCCCCACCCTGCTGCAGGATGCATGGGAGCCCTGGTGCTCCCATCAGCCGGTGCTGCACCATCAGGGGAGCCGGCTACGGGCTGCGGTGTGCAGCCAGCAGCTATTGACTTACTTTTCTGTGCATGGCTGGGTAAGTAACCTTAATTAAAAACATGAAGCCCACAGTTTGTATCACATTCACGATGTTAAACAAGCTCTGGAAATAGAAACCCTGTTTTCATTTAAGCTTTCAACTGTGATCTAAGTAATGAAATATGGAGGGGGCGGGTGTGTGTGAGATTTACATGTGATGATTTGGGAGATCTCGCTGCTTTAGAGGCTTGTAAGGCGCCGTGGTGCCAACTGCTTCTGCCGCTGCCTCACCGCACTTGGCAGTGCCTGCCCCACACACACTTTTGTTTTTTTCCAGAGCCGCTTTCCAAATGCTGATTTCTGCCCTCAGCTCTCATTGCTGTGATTTATTCTGGGTGCGGACGTAGGATCTGCCAGGCCCTCAGCAACCTGCTGCCCTGGCTGCCTGTGCCCTGCCCGGCTCTGCACACCCCCACCGCTCCTGGGGACCACAGATGTCCTTGATATCAGACAGATACCCTGCAAATACAGACAATGAACCCTCAAGCCCATACTCAAGTGGAACCATCATCAGAAGACATGGGGGAGGATTATTGTTGCCTCTCCAGTTCCTCCTGCACCTGCATGCAGGGAAGGAACATCCCAGGCAAGCAGGAGGGGAAGCTGTTCCAAGGGCACCTGCTTTGTACTCTGCCCGTGTGTGGACTGACCCCGCTCCAGAGGCTGCCTTACCCTGTAGGGCCCACAGAAACCTGCTGTGCCCCATCCGTGCTCCTTGCAGGAGCTGGGGGGCACAGCCTGTGCCTGCCCTGCCAGAGGGGATCACCCAGTGCCAGAGGGTCTGGGAGTAGAAGGTGAAGACTACAGGGCAAATACTTTATGAAGCTGCAAAGGCCGGCACCTTCCTGTTTTGCTGGAGTGAGCAGGAGCCCTCAGGGGCTTGTTTTTGATCAAGCCTGTCGCTTTCTCAGCTCTTTTTGGTGTAATATAATTATAACAATACTTTCCAGGTCATAAACAGTTCAGCTGGGCATGGTAATAATTGGAGCTGCATGTTTTGCAGCAAGCCCCTAATAACCACATTAGCATAGACTAGAAGGCATTTGTCCCACGGTGTCCTTGTATGTACCCCTTCTCCCCCAGCTGTTTCTGAGTACCCTCACCAGGGCACATACTCTGGGGGAGGCTTGAACAGGGCTTTGCCCAAAGGCCTGTGACAGCACAGGGTGCACAAGTGCTCCAGTGGTCATTTAGGCCCTTTTCTGTCCCTTGTTTTTCATGGCTGGGGACTAGCAGCAAGTTGGTAGTGGGGTTTTTTTCTCTCCCCGGGAGTAGCAATTTTTCTTACTGAACGATGGATGGGGCATCTACAGAGCATTGCCCTTGCCCAACATCCCTCTTGGTTCCCTTCGGCAACCAGAGAAATTGCATCCGGGGTGCTGATCCCCGACTCCAGGGTGCTCCCCTTCCAGAGAACCCCACCCCTAACGCGTGTGGCTGTCCGAGGTCGCAGAGAGCGGCCGTGATGGAGGGGTGCAGGGACGGGAGCGGGTGGCCGAAGCGCCCCACGGCGGGGCGGGAACGATGCGGCAGGGCCCGGGGGAGGACGCGGCGGCCGGCGGTGTCCCGGGACAGGAGCCGCCGCTGTGTCCCGCCGCCGACCGGAGCGGCTGCGCCCGCAGCAGGTGCCGGCTCCGCCGCGGCGGTCCCCAGCTCGCCTGTTCCCGCCGCTCCAGCGCCGGGGGCCGGAAGAACCGCGTACTCCCTCCGCGGTGTCCCCTCCGGGAGCTGGCGAGGCCAGGCTGGGGAGACGGAAAGGGGTAAAGCCAGTAGCGGCCCTGCAGACTCAGGTCCTTTGGAGGTCACGCTTGACGGGACAAGGACAGGGACAAGGAGCCCACGGAGAACCGAAGTGCCGTGGAGGACGCGGGGGCGCGCGCACGGGGCGTCCGCGCCGCGCACGTCCCGCCGGGCCCGCGGGCGCAGACGGCAGCTCCCCGTTCACCCGCGACGGTCAAATAACGTCTGAATTACATCCTTGTAAATATTGACTGTGGCCATCTTCTTCGTTTCTCCGCACAGTGACTGAAATGTTAAGCCCGGTGGAGCCGGGGCCGGGCTGGCTGCAGCGCCGGGCAGCGGGGGGTGTGGAGCAACGGGCCGGGGGAGCCGGGGAGGCCGGGGCACATCCGTAGGAGCGGGCCGGGGGCACCCGCAGACCTCGCCGGGCACTGAGCATCGCGTCTCTGCGGGAACACGCCGGCCGCGCCGAGGATGCTAAAGGGAGAGGGCTGTCTGCTGGATCGGACTGCAGTCTAATTTACAAGCCTTGTAAGGGTTGTGGGGGGGGGGGTAAGAAGAGACGGAGAAGGGTGATGGGGTGATGGGAGATGTTTCCTGGTCCGGCTTCATTAAACGCCGGCGTTAATGAGCGGTGCACGGCTGCGGCTGCAAGAACAGCCACCGCCGCGTCGGCTGTGCCCCCCCGCGACGGAGGTCTCTGCTGCGGGCAGCGTGACCCCAGCCGATGTCCTCAGCCGCCTTTCCCCGGGAACCCCCCCCCAGTGCACACCGGGGACTGACCAGCCGTGCATTGCCGTCCCCTCGGCTGCCCCTCTCCGGGCTCCGACCGCCTCTCCACGCACCGCCCCCCGACGCCGCGCTGCCCGGGCGGGGCCCCTGCCCTTGCCGGGGCTGCCGGACTACCCTCGCCGGCGGTGCCCACCCCCCAACAAGGGGATGGGGAGTGGCGGTCCCGAAAGTGTGAGTGGCT
Organism: Streptopelia decaocto; assembly: GCF_964273445.1. Taxonomy (NCBI): domain Eukaryota; kingdom Metazoa; phylum Chordata; class Aves; order Columbiformes; family Columbidae; genus Streptopelia; species Streptopelia decaocto. Next base: position 146,593,910 of record NC_138655.1, on the reverse strand, counting down.
GCCTGGCGGCTGAGCCTCCGGGTGCCGGCTCTGCGCATTTGGTGGTCGTTAAAAACAACTTGTTTCCCTCCCCGTTTGGGGAGGGGGAAGGGGAAAATCATTCCAGGGGAGGGGAAGGGCAAGGGGAAAAAAGAGGAGAGAGAGGGAGAGAGCAAGCGAGAGAGAAACACCAAACCCAACAGAAAACCCGCGCTCCGAACTATTGGGACACGGAGCGAGGAGCGTGGCGGAGGCTGGCGGCGAGGTGCGAGTGGGAGCGGGACGGGCCGCGGGAGCGGACCGGGCCTGGGTGAGGGGGCCGTGGGAGCGGGCCGGGCCGTGGGAGGGGCGGGCTGCCCCCCCCGTGGGTGGGCAGGCGGCGCCCGGTGCCTCCGCGCTGCCCCCCCGCCGGTCTCGCCGGGCGGGTCTCGGCGGTTCGGCGCGGCTGCCCGGTGACCGCTGCCGCCTCCCCGCAGCGCAGAGCGAGCCCCCGCACCTCGGAGCCGGCGGCCAGCCCGACGGTGGCTCCCAGCTCCCCACCATGAACACCATCGTCTTCAGCAAGCTCAGCGGCCAGGTGCTTTTCGAGGAGGACGCCAAGGAGCGGGACCGGAGCGGCCGGCCCTACGTGGGGGTGGTGGAGGGGCCGCACCACGCCGAGGTGTTGCTGCCCGACAGCCCGTCCATCAAGGAGAGCCTCAGCCTGCGCAACCGGAGGACGGGGTATGCCGTGCACTAGTCTCCGCGCCGCGCACCGTCTCCGCGGGGCGGCCCGGCGTGCCGCTGCCGGCATTCCCGGCCGCCGCGTAGCCGGTTTGGGGTTGCGAGATGGGTTTCTAGATGTGCCGTCCCCCACGGCCCCGGGTCCATACTCTCTGGGACTTCATTCCACAGCACCGGTGGGAAAGTCCGGTAATAGGTGATGCAGAGGTGTCCGATTGGGCTGGAATGTGCCAGATAGAGTGCTACTGTCCTGCGGTGCTTGATCCCCCGCTCTTTGCCTCCAAACAAAAACAAACCGGGGAAGCCTGGGCTTGTCGGTTTGGTCGGGCTTTTCAAGTAATTCAAGCCCCTCAAATAGAGACGCAACGCGGAACGTGTGAAACCTGGGATAGGGGGCGGCCGCGGGGCCGGCGCTCGCCGGCGGTGCCGGGGCAGCCGGTTCGGGGCCGTGACTGAGGCGGGCGGGTACTGCGCGGCCCCCAGAACTTGTTCCGCCGTCCCCGCTCGTTTGCAGGGCGCTGAGTGAACGGACGGGAAGGAGCTGCGATGTCGGTGCGTTCCTTGGGATAGGATTTAAAACCGACTGGCGCGATGCCATTCAAGGGCTGGGCAGGGTGATGTTAGGGATCGGTTTTGCTGAAAAGGCGGCTGTGTCTAAGCCGTCTGCGAGTGATTTTTTTTTGTGCTGGAACAGGTGAAATAGGAGGTGATGAGAGGACGTGTTAGCTCCGGCGGCTTGTCAGCCGTAGCTCGAACGGTTGAATTGACGAGCGCAGACCAGACATTTCGGGTCAGCTTTGCGAAGTAAAGACTAAGGAGCACTGTCAGGAGGCACTGAAACCGAGAAAACCCGAGGAGCTGTTTCTACTGCCGAATTTCCACCTTAACGATTGCATCAGCTCGTACTTTTAACGGCGGTGCTGGTTGGTAGGACGCAGGTTATGTTTCATCGAAATGTTACTAGCAGCCGATCGCGGCGGAGCTGGGTTGCCGAGGGAGCCCTGGACGGGGCAGCGCCCGCCCGCAACGGCACGACTCGGCAAGGCTCGGCCCGGCACAGCTCGGCGCGGCGGGGTGCGGCTCGGTACAGCCCGGTTCGGCACGGCCCGGTAGGGCGCGGCGTGGCCCCTTGGCGCCCCCTGCCGCCGCCGCCCGGAGCCTCCGCGCAGCGCTGCCCGCCGGTCGCACCGCCGGCCCCAGCCCGCCTGTGGGTTTTCCTTCCGATTCCTCCGGTTTTATTCGCTCGCTTTTTATTTTACACCATTTTTTACAAAAGCACTTTTTTTTTTTTTTTTTTTTTTTTTTTTTAAATGGGAGCTGCGTTTGATTCCCCCCGGTTTCACCTTTTTTCCCCGCCGGGCGTGGGGTTTTGGGGGCTGCTTCGCGTCGCTGTTTGTGGCACTGGGGACCGGCATGCCTGCTCCCCTGGCAGCATTCCTCGCCGCCGGCTCCGCGCAAGGAAATCACCCGGGATGCTCGATGCCGTGGGTATCTCTGAATATGACTGGTTAAATAAATTGGGGCAGGGAGCAGTCCCAGTTGGCCCCGGGGGCAGTCCACACCGCATCCCTGTCTTCCCGGCTGCGCCGCTCTGGGGTGTCCGGGGCCGTGCGAGGTGGGCCCTGACCCCTCTGGAAAGCCCCTCTGTAAACAGACCGACCATACGCCTGGCAGATGCCGGGCACCGAAAGCATCGGGACACTCAAACCCCGCACCTGCGGAGCCCTGACCCCGCTGAAATCCCCGCGGTGGAACCGCCCGGGCCCGCAGCATCATGAAGGCCAGCCCCCGGGACAGGTGAAGCCGGCCCCGAGCCTTCCCCTCTCGATCTGCTCCCCCAGACCCTCCACCGTAGAGTTTGGGGGAGCTGCGGACATCGCCTTCTCCCGAGCAGCCGACCCGGGGCGAGCATTGCGGCCGTGGAAAGTCCCCCAGCGCTCAGCGGGGACGGGGCTCGGCTGCCCCCAGGCAGGGCGCACGCCCCCGGGCAGGGACAGACCCTGGCGGGGCGCACCCCGGGGTCAGGGCAGCGCCCCCCCCAGCGGGCTTCCCCCGAGAAGGGTCCCCCCTCGGGCAGGGCGCACATCCCTGCGCACTTCCCGCACCCGCGGCCGCGCAGGGAAGCTCGACGCCGGGGCCGGGGCCGGGGAGCGGGGGCCCGGCAGATGCTCACGGTCCCGGCCGCGGCCCTCAGCGTCCCTTCTCCGCGGCAGGGCGCGGCAGAGCGGCGGGAAGGTGCGGCACAAGCGGCAGGCGCTGCAAGACATGGCGCGTCCGCTCAAGCAGTGGCTCTACAAGCACCGCGACAACCCCTACCCCACCAAGACCGAGAAGATCCTGCTGGCCCTCGGTTCCCAGATGACCCTGGTGCAGGTAAGGGATCCTCCCCTACCCCCGCCAGCGGCAGCTGCTCTGGGGCGTTTCGTGGACGGGAGAGACAGTGACAGCATCAGCCAAAAGCCCTGCTGTGAGCTGAGCAAGGGGCAGCACTGCGCTTCAGGGGAGGTATCAGTGCAGCCAGCAAGGCCAGGGGTCCTGTGCCAGCCCTTCCCTCTGCCCTTCCCAGGGCTCCATCTCCAGCAGGACTGTATCCCCCAAAAAGGAATTAGCACATCTGGGGTTACCCAGTCTGGGGAAGTGATAAATGCAATTGGCAAAAGGTGTGTGCTTTCCCTCATAGGAAAAGAGGCCCCCATCCTTTCATCTCCTTCATAAATACAGTGGAAATATTTTTTGCTTAGTCTTTAAAAATCTCCAGGTTAAAAAAAACAACCAAACAAACAGTAATGGCAGATTTCAGCACAGAATAGGAATTGTTGAGGAAGTTGTAGGGAGCTACTCTTCCCTTTTGAAAATATGCTAGAATAGAAACAGTTACATTGCTCTGATAATAATCATCACCTGTTGCACAGATGTTAGTGTTACCATACACACTGTGCGGCGGCTCAGCGTGCAGTGACTGTGCTTCACAGCCTTGCAGGAATTTTCATGATAGTGTAATTAGACATGGGGAGTAATTGTTTTGCTTTCAGGTAAAAATCTCTTCAAGTGACTGGCACTTGTGTTGCAGTAAGAGGTATAAAGTTGGCTACAAATGTTTATAAATCTTATTTCTTTGTTCTCTTTACCATCTGGTACTCAACTGAAATACATAGTTAGATGCTGTTGGTTGCTGAGTGATGCTGTCTCAGGTCTGGATGCTGCAAAGATTTATGCATTGTGAATAATTTAATTTCCTTACTGCAAGCTACTGCTAGGTGCATAAAATGAAACACAGATGTTTGCAGGATCGGGTCCTCAGCGCTCTGTCTAACACATTATGTGTCACTTTGCAAAGGACATGAAAATATTAAGCTGATGTGAAGTATTAGAAAAAGGTGGTAATTCAGCATTATTTTTTTGAGTACTCCTTCAAAAAAGCCAGTGCTATGAACTTCAGTCCTGGAAACAGCAAAATGGGAAACTTACACTTTAGTACCTCACTGTGAAGCTATTGCACTAGAAAAAACACTGTAGCTTTGACAAAAATAATATTAATGTCTCAGAAAATGCCAGTTATAACTGGAAGATATAGTTAAAACAACTTCTCTTGCTTTTAAAAAATATACATGAAATGTTTGCTCAGACTTCTAAAAATATGATTACATAAACACTATCCATTCAATGCCACAATTCAACAGGAGCAGTTTATTGGACTATGGCTTTTAGAATATTTCTGTATTTTTACATGAGTTTTAAAGCATATATCCAGAACACACGTTGTGACGTCTGTCACATTAATGACTTCTTGAGGAGTTCTTCTCCCATTCTTTTATAAATGCCATGGAACGGACAGACAAGGGAAAAAAAAAAAGTGGGTTTTTGTAGTATCTCTCTCGTGGCAGCTTTGATAAGTCCTGATATGCTGTGTTAACCTCTGTAAAAGCATCAAGTGAGCCATGGCGACTACTCCACAGAGTTTTACAATCTATGTAAGGTGTAGAATAAAATTAAAAAGAACCATTGTGGGGTACATTTTTCTCTGTTAGATCCCCATGACTCCAGCGGATTTATGCTGAATCTGAATTCGACCAGCATTATTTCTATGAACTGTAATATTTGAAAGAGCTATGCAAACCAGCACATCTATCTTCATTTACAGAAGCACACCATCAAAAAGAAACCCCAGATGTTTCTTTCATCATTTGGGTGCAATGCTCTTTTAATCCAGGAATACAATAGCATCTGTACAAGAGGTAAATACATATGTCTGGCACCAGCAGTAATTCTTCAGCCTGGAAGAACTAAACAACGCATGCCTCAGATCTATTTTTCAGATGCCCAGAAAGAACAAGACTGTAATCCAGATCAAAATTCTTGTTCCCTCAGCATGAGAGAGAAAGCGCCAGGCTGCGATCTCAGTCACGCTGGGTACACCTGCAGTAGCTTCCCTGGAGGCTGCACTCTTCGGGCTGAGTGGTGTAACCATCAGCGGGTTTGGGACTGGGCTTTGGTATCTGTTGGAAAGCTTTGCTTCTGTCCCAAGATGAGCACTTTGCAAAAGCATCAACCAGGGTCTCTTGTGATTGCTTTTCTAATCTAGTAACACCAGACATCGTTGGGGAACCAGGAATCGGTGTATGATGTTTTTTCTGGCTTACATGCCCTCATGTTTTCTGTCCTCTCTCAGATTTCCTACTCCTCTTCCATTTCTCGGTGCTGTCCTGCAGAGTTCACTCTTGGTGGGAACACACACTTGCACCAACAGCTTTCCACTCCTGTGGAGGTTGTTGTCTGCTGACAGCTATTACCTCTTCCCAGCATCCCTCGTGTGCTGACACCTTGTCGTTGGAAGCCCGAGGGAGGACAAAAGATACTGTTGAAAATCCCTTTGAGTTTCCGCCAAATGCTGTTTAGGGAATGAATGGTTGGGGTTTGTTTTTCACCTGACTGCTTGTCTTGGAAAAGGTCTTCAGCAGCTGCCTGGAAGATGACGTTGTCACAGTAATATTGATAATATAGCTGTAAATCTTCTCCTTGTGCTTTACTTTCGCCTAATGAAACTTATTCCAGTATGTGCCATCTATCCAAAGGAGCTTTTGCAGGACTATGGCGTATATAAAACTGATCCTTCTGTGAGACACAGAGGTGAGCATCCAGCCCTGTTTTCTACTGTTACTATTAGGAGAGTATCTGTATGTCAGATCTTCCACAATTTTATTTTTATTAGTTTTGCTGTCACCTAGTTGGCTGATTTTTATTTACCTCACTATTACTTTGGCTTAGCTGCCTGTGCTGGGGTGCAGTGGGACAGCAGGGGGCTGTTCAGGCTGTGTGTCTGACAGTGCTGCATAAGGGAAGTCAAACTCTTTTGAGAGGGTAGGATTTCACAGGAATCATAAATCATATTTTTTTCTTAAGAAGTAGTAACAAAACCTGGGGCAAATTCTGGGTTGTCTTATTCCTGAGCAGGCCAACAAGGTCTTCGGGAGTCCTCAAGGCGAATATTATTGCAGCTTTCAGTGCAACGGTCCAAAGTTTTCTACTTCCCCAACTGCCAAAGCAGGAAACCAAAAAAGCAATATAGTTTGAAAAGGCATTTTATGTTTTACTCCAATTAGATTCCAACTTAGAATCCAATAATTTATCCTATTACTATGCTACATTTTCATTTGTATTATTACCGCAGTGCTTGATTTATTTTATTTTAAATTTTGGTTTAGATGTTCTTGTGAAATAAAAAAAGTGGCTGTATATTCCTTCCAGAAAGAAATATGAATGGCCATATTGTTGCAGAGAAGTTTTTTGTAATACTAGGATTAATATGGTCATGTGCTGCTATGGATTTAATAGCATTCAGATTCATAAAGGCATATCTGGATTACTGCAGGAGGAGAATCGCTTGATTTCTGTTCCCTTTCTGAAACTTTGGCTGCTCTTAAGCAGTGAAGCAGAACAAATTACAATAAAATTGAAGAGTTCTTTCAGAAGCCAAGCAAGAGGGTCAGTATTTCATTATGCCAATCTAAGTACCTGATGCTCTTTGGGAATGACTGAGCTGCTGTAAAATATGAATGCTGGAAAGCTGGAAATCTATTATCATTCTCCTTGGGTTTTGTCTTTTACTTCTTGAAGAACTGCATGATGGTTACTTTATAAGAATAGTGAGTTTCATCATGCATTTTTTTCAAGATACCTAGTTCTCTGGGAGGTTTCTCAAACAAGGATTTTCCCACTGGCTTGTATGTATATAATTGTTTTGGTTTTTTTATTATTTTTGGAGGTCACAGTAGCGTAACTTGGGATCATGATGAAGGATGGATGGCTTTTGGCAGCTTTGGTTGTTTCTTTTTGTAACAGCTTAAGTGTGGCGCAAACAGGCATTTGTAGTGAGTAGGCACATGACTTTTAAAAGACCGCATGGATACACAAGGCAACATTTGGGGCTGGTTGAAATTAGTGACAAAATTGTCATTGGCTTTAAAGGAGCCAGGAGGTTCCTGCCAGAACCCTGGCGGTGGCTGGAGTTCGGCTGAGCGTGCAGCCTGGTCCAGCCTGTGGCCGTGAAGCCTCTTCCAGCCCACACACCTGGAGGCTGTCCAGGTTGGAGAGTGGGAGATGTGTTCAACCTCTTCATGTCTTAGAGATCAGGACTTTCCAGCAACATACACCAGTGTCCAAGAGCAGGAAAGCAGCCTGACATACCACGCTATAGATCTAGCCTAGAAATCTCTTAAGTGGATTTGCCTAAGTTTCCTCTGGCTTTAATGGATCGTGTTGTAATTGCATTTGTGACAAGAGTTTCTGGACTGAGTTTGCTGCTTTGTGCTTTAGCCGAAAGCTCCTCTCTTAAATGCTGACTTCAGGTTCTTTCTTAATGATCAAATACTACTGTTTCCTCCTCTCATAGCAGAAGACTGAAAATATGACTCATCTTTTCATATTGATATGCAGAAAGCAGAGCACTGGCATGGGAAATATGAGCCCAAAATAAACCAAGAGTACCATGCAAAAATCACTCCTGCTAAATTTAATTGCTCTTATGTGTGAGTCACATTAATACTACCCTATCTTTCTTTTCTGTACATGGCACTTCACTGATGAAATATTTCAATATGTAATGAAATGGAGCATAATGAAATCTTTCTTGTGAGAGCTTGGAAAGCTGTTGGTTTTGTAAGGTGCTGCAGTAACTGCTATAATATTCAGTGGGACCCTGGACTGATCCATCTCTATCATTACATACTTGATTTCAGAGTTACACTAAATCATGCAGCAGCCAGGTGACTGCTGCTTCAGCTGAGCAGTCTGCAGTGAGTTTGTTTGCATTAGAAAGGGGATAGATTCCAGCCCACCTTTTCTGGTTTACTATAATGATTGCTGTGTCAACATGATCAGTATAAACAAGTAGCTTGGAAGAGAACGAAAATTACTTACTATTCTTTGCCAGCAATAGTTTTGGTCTTCTAACCAGTCATAGGAAACTACATGGTTCGTAAAGTTATGTGTTTGGCATATAAGCACCGATCTAGGGGTCACTGTGTTTTTGGTGGAACCCTGTTCCATGTAAATGTGATTTTAAGTAAAATCAAATAGACGGGCTTAAGGTGTCACTGCTAAATTCTGGATGGGACTCAGAATGGAAGTTTTGTTTATCCTTTAAGCAGATAGTGTTTATTTTTCTCGTAATCACCCTTGAAGAGATTATTGATTCAGAATAATTAGCCAGATATTTCCATGTGATTTAGACAACCTTAGCTTCAATAGACAGGTGACAAAACCAGGGCCAAAATCCAACTCTGAGGTCTACAGTTTGACTCTCTAGTAGGTGGGGTAGCATGTATTGATAAACCATGTGTTAGCTTGCTTTGCAGGTTAATATAAATTAAATTGTACGATCATTCCTAGGTCAGACTATGGCTGCAAGTAGTCTCCAGGTTCCTCTGTGTGCACTTTCACAACACAAAGATGTGAGGGGGGCTATAGACTCCCGGCATCCTTTCCATTCTCCTTTGCAAGTCATGCTACTCTGCCTCCTTCTTGAGGTCACGTCAAAACACACTTATTCCTGCAAGTAATAAATAGCATTTTTAAGACCTGATTTATCATTAAACAAATATTGTTAAGAGTGTATGTACCTTGCCTCCGCTCATGCTCTAGTAAGGTTATGGTAAGGTCACTCTGTCAGTATGAGTATTTCCTATTTTATATATTTTCAAGTTACAACAGAATCAAGGCCAGCATTTTCTCAGGTATGCTTTTGTGCAAAGTCACTGCAAGTACACACATCCCATTTGGTGGTTTGATTACCACTGCTGTCACAGAAGACTATAATGTGCACTTTTGCTTGTTTGGTGCCTAAGGCCCTGTGAAATCCTTGTGGTTGAGCCTGACTTTGGGGTGACCCCGTATGCAAGAAGGGTGCTAACATATCTGTTTCACAATATCAAACTCCAGAAAATGCTCTGCAGCTGAGAAGAAAGACAAGCCAGTCTGTTGTTCAGTAATTATCTTGTGAGGAATCTGCATCCTCATTGTTTTTTAGGGTTTCCACAACAGAAAGAGTTCATTAAAGCTGCTGCTTTGTAGAGCAAATGGCTGATTTCTACAGTGACTCAAAGTATGTTGTATTCTGTGTAAGACTTTCTTGATACCCACTACCTGTCAGAGTTAGAGTACTGATAAAGCATGAGGGACAATTTGGGCTTTTATGTAACCAAATTCAGAATGGGTTTCCTGTTCAACAACCTTATTATAGCCTACATAAATGTCAAAGCAAAATTACCAAACATTAGCTATTAGTTTTAATTTAGGATGTAATTAATATATTGAAGGTTAATATTGAAAGTTCAGGGCATTATCTTCGAATTAAAAAAAAAAAAAAAGATTAATATAAAATGAGTCTTTTGGGACACCTTAATTAAAACCTTGTTAATAATGAGGGTTTGCTAGCACGTGTGAAGTGTGGGAAGCCTGAACCTGCCTTTTGTCTGAGGTTCCTGCTCTGCTCAGTGATAGTTTCATGGACTCCTGTTAATGCTTCCCTCGTTTGCCCTTTTCTCATGAAAACTCTGTGCATTAGATTTGTTTATCTGCATCATTTTCAAGGGAAACTAATCCATTCATTTTTGTGCAGGTGTCAAACTGGTTTGCCAATGCAAGGCGTCGCCTGAAGAATACTGTCAGGCAACCAGATCTTAGCTGGGCTTTACGAATAAAACTGTACAACAAATATGTTCAAGGAAATGCTGAACGACTCAGTGTGAGCAGCGATGACTCATGCTCTGAAGGTTTGTTGATGCTATTTTTATCAGTTTTCAACTGATTAAGATATATTTTGAAAGTATCAGATACCCTGAGTTAGCTCTGATTTCTCACAAAACACTCTCAGTGGATCTGCCTTTGCTTTTTGTGAATTAGGTGCCATATGCAGCCTTGCAAAGTGGGATTGTGTAGGTTAATTGGGGTGACAGTCTGGCTGCATGTTATTTGCCTGTTTCGTATAGCATTGTTATTAGAAAGATAATTGTTAGTTCATTCATTTCTACAAGCTTGTTCCTTTAATCTGCATTAAAGGAAAAAACTGATTACATTTGTTGGTCTAAAGAAACGAGAAATCTCTTCACTGTTACTTTCTGTGATGGAAGGGTTATAGCAATATTACATCATTAACAAGAGAATCTGATTAACTTGAGCAGGGCTTATTTAAGGTGAACTGAATATTACTGTTGCTTATTTTATGTCATCAATGACTTGGATGAGGGAATAGAGTGTACTATCAGCAAGTTTGCTGATTACACCAAACTGGGAGGAGTGGCTGTCACACCAGAAGGCTGTGCTGCCATCCAGAGACCTGGACAGGCTGGAGAGTTGAGCGAGGAAAAATTTGATGAAATATAACAAGGGAAAGTGTAGAGTCTTACATCTGGGTAGGAACAACCCCAGGTTCCAGTATAGGTTGAGGAACAACTAGAGAGCAGTGTAGGGGAAAGGGACCTGGGGGTCCTGGTGGACAGCAGGATGACCATGAGCCAGCCACTGGGCCCTTGTGGCCAGGAAGGCCAATGGCATCCTGGGGTGTATTAGAAGGGGGGTGGTTAGTAAGTCGAGAGAGGTTCTCCTCCCCCTCTACTCTGCCCTGGTGAGACCACATCTGGAATATTGTGTCCAGTTCTGGGCCCCTCAGTTCCAGAAGGACAGGGAACTGCTGGAGAGGGTCCAGCGTAGGGCAACGAAGATGATTAAGGGAGTGGAACATCTCCCTTATGGGGAAAGGCTGAGGGAGCTGGGTCTCTTTAGTTTGGAGAAGAGGAGACTGAGGGGTGACCTTATTAATGTTTACAAATATATAAAGGCTGAGTGTCACGAGGATGGAGCCAGGCTCTTCTTGGTGACAACCAACAGTAGGACAAGGGGTAATGGGTTCACACTGGAACACAAGAGGTTCCACTTAAATTTGAGAAGAAACTTCTTCACAGTGAGGGTGACAGAGCACTGGAACAGGCTGCCCAGGGAGGTTGTGGAGTCTCTTTCGCTGGAGACATTCAAAACCTGCCTGGACACATTCCTGTGTAACCTCATCTGGATGTTCCTGCTCCGGCAGGGGGATTGGACTAGATGATCTTTTGAGGTCCCTTCTAATCCCTAACATTCTCTGATTCTGTGATGTATTTTACAAGACAATGTTTTCCTTAAAATGTGCACTGAAATTCTCTTCCTTATGCAAATTAACAGATGCAGGATTTTTTTAAATAGCACCCTATATTTTTTAATAGAATATTTGTATTAAATCTGTCTGCGGGTACTTTGGTTTAGTCCATTGTGACATGGAGATACATTGACAGGAACAAATACTACAGAACATTGTCAGAAATCTGTATGTGAATTTTTGGAAGATTATGTTTCTCTTTTGGAAGATTATGCTCTCAGTTTCAATTCTCTTTGTTCCAATTTCTGTTTGTACTCACATTTATTTGGTATACACTTCCCTTTAAAAGATTGGTTGTAGGACAATTAAATCATTGTCTAATTCTGAAGTATAAAGTTATTGTCTAGTTTTTATTATATTTATAGCAATTTAAAACATGTAGAGAAGTCCTTTTCTTAACTATTAGGTATTCGATGTATTACTTTATCTTTGTTCTTTTGTTTTCAGATGGAGAAAATCCTCCAAGAAACCATATGAATGAAGGGGGATATAACAAACCAGTTCATCATACTGTGATTAAAACTGAAAGTTCAGTAATAAAAACAGGAGTAAGACCAGAAACAAGTGCCAATGAGGATTACGTGTCACCCCCCAAATACAAAAGCAGCTTATTGAATCGTTACCTAAATGACTCATTGAGACATGTCATGGCTACTAACGCAGCTATGATGGAAAAAACAAGGCAAAGGAATCACTCTGGTTCATTTAGTTCCAATGAATTTGAGGAGGAATTGGTGTCTCCGTCGTCATCAGAGACAGAGGGCAATTTTGTCTACCGGACAGGTAGGGGATTCCTTCTGCATCATTTCTAATACAGCCAGATCTGGTGGATGGTGTCACCTGGGTTAAGTGTCACCTGACTGTGCCGTTTATGAGAGCTGGTAATTCCTGCCTGTCCTCTTGTATGAGAGTAGATCACTCCTGTCCATCCTCTCACATGGGAGTGAATAACTCCTGTCCGTCCTTTCATTCACTGGAGAAGTTGTACCTGCAGTATTGGAGTTAAATGCTGTTATTAACCACTAATGAAGCTGGTTTTCTTTTTGAATGGAGCTATGGGGATGATTTTTGCAATTACACTTATGAGCTGGTTTTGTCAGCACTAAGACAAGCCTAAAGAAGGAGAAGAATCAAGAGCATTCTATTATGACAAGGGAGGACTAGGGGAGGACTAAAGTACCCCATGGCCCCAGCTGGGAGTAAGAGAAGGGCTTTGAAATTTTGAGGTGCCAGTTTGTGGCACTTACATGAGCCACATGTCCCAGAATGGAGTGCACATGAACAACTTCCCCTGTTGTACAGCATATTTTCTGTCCTCAGAGTGCCTTCTCCACAGACTGGCCCTTTGGTGCGTCTCTTTAAAAACACGTGGGTTAGTTTAGATCATTTTCTGCCTCACTGTCCAGACACAGCGCACTGAGCTAAGGGGCCACAGACTTGGCTATTAAATATCTTGGCTTAATGTTTTTCTAAGGGTTACAAATAATTTATTATTTTTGTCTTCTCAATAAAAAAATAAAAGCGTGATTTATATCGTTCACTGTATTACCAGTCAGAGGAGGGCACGTGGGACTGCCTGGTTTGTGCCAGTAAATTGCTGTAAATCAGAGCAAGATCAGGACTTGCTCAGGTCCCTGTGGGGCAGGGGGTGCTGGAAAGCTTCTCTTGTGAAGCTTGTTCTGTATGTCTTCGGGGATGTAAGGCAAAGGCTGTCCCCTTGTCTTAGAAACAACTGAAGTTTCGCATCCCGAGCTCTGGAGGTCTTTGCCAGCATCTCAGGATTTCCACCCATCACAGCAGCCCTTCACATTGTCCCAGGGCCGTTTTGGGGGCGATTATTCTGCCAGGGACCACCCTGTGGGCAACATCGTGTTTGGGATGGCTGGATATTGCTGAAAAGTACCGGAGGGCTTTGCACTAAAGTTGATATAGATTTAGATGTTGTACTTGGTTCCCCTTGGCTTCCCTTTCAGGCAGGTTCAGGTGCCTCTCGCCCCTGCAGCCTCTCAAGTTTGTAGCTTTTGCTCTCTCTTTCCTGGCACATTTCAGGTGATTTTTTTGTCCCTCTGATGGGGCCACAAGAATTTCAGGAGGCAGAATGCTCTGGTGGAGGTGGGAGGACATTGGTGCATGCATATTGTCAGGGGATGACTGAGGGGACAGTCGGGACTGCGTAAAGAAACAGGATCTTGTTGGGAGCAGGAATAGTGCAGGCACAATTAATAAGCTTCAAAATTAACTCTATTTATTTAGCGCTTTTTTTTTCCAACATACCAAGTGCATTTGGTCTGCATTATGGGCATATTGTCTGCCAAGTTTTATTTTTAAGTGAAAAGTAACTCAAGAACAGATGCAGCAGCTCAGATATCTAAACTTCTGTTTTTCTGTACTTTTATACCATAGCTTAAAAATGGACACAATGACTTTTTAAAAAGTGTAATAAATGTGCTACTAGATTAAGTTCTCCTTGCCAAGTTTCAAGCTGCACTGAAAAAAATACGGTCTTTAATGAGAAGGCTAAGACAGGCACACTGTAACTGCATGAGTTGACAGGCTGGGCTGGAATGACTAAAAACCAGTACATTTGTCCTTAAAGTTCATAACTGACATTCCTGGAACTACTTTTGAGATCATATTGAAGTCAGTTCTTAAATATCTTTGTTAACAGTTTAAAGTGCTATGGCCTTTGATGAGAATGCACCAGCTGGTCTCAGGATATAGTTTTATTCTTTTTTACTCTTCAAAAGCAGACAAGCAGTTGCCTGCTGATAAAAAGAAAAAGATCATGTGCACACAGTATATTATTTGGTGTATTCTTCGTCTGTATGTGTGCACATTCAGGAAATAATAGGTACAAATAGGTTTTTTTCAGCTGCAAGATTAGAGTCACATTAATGATTTTCTAGTGATATTGTAACATGCAGGAATTGAGCCCTTCATGAACAAAGCAGATATTTTGAAGTTATCATCCATTCATGAAACCTATTTACAAATAGATGAGACTGTCCAAATGATTGTTCGATAGGAAGAGATAAATAAGGGCATTTTAATTTTTTATGTCTTTTCTCTCTAATTTCAACATCTGGAATGGTAGTTCTCAGTGCCGTCATGTAGTAGACCTGCATCTGTGTTCTCAGAAATAGCTGCAGTCTCTTTTGCTAAGCAAAATAAAAGGATATAGCTCACTGTACCACTCATACCCTCTGGAAAGCATCAAGTGTATTTTTAAGTGATATATTTCTATTTATAGGGAGCTCCCCACCATAGTTTTTTTGTTAAGTGAAACAGCTAATTTTTAATCCAAAGCAGCTGAAACAGAGTTATGAAGTCACTACTAGGTATTTTAGTTAATGAAGACATTTTGAACAGTATATCAAAAAGCACAGAGTAAAAACTGATTGACACTTCGCTTTTGAGAAATGTTTGGCAAGGTTGCCGTGCTTCTAAGAGCAAGCAGTCATTGGTGTTGAGGCTAATTCTTTATTGTGTTTCCCTGGACAAGCAACTTTTCATAGCAGATCATGAGTAGAAATCTTACTCACTGCATCTGGTTCGTGTTTTGGGCTGCTCCCTGATTGCAGGTACATCAGTGTGTCTGAGCGACTTTGCTCTCCCAGTGCCCAGGCTCAGCGCGGTCATGTGCGTCTCAACAGTCTGCGCCAAATTAACAGGGTACGAGTGCAGGGTCCAACGACAAAACCAAGAAATTGCAGTTTAAAGTTTATAAGGAAAACGGGTTGTACAGTTTCCCATTTCGGTCATTAACATGCTTATAAACACGGGACCATATGCTGCTCTCGCTTCATGCAACTGGGAAATCCCATGTAAAGATCAAGGGCAGGCTATAGAACCAGCGACCGGTCGCTTTTTACCTCTGCGGGGTTATTGTGAGCTCCTGGGCAGCGGCCGTAGTGCTGGGGCGGGAGCAGCAAACCCAGGCCGGGTCCCTCGCAGATGCGGTGCCTGCGCTGCCGCCTCCCCAGCCGCTCTGTCCTGCTCCGGTCGGGTGGCCGGGGATCTGGGGACCCGCCTTGGGAGAACGGAGCAGCCGGGAAAAAGTGCAGCAGTGCTTGGGTATGTCACATATGTAAGCGTTTCTGTCGTAAGCTAATATGCTTATGTATATAACGTGAATGCGTTCACTTAAGGCAGAAAATTTCAGTTTGGATTAATCCTAGTGCAGGTATAATATATAAACATATATAATTTGTCAAATATGTTTCTTAAACTGATCACCGAAAGGCTTGGTTCAGTGTTTTTGTTTAGTTAAAAATCCACGTTGGAGAACAAGTTTTCATTAACTCCTTGGCATGCTGTCATTCACAGCAGGTTCACCCTGTGACAGGGATAACTAAAACCAGACTTGCCTATCTGTATTTGTTGTACAAACGCACACAGAAACAACAGTATGACTGCAGCAAGTGCTCCAGAAATCTGCAAGGAAAAGATGAAATAATGTTTATAGTGAGGCTGGATGTAAATCTAAAGCGGCAATGTCAGTCTTTGGTTTAGGGATCACTAAACCGCTGACTTTGTAATCACGCTGCACTGCTCGGCGAGTACCCTGTCGGCAGTTACCTGCAGAAACAAAATGTTCTGCACCGTTACACTGAAAGGAAATGAAAAATCCCAGCTTTCTGGGATATCACTGTCTGGTGAGCTGCGTTTGGTGAATGAAAGGAAAAATTAAAATGAGAAAGAGATGAAATGGCAACAGAGGGAGTTTTCTAACTTTTTTTAACGTAGGCAGATTTTCATTGATTTCACTTTCTGTGTTACTTAGCACAGTAGTAAAGCCAGAACAAATAAAAATAGTGAGGAAACTAAAGACTTGCAAGCCAAGAAAGGAGGGTGGCTTTTAAAAAAACTCTTGAATGATTCGAATTGATTTTTGAAGATGTTTGATCTCTATTTTTAGATGTTTATATTCAGGAGCGTATTGGGTTTCTGACGTTTTCATTACTGCTGCCTTTTTCTTTCCTCTCGCCTTCCTTTCTTTCTTTCATTTGAAGGCTGCAAAGTTTGTGATTTATAAAGCATGATCCTGTTACGTTTACTGCAGCACACAGAGCACCTCTGATGAGACCCTCAGCACGCTGCAGGATCAGGCCCACATTCCTACACAGCACTTATGTGGGAGGGTATAGCCATGCACATAAGTACTGTATAGAGACACACGCGAGCTGCAGAACAGTGCTGTGATTTTGTGTGGTCCTTGCCAACTTTTCCTCGCAATTTAACATTTTTAGAAATTAACATGTAATTTAAAAATGAGCTATAAAATTTAAAAGCATAATATGAACACAATGAAACCTGTTTTCAGAAACAACTCAAGGGACCTGCAAAAACTGCTAGCACCAGTGACTTCTGCAGGTTTGATCTAAACTGTACTGGAGGCCTTGGGGATACTTTAAAATAAATGGTAACCTGGGAGAGCTGAAGGAGGTCCTTGTTGCAGATCCTAATGTCATCCAGAAGTGAAATGGAAAAGGGGAATGTCAAGTACAGTATTAAATGCACACAGCAGCATAACTGCAATTTGAAGGTTACACAGCTAAGATCGTATTTCTGCAGGAATTTTATTATTACATGACCCGATTCGTCAACACTGAAATAGCATGGAACTGAGAGTTGAGGATTGCATTTAATTTACTGTTCCATTGGTTTTTTTTTCTAAAGAAAGATTAAAAGGAAACGGCTTTACTACAGGGACGGTGTCAGGTTTAATATACCAGATGTGATAGCCCAAACTTGAGAATTTTAAAGATCCTGCCCACTCCTTGCAAGTTAAGCTGTTTGTTCACTTTCTGCATTTCTTTCAGTTTGAACAGCAAAAATCAAATAAGCTCTTTTTTCTTTCTAATTCCCTTTAGTTTCTCAGTTTCTCAGTGTTTGAGCTGCAAGTGGAATGGGTTGGGATTATTTCCTCATGACCCTGAAAAATGGTGCTTCATCAAAACAGAATCTTTTTTTGTGGAAAGGTAGCAGTTTCAACCAGAAAGTGTCTCAGGTGGGGGAACAGAGGAGGAGAGTGCTGGGGGCACTGGGACCATCGGTGGCGCCAAAAGCAGACCCACTAGCAGGAGAACCTGCACTCCTGGCAGTCCTGGCTCTTCTGAGCCATTTCTCTCCACTCCCTGCTTTTAATAGTCATTTTTTTTGGGAAAAGGGAGCACATGTTTTCTTGCAAGTGCTGGGTGCAAACACTGTGCATCCTTGTTTTATCTGTTTGTTTTCAGATGCAAATGAGTATGAATATTTTGGGCCTTTTTTGTTGGTTTTTTTTGGACTCAAAATATTAAAGATTCTGGAGACTGGGCTGTGTGTGGGTCAGCTGAGCTTCTAATTGCAGTGTACTATGTGAATACAATTTGGGTGTAATTGCTGCGGAGACCCCACAGGGCAGAGGAGGTGCATGTGCACCTCTGCTGGTTTTACTTCTGTTGGTGTCACGGCAAATTTTCCACGTACTCCAGTAAAAACTGGCTCGAGACAGTTGTTTGGCTGCAGAGGATTTTCTTCAAGTCAGTTTGCTTCAGGGCAGCACGTCTCATGACTCCTGACAGCTTTATCATCGCAGAGAATGAGATGTTCTTGCATGAATGATTTGAAATGGAAAAGATGACAACATCTGACCAAAAAATCAGACAGACCAAAAAAATTCAGGGGATGAGCCATGTTTCCATGGCCGCAGGTTGCTGCTGCCCGTGCCGGTACAGCAACCCGCCTCTGTATCTCTGAGACCATTAAAATTTCCCTAACGCAAATATTCGCCGCAGCGGCCAAAAAAGCAGCAGACCCCTGCGCTTGCCCAAGACCTCTCTCAGACACAGCAGGAAAAATGTATGGTGCTGTCACCAATTGCTAACAACTATATATTTTAATACTCCTTTTTAGAGTTAGCCAATGCTCCAGGCCCTAGTCAGGGCTGTTCCCTGGCAAGCCTTGGGCCTCCATCATTTAGTGAAGGTGTGTGCTCAAAGAGAAAGAAATATTTATCCCCATTTTCCCATTGTTCAAAATGTCTTCAGAATTATGCTTGGTCTTAAAACCTGGGGCCAGCCCAAATGTGAATGTTTCAGGAAATTATGTGCATGGAAAAGCACATGATCGTAAATCAGACTGTTTTCTCATTTTAGCAGTAGACTGCATGGCTAGTAATGAATATAATAGGGAAATTAGTAAGAAAATTAGCAGTTAATTTAAGGAGTCTTTAAAGAGTGTGTGAAACTACAGCTTGGGAAAACTGATTTAGGGAAATGGATGTGATTGCTTCTCCTCTTCCACTGCCTGAGCAGGTTTTTCCCCAGTAGCCAAATTTCTGTGCAGATCTCTTACACCAGACATCAGGCTTCAGTGCTGCCTTGCAGCATGTCAGCTGGCCTGGCTTTTGCACCAATTCAGGGATCCTCAGCCTTGCAAACACCATCTGGCTGCAGCCACTGCCTCTGCGAGCAGGTGGGTGCTTTGCAAAAGGCAGCACTACTCAAATGAGCAGGGCAGATAAGGAGGTGAGGTGACAGGAGTGGAGCAGCAGAAAGCCCTGGGAGCTGCAGGCTGGTGCAGCAGCCAGGGATGGAGCGGTGCAGCAGTGGGCAGGAGCACAGGTTTGTGTCCTGTGGGTTGTCCCCCATAGCCTGGCTAAGGAACATGAAAAATATGGCACAATTTTAAAGAAGAAAGAGGGGAAAAGAGAAATAAAACACAAGACTGTTTGCAAAGACAGAAACACAGAAGTGTGTGTTATCAGCCCATCAGGACTGGCTTTGAAATCACACACTTTTTATATCACTGATTGGAAAGTGCTTTTGAGTGCAAAGCCATGGCTGGAGGCAGATCACCCTGCTGCTGGGTTGCGAGCAAGACTTGTGCAGGCTCCAACACCGAAATGTGCCCATTCTGCCCATTGAGGCTCACCTGGGTCTCCAGCCAGCTCAGCCCCTGCACCGAGACATCTGTCTATGGCACCTGCGTGGAGAACAAACATTACAGGGACAAAAAACAGTGGGTTATTTTTACGTGTGAAATCTGTCATCTCCTTCACAAGGAACTGCTGTCTTTGGTGACACTTAATAACATGCTCATCTGTGTGCAATACAGCAAGAAGTGACCAGGAGGGGACGGGGTGCAGGAAAGTCAGGCGCAGACGGGGAGGGGGCGGTAGCAGTAGGGGGACGAGAGCTGGACTTTTCGCATTCTGGGGCAGTAAATTTAAAGGCATGGTGAGCCCATAAAAATTTCACTTCTTTCTGGAAAAACATCTGAATTGAAACTTCATACATGGCATGGGGTTCCTGTGTGTCCCGGCCTCCTTCCGCTGCTGGGGAGAAAAAATGCGACTTCGGGTAATGTCCTGGTAGATTGTGCTTGTAGTGCGGACTGTCCCCCACGCAGTGTTACAGTGCTGCTGTTCATGTTGCTGTAGTTAAGGCTGTATCTGTGTTTCCATTAGGACCCTTTTAATCCACAAATTTATGACCCAGCTGTAAAAATTCAATCCAGACTGAAACTTGGCACGGGCAGTGTTCGTTCTCCCATCTGTGGAAGGGATTTAAGCAGGTACATCCCAGTAATAACCATCCGAGCTAGGCTTGTAAATTTGCAGCATGATGACTGCTGAATAAAACTGTTAGCTTCTCATTGTTCCCGGAGTTTGAAATTTTTTATGTCCATGGTGAGTGTAGTGCCAAGCAGCTTGTTTGTATTCAATCAATAAAAGTAATGTTTTGGGTTTTTCTGCATTTGCATTCACGCACAGAACATACCTTTTCCTTATCATGGCAATATTTTGATGTGGGTGGCAAACACTTGAAACTCTGCAGGGTCTTTCTCCAAAGGGGATTTGATCACTCTCAGGTAGCACCAGAAATTGTATTCACACTGATGCAAACAATAGAATTTACCTATTGATTGTAATAGAAAAAAATAAGGAAATAAAAAGATCAGATTGTTTTCTTTTGAATGGGATTTTTTATTGGATTCTTCTTAAAATACCTTCAAAACTGATTCAGTAATGAATTGCAAAAATAGCTTTAGTGATCATCGCTTCTTCCCATTTTATTTTTATTTTCTAAAACGCTACACTGAATGTGTCTGACCAGATAGACTAGTAATCTTATCTGATCCAGTAAATCCTATTTCCCTTTGCAGGTTTGTGGTTTTCGAAAGTAATTGTGTAACTTTAAAAAACTCCTTTATGTGTTTAACTGAAATTTTTTAGGTCATTTGTCCATAATGCGAATACCAGAAACATAATGATAAAAGCAGTTTAGTGAGACCAGACTTCTGATCTTCCATGTGTATTCACAGAGAAGCTTTAGGAGGAGGGAACTGGCACAATTTGAGCAGTGGATTGAAGGGGGAACCTGGAATCTCTATGTGGACTGATGTTCGTCTGTGGATGACTTTATACCCGACCACTTGGAAAACTCCTTGATTGTATTGGGAAAATGTGGGGATCCAATGAGTATTGTTTGTGTATGAGACTTTGCCATCCTGATGGAAGAAGGCAGTGCTCATGAAAACACCTGGTCTGGAAAAATGTCCCTTCATCTGTGAAGTTCAGTTTCTAATTTCTAATTGTCGAGAAAGAGAGAAGCAGAGTTGAGTCTGTTTTATTTAATCCACTTCACTCCAAACTTTAAAATTTGAATATGAGATACAATGGGTAGATGTGGAAATTATCAGTGATACTAAAGACCATTTGAGGTCTTTTATGCTTTACAGCATTAAATTGGCATCAGATAGCCATGTAAAATTTGTTAAAGGAGAAATATGTCCTAACAGTCCAAGCACGCAGAAGGCTTGTATAATATAAGTGAGTTTTATGTGAGCTACAAAAAAAGAAGCAGGAGTTTAAAGCAGGAAAGTAAACTGGAGAAGTAAACTGCATTGTAGAAAATCTGGAAAAAGTAAAAACAATTCAAACAGGAAGAGATCAGATAAACAGCTAGAGCTGGAACAGCTGAAAAGAAACACACAAAAATAGGTAAAGCGAAATTGCAACAAGCCATGAAATGTGTTTTCCTTAATTTTTCACAGTGGCCTTGAAACCTGATGTTGGAGACTCTATCTCTGTTCTTTCACTGATGGCCAGAAGTTGAGGTTATGATGACCAGATCATTTGGTATGGCACTGGCATTCCAAGTTAAAAGGGATTGCCAAGACTCTCAGTTATGACACTAAAATATACTGCTATTTCTAGGGCCAATTTTTAGTCCCTCCCTCATGCCTCCACATTGATTTAGGCAACAGATGCATGAAAAGCAAAGCAACACTCAAAATAATCCCTTAGCTAAAGCTGGGGAAGGCTGGCTAGTGGGCTGTAGCCAAAATTCCTTAAATGTTACAATGTTTTACATTTCTAAATGTAAAAACTTTCTTTCCAATGTGAGGTACCAGCCAAATGTCTTAGTTACGGTATCTCAGAGTAAAAACTGGCATATGGCCTTGTGGTCATTCGTGGGTATTGACAGATTTACACCATTGAAGATCAAGTTATGTGTTGTCGGTTTCTCCATCTCCCCTTTACTTTGTCAAGCTTTTTTTTTCTCTCAGTTACTATTTGTCAACTTAAATTCAGTTTGCTGGAAAAATGAAGGCTCTTCACGACCTGGCTCTTCAGAAGCAAATTGCCTCAAATTCTTTATGCTAGCCAAGGTATTTTGTAATGCATTGCAAAACAGCAGCAGGATTGCTTTCCTTGCACTAGATGTACTTTGTGGGCTAGACGCTGTGGGCAGTTTTAATGAGATCTTGGTGTGCTGGAGAATTTCTCTCAGCCGTTGACTCTAGGGAGACTTTTCATTCCTTGCTCTTCTAAGTGCTCTTCTCACCCAAAAGAGCAGGGTCTGGCTTTGCCGCATTGTGGGCCAAGTCATGGGGAGTCTGGACCAGTGGCTGCTCAGGGAACAGGTCCTGGTGCTGGTGTTCAGATTGCACTGTCTGTTTCCCACTATTTGTGGCAGTTTTGCACAGGCAGAGCAGCCCCAAGGTGATGGGTTGCCCTCTACACGAGCACACTGAAATTAATTGCCCTACTTTTCTTCCTCTCATATTGTTTACCTGATGTAGCAGTTGGTTATTGCATTGTTATGGGCTTCCTAATCACTGAACCTTGGTCATACTGGATGTTTAAAGACACTTTTTGAAGTGGGGAGAATCCCCAAAAAAGCTGTCCTGCTCTGGCCAGCTCCAGAGACAGTAGTGGTGTTTGTAAACTGTACACTCTTTCATATATCTTTCATATATATATATATATATATATATACACACACATATACATGTACACATATTTCCTCAGCATTCTATTATGATGTTGATGTCTCTGGAATTCGAGCCTGCCGCCTGGCAGTTTTGCTGGACTTACTCCTTCAGCTTAGAGCTGTGCAGTAGTTCACCGCGGCAGGGAATTTTGCAAAGACAGAGGAAAAGAGGCTCTCAATGGTGTTATCCACAAATGGTATCTCCCTCTCAAGTCCTGTACCTCACTGAAGTGCTCACTCCAGCTTGCCCAACAAAGCCCAAAATCCTATTAATGGAGGTCAGCAGAGAAGACGAGGTTGACCTGCAGGTACTGATCCCACTGATCCTTTGTTTTATGCAAAGGCCTTTTGGCTGGGTAAACCAAAGTAGAGAAATGCTTGTTTAAACATTTTAAATTAAAAAAAATGGCAGATGTCTTTATAAGAATGTTTTCTTTTTAGTACTGCCTCCCAGCATTTCTGCTGCTGTTTTTACTCCTCGTTTAATGAGACTGTAAGTGATAATTTCTCCTGGCTACAAGCACACATAAACATTAATTTGTGTTTGTTACATTTGTTGTGGATCTATAGAGAGAAAAGGTCATCAATATTTCTCAGTCCTCTGTACCTCACATCCCTGATTCTCTGCCCTGTTAATTCAAAAGGGGCTAATAATTACATCTGATGTCGGACTCGAAGTGCTTCCAGCTTCATCTGATAATCAAGGGGCAGGCACTCGGATGTTTTAAAACCAAACCTTTGGAAATGCTTGATGTTGGACAAAGCAAAAATCCAATGCGCCAAGATCTGGTCTGTTTTTTGAGTGTTTTGGCCCCAGAGCATGCTACATGGTTTGACACACAACGTTCATGTGTTTGTAAAACTTTCCAAACTTCATTTGGTGAACTCCAGCTGCTTTCAGTGGGATCTTTGCTCACAGATCAAAGACTGTGACCCTCAGAGAATGTAAGTGCTCATACTTGGGTACTGCTCTTCCTTCATTCCTTGCACAAAATAGGAAAAATAAAGGCTTTATTCAGCCCCACGGTACTGCTGTACTTGCTGAGGTTTGAGGAGCTATGTCATCTCTCTACGGGTGTCGTGGCTGCTCGCAGACATCCCTTCCCTGCCCAAAGCAGTGGCAACACCCAGCCCCATATGAGCCCACCAAAACCCTGTCCTGCCATATGGCCACATCCTTCTTCTGACCCATCCCAACAGCCTCCAGGCAGCAGCTCCATGCTCCTGCTGCACCAAAAATCCTTTGATGGGGAGTGTGGGACATGGCTGTGCTTGGACAAACTTGGCTTGAGCAGCTGGTCCCTGCTAACTGTGACCCACAGAGAGGCTGCATACCACCATGCAACACCTCCTGCATGCAAAAAACCAGCCTATGGCCTTGGCTGGAAGCAGGAGATCTCAGCAAAAAGCCAGGTCTGGATGAGCTGGGTGAAGGGCAGCAGAGGAGGGCTGGAGCAAGGGATCTGAAGAGGGTAGTGGGGAGAGGTGGGTTTGCACTGCCCCTCGGAGTGCAAGGGATGTGCGTGCCATGGGTTATCCAGTAACAGGGCTCACCTTCATCCTGGGCGAGCTCTGCTCCATCCGAGGATTTTGCTCCCTTGACCCCTTATATCTTTAGAGCTGGATTATGAGTTTAGGAAAGTCAAATGCCCTGAGATCACAGATATAGGGTAACTGTTTGTAGAGGAGAGGAGGAGAGAGAAAATCAACAAATTCATGCGATATATTGTATGTCATCTGTACGTGACACTCCGAGACCTTCAAATGCTTAAACTAAAGACCAAAATATAATTTAGTTAGTAAAAATATACCTTAGTTATAATAAAATGATAATAGTGGAACTTGGCAACAGAGCAGCTAATAAATACTACACTTTTGAAATGTGCCTGGGATCCAAGTACATACTCTTTTACGGTGTAGCTAAAGCATGTGGCAGGACATGCTAGACCAAGATTTTCTTTTTGTCTTTCCAGTGGAAAACTAAAGTTCTTTGTTTAAGTGAAGCCCATTGGGAATTTTTCTTAAGTAAAACAAGGAGCTAAAGAATTCCATTCCCTTTTGCCAACTTTTTTCCTCCTTCAAGCCAAATTATCGATTAATGGGGCATTAAATGTCAAATACTGCCTAGTTATATTCATACCCTTTTTTATTTAGGCTCCTTCAATACTTTCTCATTGGTGCTTCAAACACAGCTAGATTAAAAGATGAGATACTTTACTGGGAAAATGCTACCTATTCTAAACCTTTTTTGCCATATAAAAATAAAGGTCAGTAATATGAACCTCATTAAAAGTGCATACTTAACCCTAGCTTGGATTTTTTAAAAGAAAAATTCTATCTGTACTCCTTTAAGATCTTCTTCCTGAGCTTCCTTCTTTGCCTTCTTCATTCGCTGTCTCCATTTTGGTGCCCTATAGTTTTGCCAGCAGAGCAGCCAAGTGAATGCCTGACCATATTTTTCTCTGGCTCTGGTGAAACCGTGATCTGACAATAGAATACTTTTCTCTGGGCTTTCCTTCTTTCCCTGGGGAACCATACTTCAAGGGCAACCTGCTTGTCCAGCATATGAACATGTGGAAAATCCACTGCTATGCACTAATGATTTTCAGATGGGCAATTGTTGCTGAAAACCATCCCAAGATCAGCAGCTTCTCCTTTACAGCACCTAACCGCTTTGGGATTGCATTGCTTGGAGCTGATCTGGAATAAACCCTTTGCATTTATGTGTAAGGTGATGACATGAACTGCATCACACATGTAGCAACAAAATATACGAGAAAAGGAGGTAGAAGTTGCAGCTGTGGTTCTTTTTTGGCCATTGCAATATGCATCAAAATCTGACACTTATTTTAGCTTGAAAACATAAATGTAGGAAAAAGTTGAGCTACGCCAAAGATGCGCGACAGCAAGGCAGAAGCACCCTAAATACTGTCCACAAGATAATCACTTTCAAACTTTTGTTTTAAATATTTACAAGGAAACTTGTCACATGCCAGGAGACAGAAAAATGAGTTTTAAATTTTAAATCATGTCTATTACTGTTCTTCTCAAAACAGCATTCTTTTTAAACAACTTTCACTTTTAATCTGTAATTAAAGCCAAAGTTTTCATTTTCAAAGCTTGCCCTTGGACTAAAATAACATGGAACATTTTTAAACATTGATCAAGCTGCTGTAGATGCATTTTATTTAAACCACAAAGCCTGAAGCTGGATTCCTCGCTTTGCCAGGTCGGCTACGAACTGTAAGTGTGGCAGTAATGACTGCAGAGTCCTGGATGCTGCACTAGCAGCGAGGAGGGTTGTTTTTCTGGAGTCATTCCTCCCTTTGGGCCCTAATCATGAATGACTTAATCTCTGTGTATGATCAAATGTCGTGCAAGTTACTGTGCAAAGAAAAATCAAGGAATGCTTCTCATCCCTGCATGCCTTACGTGGAACTGCTCTGCCTGCCCAGCAAGCAGTTGGAGTGCGGTGAGGGCAGCAAAACCACACACACAAATTGACCAGAAGCAATATAAAAAGAGGGAGACAAAGCAAACAGAGAAAACTTTGAAAAATTGGATGTGCACATTGGATTTGGCTGTGCTTAGACAGCTCCGGCTTGTCAGGGCTGCACCAGCTGGAAGGGGCTTTTGACCAGGGGAGGATACAGGAGGGATACATTCACCATAAAAAAACAAAAGCGTTCCCCAGTATTTCCTCTGGAGAACTGGCCATAAAGGTAGTTTCTAGTGCATGTTTCTGTTAGCTTTTTTCGTCTTGGAAAGAAAACATTTACTGTTGATGGGCGGATCTCGAGAAGTTCAGGGAATCAATGGTGCTTAGTCTTTTTATCCTCTTGACCTAATTGCTTGTGTGGTGTAATTCTGTCCTTTCAGAACATGTTAAACCACTTTCACTTGAAACCAAGACAGAGATTTTCATTAGTTGTGATATTAAGTACAAGGAACTTTTCTTGCTATGTTTTGTTTTTTTCTTAGAGATCCAGCAGAATACAGGGGGTGAAGTGTTGCATAACTGTCTCTGTATTTATACAGACCTCTTCCATGGTCTTTTAAGTTTCAACAAAGTTTTCATTTATGTTAAGTGCCATTCTCAGTTAAGAGTGAAGAAAGGACTTAGAGTATCTGAGTTGTTTTTCTCATCACCAACACCCTGCGGCCACTGCAAGAAATTCTGTCTGTCTTTCCATGCCCTGGTGTGGGGACAAATTGCTATAGCAGGGCTCTCACACAGAACAATGACTAGTAGCAAATGGGGAGTAACTTGACTCAGGCGCTGAACTCCTCCAGCTGTCAATGGAAGCTACACTTGTTTGTCCAGGGCAGTTACTGGAATAGTCATTTAGCTCTTTTGAGATACTTTCCATCCCTTTAGTACGGACAATGGACTTAAAAGATGTACCTCGCTTTTCAGGTAGGTTATGGCTGGAGTATCATTTTAGCTCTGGGAGGCAAAAGATAGACAAAAAGGATGGGGGTGAATGGAAAAAGGAAAACTCACAGCCAGGAAATAAATACAAGTGGGAAAATAAAGAACAGAAACTTTTGGAAGACTGTAAAGAGAGAAGAATGCTGAGAGAGGACAAGAAAAGGGGAATGCAGAAATAGGACAAGAATTAAAAGGAAGAGGAAGGGAGAGAGCAATGCAGTGGAAGGAAGAAGAAAGAAAAGAGATCACAGGGATGAAGGGAAGAAGAGAAAATACTGGGGAAGCAGACGTGATGGAAATACCGGTAGGAATCTGGAGTGTAACTGGGAAGGGCTCTAGAATAAATGAGGGAAGCATAGGAGATATTAGCATTTTTCACTATTCAAAATTAGAAATTTGACATTTCTTGCTTTCAAAGTGTTTGACAAACAAGGGTCGATATCATTCAAGATAGATATTTTACCACTCTTCTTGGAAGGCACCTTTGAGTCTGATTACTATGTCTTGGCATTTTTTTCCATGTTATACAGGGTAAGAGCAAATACAGAAATTCCAGAAAAGGGCATGACCTTGCTTAGAATACAAAGCAAATTAATCCAAACTGTTGCTCAGAACTCGAGGAAAAAACAGAACTTAGTCTAGGACTGGGAAATACTCTAGTTCTGGTGGCAGTGGGGGTGTCTCTTTGTGCGGGGTGTGTGGTTATTAATTTCCCAGTTTCTTGGTCCCTGACTAAGCTGGACACGAAAGTATAGACGTTTTTTCATACTTTGGCTTAATCATACCCAACCCAGACTTTGGCAAATCCCACCAAGACCTGGTTTGAAAAACTGTAACTAGTTTTGAGGCTGCTGTAAGACAGTTTGGCCAAAAGTGGAGGCTTCTCTGACCCAGCGTTCCTGAAACATTGAACTTCTCCCAGGTCTACTCCTTCCTGTAAATTTTGCAGATCAGATCTCCTGTTTGAAAATTCTTCAAGTTATCATCTGTATGTTGCAGGCAGAAAAATCTTATTAACCTGTTGCATAGTTGGCTGAGGGTAACAAGTCTGTCCTCCTCTGAGATGAGCATTGGTCAGGAGCACAGAAAGGACATTCCCCAGGATGGACTGATAGTCTGATCCTGCATGGCAAATCATGCATTCCTATATAGTTCACGATATATAGGAACCTAAAATATGTCATGCCAGATCAGATTATACATATAATTTTCAAGTTCAACAAAAGGTTTTGTTTCTTTTTCCCCCATCATTTTTTAAAGAAACAGAATTTCTCTGAATTAAAAACATAATTGGTGATGACGAGTGGGTGGTTCTGTTTACCCTGCCACATTATATAGTACCACTTTTACTCCTTGTTTGGATAGCAGTCACAAGACCCAGATATCAAGCTGTGAAAGTATTTTTCTTGCAGCAGCCTTTCTTTTTTTGGCAGGCATTGGCTTTGGAGATGCCTCGCATTTTGTCATGTGATTGGACTGCTGATGAGGTTTCTGTGCTGCCTCGTTTTCTTGGATTCCATCTGAATTAACTCTTCTTTAGGTTGCAATTGTTAGCACACTTCCGAATGAGTGGGGTTTTGTATCATGGTGTCATGAGCTCCTAATACTTAGTCTCTGTAAGAAAACAGCCCGTAAAGAAGGAATTTCCTACATTTGTTCCACGTGACAAAAATCTGTTTTCTGTACCTCCAGCTGTCCACATCGAAAACACATTCCTTCTTCACAGTAATATTCATTCCTGAAGCAAGGGAAAATTAGGGGAAATGACTAGTATATAATCGCTCCATCTAAAAACATCCAGCTTAGTCTTGTAAACACATAAACTAGTTCTTTGTAAACAAATGTCTTAATTTTCTTTAAACTGAATATTTAGATGTCAAAGATAGAGAAGCTGGATATGTTCAAACACATATGGTTCCTATTGCATCAGAGACTTTCTTAATTTTGGTATTCTAATTGAAAAGACATTTTTGAAAGCATGCTAACTTCACAGAAACTAATCTATCTGACCTTCTGTCTGGTCTAGGTTTTATTTTTCCATCTGTCACCATACTCTGGAAACATCTTCCACTTCAAATGTGGAAGCAGTAACAATATCCCTCATGGACTTTGAATTGCCCTCGATACTTCCAGTGCTTGACATGGAAGTGCTGTTTGGGGTAGTTGTTGCTGGGGAGCTGACAGGGGGTTAAAGGGGAGAGAATTGGGAGGAGGAAAGGAATGCAAGTAGGGACTATAATTTATTCAGTAGTTTTTACCTTATTCTTGTACAATTTATAACACAAAATGCCCTAGGCTAAATAATATCTTTAACTGGACGAAATTTCTGTCCACATCAGAGAAATACTGCATGTCTGCTTTAAAATATAAGCTATTTTATAAATGTCATGGAACAATTACTTGCCTCAGATAAGGCAAAATTTCAATTTGGCATTCAATATATATTCATTTTTCCTCCTACAAATAACAGTCAGAAAACTATTAAGTTTACATCTGAAATAGGTACATTTGAAATAGGAAACACATTTGTATTTCAGGCACTGCCATTAGGTTTTCTGCTATTGTGGGCTTTAACTGCAGGTGCGTGCTCGGCAGAGAGCTGGGCAGGCTGCGATGGGGCGGGATGTCTTTGCATCTGAGTCAGAGCCCCCTCTCCAGCAGCACCTGAGCCCTTTGCCGCGCAGGTGCTGGGCTCGGGGCTGCTGCACTGCGTGAACCAGATGTGCCGCCAGCTTTGGTCTGAATTCCGTGTAAATCCACCTTTCCCAGCCATACAGAATACTTAACAATGAATTGCCTTTTTAAAATCCACTAACGTGTACGATATAAAGTCCACAAAGGTCACAGAGGTCAATTTATTTATTAAATGGAAATACTTGGGCCCAGAACCGTTATGAATCATTTTGGTGTTTTAAGTTCAGGATGTAGAGTAAATTATTCCAAAAATAATGGTAGCCAAATATCATTCCCTCCAAATGTTTGTGTAATATCTAGTTATCTGTGGGCAGATGACTGCTATGTATAATCAGAGGCAGACTTTTGTCAAACTGAGACTAAGTAAACACAGCTGAACACAAGCAAGTTGGACTACAACTTTTTTGAGTTTTGTCAGTGCTGTTATGACCTTGAAAAACGAGCATTGCTTCAGAGAAATCTGCTTTCAATACGGGAGAATTTTTAGTGTTTCAAATTAACAAGTGTTGGTTGGAAGTTTGTTCTGTTTAATTTTTTTTTTTTTCTCCAAATAAATGAAAAGTGTGTATTTGCCCAAAGGAGGGCATCCTTTCTACTGCTTAGAAAATAGGAATGTTTCGTAAAGGAACATCCTACACATACCTACTAACAACAGTTGAAGTGCTGTAAACTCATCTGAAGCTTCATTATATAATCAGAGAAAATTTTATTTCCTTAAAATATAAATGCTTTTTTTTTTTTTTTTAAATGTGCTGTGCAAGTAAACATAGCATTTAGGCAGTAGATTTCATACTACTACATATCCAGATACTGTTTTCATCATTTTTGAAAAAGTAATACTTCCATTTATGAATTTTGCCCATTTTTCTAAAACGCACTTTCCTACTAAACATTTTCTGCAAATCTTATTTTTCTCTGAGACGTGAAAATAAACAAGTCTGATTTTATTAACAAACAGGAGTATCATTTAAACCTTAGTTTTAATACGTAGATTTTCTGCTTTCACGTTACCAATCATTTGAACAGAAAACATTTTGCTCTCTTGATTTTGAAGATCACCACAGCATTTGGAGTCTCAAGGAGGCTTTGGACAGAAGTCAAATAGAAGTCTTGCTCAAAAATTTGTCTTTCAGTAATTACAGAGAGTCTAATCCATGGCCAATATCTCTATTTCAAGGCGCTTCTTTTGAAGGGATATTTTTTAAGTCCTGTACACAAACCAGCTCACACACCGAATTCAGGGGTAGGAAATGTGCACAGCTTTGTGGCCAGGGGAAACTTTCCCAAAGTCCTTGTGCCCTGAACCCACAAGTCATACTTCCCAATCTCCCTTTTTGGGGGGGCAGCAATTACCATTTTCAAGTTTCTAACAAATTCTTGCAGCAACAGAAGTTCAATGCCAGCAGCCAAGTGTACACAGCACCTTCAAACTGATGGGTTGCTAAAGCGTGGCTTTGACTTTGCAAGCCAAGCACCATCCCAGCAGGTAGCCTTGGATGTTTTTTGAAAGAACTGCAGCAACAATGTCTTCTTGCTTCAGTTTTCTTTTCCTCTATCATAGTAGCAAAAGTAAAATGAGGATGCAGTTGGAAGTGGGGAGGAGATGGAAGAGGAAGATGATAGAAAAGAGGATGGCACGACTAAGAAGCTATTTTAATTGAGAATTGCAAACAGTGGATATGCCTATACATTCCTATACATTCCTATACTTTGATCTCTGTACCGAAATGCAGATTTCAGGAACAAAGCAGAAGCCGCTGCTCCCAGATGTGGCTGAACAATGCGGCTTCTTAACATTAACCAAAACAATCTGGAAAAGGTCTTGATGCCAGGATTTTTAGACACCTTGTTGTTTCCTCTGGGCAGCTCCTCCTTGGGGAATGAGGGTGCAAACACTCAGAGTGTCAGTGTCCTGGATCTTATTCTGGGATTTCTACTGCACCATAAAGACTATTAACTCTTGTAAAAAATGAAAATAAAACCAGAATGTGCCAGGTGTCATCTAAGCCAATGGAGTTGGCCTCAGGGTGTTTGGAGGGTGCACAGCAGGTACTAATTGCAAAGCTTAGGACCATCCGGCAGGACTTGCCTTGAGTTACAACAGCTTGTGGCAGCCGGCTGTGTTCGAGTTGTGAGAGAACAGGGGAGAGAGCCTTGCTGTGGATGGGGCTGTGAGTGGTCAACAGCCCTCTGGGTGTGCTGAGCATCCCTCAAGATGCTCCTCCCTGAGATGGTAGTTGCCTGGGAAGTACTGTCAAGAGGGTATTTGAAAAATATGTGCATCCCCTTGAGTTGGGGCTGGGGTTGGTGGTGTGTGCCCGTGCTAGCCCAGCCCTGCCTGTGGGTGAGCTGCGCTTAGCAGCGCTCCGAGGGGCTGGTTTTGCCAACCCCTCGCTAGTTTGTTTGTCTGAAGTAAAACGGTGGCAAACAACCAGGTAGAGTGTGTGAGTGCTTTGTGCACCCTGGTGAATCTATACCCTCAAATACAGCGTTTGCTGGTGGTGAGTGGTCTGTTTGCCCACTGTTGTAAGAGAGGGTTGCTGAGTAAAGCAGATGTTTACCACACATGGGATTTGCCACGTCTGCTTTGCAGACCCTTTGCAGCTCCCCATAAACTTCACGAACTGTGACATATAGGCTATTGCTCTATGGGAAGGCTTTGGCTCACAGGCAAAAGTAAAAAGTCTTGCAAGATGAAAGAAAAAGGCTTTATTATTTTAAAAGTGGAAACAGAAGTACTACTAATAATAGCAGCGAGTTAATTAGAGAACATGCACCATTACAGTTCACAGAGCTTAAAACCTTTGTGTAGTAGCTGCCTGGCTTGTGTTGCTGCTCAGAGTCCTCTTCCTCCGTCCAAAGGCTCAAATCTAGAGTTGAACTGTGTTGGGGGGATCAAAGCATCTCAGTTTTTTTCACCATAGTTATTCTGTAAAAAATATGAATGTTATTTATGTCTGGAACCATGGCTTCCTGTCTCATTGCTTTTCTCTATAGAAGTGGAAATTCAGGATCTTAATTCTTAAAAGGGACATAAGGATGCAAAGCTATCTATACAAATACATGATTGTTGCAGATGCTGCTTACCCTTAGGAAAGCATCTAAGCAGGCCAGGGAACACACATAAGCAAATTAAAGAAGTGTGAGTTACTCTGATATGAAGTTAAGTTGCTTCCTGCTTAAGTAAAAAGTCCACAGTGATTTCCAGCTGCATCTGTGTGAGGAATTGTGTTCTATGAATGCAGATATTTTCATATTTTTATGCGTACATATGTTCCCTCTGATTGCAAACCCTGTTGGGTGAAGTGGTTTGGGTTTTTTTTTTTTTATGGCAACCGTAGGGATGACTGGTTATACATGCTGATAAAGCTTCTGAATAGTTTTTGATCTACAGATCTTTCAAATTATTCAAATTTCATATTTTTTGGAGTATGTCAGTTGGTTTAACCATAAATACCATATGGCTTTACCATAAATATGTATGTGTGTTGCTGTAGCAAACTGTTGCAGGAGAGTATTCCCTAATAGAAATCTCCTGACTTCCAGGAAAACACGTACAAGCTAATGTAAAACAAATATGTAGTAAATATGAAATTATTGCCTTCTGCACCTGTCTTACAGATTTTTGAAGCACCCTATCTCTGCGCCAACTTGACATTTTTAAACAAACAGTATTCACCCTATTTAGGGGAAGAATGTTATGAGGGGCTGCTTTAGACAACGTTGTCTTGGATCTTGGAAGCTGATAGCCAGCAGTTCAATTAGGTTTTAGAGGAGTCTTTTGGCTTTAACTGCTCTCAGATTATGTCCACTACCGTGACTTGGGTTATACTGGTCAAGGTGATCAGTGCCTTTTTGGGAGAAATATGTTTAATAGTTCTGGATAATATATTTTTCCCCTATGATAATAACACATTATGCTTCAATGATTTGTCATTTTATTAGTCCAAAGACATGGGTTACTTTTTATAACTCGTTATTTAAAATATATGTGTTGTTACCGTCACAATTTTTATTTCTACTATTTTAGTGTAGCTGCTATTTAGGCATAGTTTCCAGTGGCCAGTGTAGCTTTTTCAGGTAAGAGCTGTCTGCAGTGATCTCAGAGAATTGGCATCTTCACTCAGAGAAACAGCCTGGGCATGTTGCCCATGGTTCGAATACTCGGTATTTGAAAGCAAATCTGTTTGGCTTGAAATATTGTGGCTTAGGGTCCTTTACAGCTCAGCAATTGCGTCTTTGCAAACTGCTCTTCCTGGGATGAATGGCAGGGTTTGAATACGCCTCGTTGTTATGCAGCATATCCTACAGCCAGAGGAGCCGAACGGAACAGTAATAATCTCTGCAGAGTGAGTTTTACAGAAGCCCCCAAGTTCTTAAGATTGTGCTATTCCAAGAACTGCAAGCAGTGTACCGAGGTCAGGATGAGCTAGTAAGCCCTGTCTCCCAGCAGCAATCTTTGCTATGGTATAGGTCCATTAATGTGGCACAGCATTGCTGCCACCGCTCAGGCAGAGTGCCATGCCACGTGGATACACGATGCCCTGCTACGTGGTGTACGTTTACTCAAGCGTGCCTTGTGTCTGAGGCCCTGAGTGCTGAGAAGTCTGAATTCAGTCCTGTGTTATCAGTTGATGATGCTTCCCTGCTGGTTTCTTGAAAATTGCTGTCTCCAAAAGCAGCAGCGTGTGCTGAATAACAAACCCCTTCACATTCAGACGCTTCAGGTTTGGGAACGGAGCCAACATTCTTGAAGAATGATTTAGTGGCCAGTAAACATCTGCAAAGTCTGTAAGACTGTCAGAAGCAGTAACATTGAAAGTAAAGATCATATCAGTAGCAATTCCCCTGTCCTGACAAGGCATTCAGTGAAAATATTTGTTCAGTCATCCTTGCTCTCATTCCCGTTATCACAGTTTCACATGTTTTGCCAAAAGAGCAATTCCATCGTCTTTCACAAAGCTGTTCACATCCAAGGCCTTTGCAGTGTTAAATACCGGCCTACTACTGTTTCAGAACCTCCCACACATGCTTCTTCGGAGTGCAGGAGCCTCATCTGTCTTACGCAGACTCTGCAGTGAAGGGCTCTTACAACTTCCGATTAGTGAGCATCCGCAGTGTTCAGGTTTTGCTGCTCCTTGAGGATTCAAGCTCAGTCTGGCTGATTTATTACACTGCACCAATCTCCATGATAGTCAGGATAGTCTTGGAGCTCTTCTAAATACGATTTTCTTGCAGAGTCAGAGTCATTGAAATTGCACTGTGCTAGGACTGAAACCATTTGCAAGTACAAGATGATGTCTGGAGAAGGAGGAGGTGTTTCTGCTTCTTCGAAACCTCTTTGCAAATGAGTACAACTTTCTGAATAATTCAGGGCACTCAATTCTTCTGCTCCAAGAGCTTCACCCTTTTTGCCTGGTTTGGTGCACAGCCTCTCGCTTGGTGAATAGAGAAACTGAAAACACAGCCCTTCTTGAGATACCTCCCAGTTAACTAGAATCTCAGAGGGCCTGTTCAGGAGGTGTCTGGGGATATTTAGGTTTGGGAAGAAATCCTGTAATGGAAATAATAACAGTGCAAGTTGTGGTGAGCAGGAGCATGAAGACTGCAATAGCTTCACAAGGGAAAGCAAAGGGAGCAGAACTAAAAACTTGACTCAAAAAAAAAAAGGTAATCAAACACTAAAATCATTCTTGTGCAACTGGAGGTGAGAATAATCCATGGGCAACTATTTCCCCTGCAGTTCACTCAGCAACGTTTCTTTCTGCTGGTTATTCTGTATACAGCCAGGAGTGTGTGTGACTACATCTTTCCGTTTAGATTCTTATAATTCCTCAGGATGCTGAATAACGGAGATACTTTTCTGATACTTTTCAAACCCCAGTTTGAAAGAAGCCTCAAAACCCAGTTCACATCCTCACTGGGGGCTCGTTGCTACTTATCTGCTAGCAAAGCACTAACGTGAACACAGCTAAGCATCTCTGATGTGCTGTTCCATGCCATTTGATAAGTCCTCGTCCTTCACAAACTTTAGTAAAGTTGTTTCCATAAGATGTCTGTAGAATTTCACAAGTAGGGAACTGAGGCGCCA
The DNA here is from genome assembly GCF_964273445.1 of Streptopelia decaocto. Lineage (NCBI taxonomy): Eukaryota > Metazoa > Chordata > Aves > Columbiformes > Columbidae > Streptopelia > Streptopelia decaocto. Next base: position 146,558,040 of record NC_138655.1, on the reverse strand, counting down.
AACAGTTGCAATTTGAAGTCACTGTAGATACCTAAGACCTTGTGGATGCTCATGATTTCATGGCTCTTCACACATTCAAAGCACAAGTCCTGTTGACCTCATTTGCACCTACTAGTGCTCAGCTCTGCTGAAGATGAGAGCCTGGGCTCTCAAATTGTAGTCGAGAGACTGGGGAATGTACTATGGCATCTGTGAAAACGTTGGTTGAAACAGCTCGTCCAGCCCTCCACACAAACCTGTAGTAGAAACAGAGCCACTGTCAGTCGTTAACATGATTTACTTGGCATTGTTGGATCCATCTGACTACCTGTTATCTTCTTGTGTTCCCCTCCCACAACAGCCTTGCAGCTGCTATGCCACGGCTCTCAAGTTGTACAGGGAAAGGTCTCAGCTGCTGCTCCTGGTTCAGCCCTGGAGCAGGTCCATCCAGAAAATACCACGTGTGATTGTGCTGCTGTATCACATAGTACACTTAGTGGGAAGGCAGACTCCTTAGACATTCCCATTTTTATGCGCACATCAGATAGAAGCAAACACACATATATATATATGAATACATCTGTATCTCCTTATAGATATAAATAATTTTTAAAATTTCACACGCAATCCATTCATTTGCATGACCTGTTGTGCAATAGTTGTCTGCAGTTACCATGGAGCAGTTTTGCAACCTACAGCCATTTGTAGGGCTCTTTGACTCTTGGAGCCCTGTATATGCTTATGCACTTCCTTACAAGCTGCTTGAATTCTTTATGCTAGTGACTGCACAGAGCACAATAACTTAGATACCTGAGGTTTAGTATTTGGGCATAAGAATTGTGCACATCACAGTAGCCCATGCAGTAGATGGAAGCAACTGCATTTGAAAAGATCGTATTCATCTGTCTCTTCTTTATCTTACAGGCAAGTGAAAGAAACAGTGAATTTTCTCTCCCTGACAGACTTATCCGTTCTTTAGCTGCTGGCTAAACATGCCCTGGAAATCAGTTCTGGCACTCACTTAGAAGTTCCTCCTCTTGCCTGAAAATACAGCTCCTTGTAATTTAAATCGCCTTTGTGCAGCATGTGCCATGTCTGAGCCTGCTGGGCTCCCAGGGGCCGGAGAGGAGCTGGCTCCTGCGAGCAGGGCCGCGGGAACCGGGGGGCACGTTTCTCCAAATTCTGCAGGAGGCTTCTGAAAATATCCTGTGTGCACACATTCATATCATAACATTACACCGCATATGTAGGGTCTGCTCCCAAACCCACAGCCAACTAGCATAACAAAATCAGATTTTACTGCTGTAATGTCAGCCTAGGGTTGAAATATGGCTTTGAAACCCTCCCTTTCACCCCGCTTTTTTAATGAAAAACAAGCAGGCTGGAGTGTAATAGTGCTTACCCTGGCTGCATTTGACTTCAGCTTTTTACTTTTAAAGCCTTATTTTAGGCTTTAAGGGTTCCCAATTAAACTTTTTAGATCCAGAGTGAAAGCCTGAACGTGCCTGCCTGCACAACAGTGAGATTCCTGGGTGGGAAAAGGATATTTTTTTATGAAAAATAAAGAAAATAAACACAGCGGTACATTTTCTCCCTTCATACTCCTTATTCTTCTTTTTCCTAATTAATCTTAATTTGCCATTTTCTCTTTTCCTTTTTTCAACATCTTCCAGCCCTTTCCTTTATTTTTGTTTTGGTTTTTTTCTTCCTTTTTCCTTTCTCTTTTCTTTATTTCACGCTCTCCTTTCTCTGCTGCCTAACTTGGCTTTCACTGTTAACCCATAATGGTTTGCAATAGGAGGACTACTTAATCTTTTCAGTCAGCACAGCACGTGCTGTAAATCCCTTTCTAAATAACACCAAAAAAATGAAGCCTAAATCAGATATTTGTTTATCCATTATGAAATGCATGAGGGAGACTATCGCCAAGGAATCTGACAACATTACGCTGTTAGTTACATGCCAACTCAATGAGTAAAGATTTGGTTCCAGTCAGCTTTGCAGCAAACTTGAAAACAACATAATACCATATAACCGCCTGTTCGTTAACAACTCGCCTTCAACATTACACAGCCCTGACTCCCATTATAAGCTTTACTAAAGTCTGGCTAAGAAAACAAGTCTCACACAGTGTCCTGCATCTCACCAAGAAGAACACACTGTCATGGGAAATTTAGAGCCAGTTGTGACAGCACGAACAATGGAGTGATTTACACCAGGTTTGTATCTACTTTGCTAACTCATAAATTCTTCCATGCAGGTGCACAGCCCAAGACTGTAAGGCCATTTGCACCATGCCTACTATTATGCGAGGCTTTCAGTGCACTTATTAATACAAATGTTAATATAGACCTGCAAACTCAATTCTCTTTTATGGTTTATAAAATACACCTATCCCAGTCTCTGTGGGCATGTACACTCATTTTATAAAAATCACATGTATTAAAATGTAACTAGATGCCTACTCCCACTTCAGCAGGCTCCAGGCTACACAGGGGAAAAAAAAATCTTCAAGTTCCCAGATATTCAGCAAAAATACTTGAGAGGTACCAGTCCATCATAGTTAAATCTTACATCTCATGTTTTTTTACAAGAAGTACATTTCAAATAACGTTTTCCCTGGAAAGGCTTGGTCTGAAGAGCGATGGTAAAGGGATATTTCCAACATTGGCACGACCCAACCTATGGGTCTTAACAAAAGAAGTCAGACCAGTGCTAAAGCTCTTCCTGGAAAAAACGAAACAAAACAAAACACTGGATGAACAGGGAAAAATATTCACTGTAGCTGTCACTGTGAACATAAATTGTCATTGTGCACTTTGTTCATCTGAAAGGACGCAACAGCTGATGACAGGCCAGTCATTATATTGGGTGTCATTGTGGAGCCAAAGGAGTGAAGTAATGGGGTTGTGAGGGTGGCTTCATTACAAGCTGCTCCATAACATCCTCCTGGAAGAAAGAGAGATCAGTGGTAAATGACAGCTTTGCTGAAAGGGAGTTTTCTCTAGAGCCTGTGCCCAGAGCTTGTTCCTGCAAGTTTCTGACAGCTTTCCTCCTCCTGCCCAACAAAAGGACATGGTAATAAATCTTCGTCAGTAGAAATCTGGTACCCCCTTGAGATCTGACCAGCTGCAGTTGGTATCACACATACTTGCAGGTCACGCTGCCTTACCATGTCTGCAGCCACAGGTCGTCTGAAACTGAAACGGGGACTTTCATGCCTCCACCAAAAGGCTCTGCTGCACAAGCACTGCCAGCCCTGGCTGGGTAGATTCACGTGGACCTGCCCAGACCTGCTCTGGGCAGAAGTGGCTTCACAAGGAACAACACTGAGCGGACCCTGGGTGAAGATGGCCCAGGGTCTGCGGTAAATCAACCGCCAGGACAAGTTTGGGAATGTTTCTGTAGGAGACTCTGCGGTTTGGAGTGTCTTCCAGCATGAGTTTTCCTGTATGTGCTTCTCTGTAATTCATCCTTAATAGGTCTGATCTCTGTGGGGAAACCTGGGAGGGTGGTGTAAAAGGAAAAGGATCTTAAGAGTTACTGTGCTGGATTGCAGAAATCCCATTTATGTCTAGAAAGTCTTTGATAGTGTGGGTCTCTGGTTGAGTGATATTTGCGTTCAGAAACTCCTTTATATGTTCACATCAGGTTCAAAATGGGAGAACTCCCAAGCATGAGCATGGTAAGGCCAACTCCGTCTTCCTCCAGTTCAAGCTAGAGGAGCTGAGGTTTGCTGTGCTTGGGTTTTTCAAAAGGTGCTACAGTCTTTGCACTAAGATGAAATGACATTTCTTGTAAGAGGAAAGGGCCTGGTCTGGTGTTCTGGGCTGCAATTTTCCCTCCCTTGCACTGCTGAGCAGCCCGTGCTAAGCCACCTTCACTCCCCAGATGTGGGTAAATGTTAGTGATGTGTGATTCATGGCTTAGTTTGGGATCCTTTGAGAGGAAAGGAGCTGCGTCAATGTAGAAAAGTACGGGAATATTAACTCCAGCTAGCCCAATTTTGTTCTTGGAGAACCAAAGATCTGGAAGTTGTATGTGCCCTGAAATAGTCGTTTGGAAAATACTAGAGTGAAGGAGTGTGTGTGTGTGTGACCTACAGAAATACCTCATCTCACCACTAATTTACTCACATGTGTAAACTTCATTTTTCATTCAGCCGCTCCAATTTATTTCCTGTTCCTCCCTCTTTTTCATCCTCTTGCTTGTTTTGAAAATGCTGGTCAACACATGTTAAGCCAGAGTCTCCAAAACCAACAAAAGAAAGTTCAGGAGAGGCAGAGAGAGAAACAGCTGAATAATGATGCCAATTTTTAAATGAAGATAAGTTATACAGGACCTTTTACTGAACCAACAAATATTTTATAGTGTTCACCATTTGGGGCCAGCAGTTCTTTTTTCCTCTCCATTTTGAGGTAGAAAGTGTGTAATTCATCAGGAATCTGTACATGTTTAAGTAGCTTCAAGAAATATTATGGTCATGTGGGACTGACCTACTGTGCCTTGACTTCTGTGTCCATTTTTTTCCCGACTACATAATGTTCTGTACCCTTTCCTCTCTGTCTCATTCCCTCATTCACACATTCTTTCCCCTGTTGGTTTCAAGCCATCTTTGCTTTGTCAGTGTTACCTGATAACACAAAGCAAGGTTTTAAGCCAGTTTTGCTGTTTGGCTTGAGCTGTATAAAACATCGAGCAGGGGAGCAACGTGGATGTTTCTTGGTCCTACGTAAGTGGTTGGTCTTTCCTTTGCTGTTCCCGGCAGTGCCTTTAGGTGAAGTCAGTTCATCACCACACACGTGATATTCTTAGATCCAAAGAATAAAATGTAACTGTAATTAACATTATTCAGCACACCCCTGAAGTCATCCAAGTATATAAAAGTTATTAGTCTGGACTCAGCAAACACTAAGGGTCTGAATTGTTCTGAAATATTCGAATGTGCCTCAAGCACCATGTAGTCAGACAGTGTATTTTGTAAATTTGAGTAGGAATATATGCTACGGCATTGTCGCTGTGGCTTTCTTCTCTAAGGTTGGATGCAGTACATGAAAAGGCAATGTGTATGTACTTAGATTTATATCTTCTTGTGAATTATTTGTATATTATTTGGACAACAGTAAGGTGTAATGGCAATATACTGGAGGTAAGTGATGCTATTGTCCAGTTTACGGATGGTTTGCCTGCAAGAACCCTGGGGTTTATTTTCTTTGAGTGGGCTTTTCTGATAGCAGAAGAATGAAAGAAAATCTGGAAAATTCTGCTCTTAAATGCATTTGAAATGGTCAAAGTATTGCCTAGGCATGTTGTCTTTGGACTTCTGAGACTCATTTCCATCTCTGCTAAAATGGTACTGCAGACTACCTTGCAAGAGAGCTGTCAGGATCAGCCAATGAATATTTCTGAAGAAATTTCGTGGTGAAAAAAAAATAATGTATGCTACACATATTATTAATAATTATGTGTGTCCTGAAAAATCCCATACTATATCACAAAGCTGGTATTGTCCAGTGACTACACTCTTGGCTCTGCATGCTACAGTAAACTGTATACTGAAAACTCCTACTAATGGAAAGGTATACAGGATTCCATTGGTAAGTGATTTATAGTGACTTCCTATTATAAACAAGAGAGAACAAATATCCTGCCTTGCTGGTTTCTTTGGGCGGATGGTGAGAGCAGAATGAGACATTCCTGGCCAGGCAAAAGCTGATTCTTTGGATGCTTGCAACTAACTGGGAGCAGAATGAAGCACCAGAAAGTGAGATGTAAATGACAATCCCTAATTATAAATGATTGAATTTCCATTTTCCTAGTACTTAAAACTTTCCATTTTTAGAGCAAACAACCACTGTTTTAAGTAGTTTCCAAACTTGCAACAAAAAGATATTTCCAATATTTAATATTAAATAGACTTCACTATAGATAGTTTATTTAGGAAGGTTATTTGTGCTGGCCAGTGGTATGCTGTTGATAGACTTCAGTGTACACCCTATCAAATAAGTGTTGAGAACAGCGTGGAATATAATAATGCATCGGCATTGACTTTCTCTTGTGTCACTTGACACATTGATCTAAGCTTGTCAAGTCTGTAGGTGTTGAAATTTGTGGGACAGCCTACCTTGATCCAGCTTGTGAGAGGACCACACTTTTTCAGCAGAGACCAGAGGTGGCTGCTACCTAAGGTGTGTTAGATTAAAGTTAACCACAGTGCTTGGAGGGGGCAGCTATGGTTCCTCCGTGGTACCTTGTAAAATGTGCTGCCTCTCATGTAGTGAGAGAGGGCTCTTAAGTGAAGGGCCAGGTCTGCCCATCAGTACTTGCTCTGAGCTGAGTCCTTAGCTAAGGCTACTCAGAGATACTAAGTATGCTGTACCATTTTTCCTTTATTTCCATCACCATTTCTGGAGTTGTTACCCAGTCCCAGTGCCATTTCCTCATTGCCTCAGAGAAAAAAATCTGGGAACATGTTGTGCCATGGTCAAGAAATCAAACACTTTCCATATTAAGAATTCTGTTCTTTGATAATATTAGTGAAACAGTCTCACCAAAATGTTGCTTTTACAGTTGAAATATACTTTGCAAGTGTTGTGCAGATATGTCAAATATCAAAAGCTTTAATTATCAAAAGCTTTAGTTCGTATTATGGTCATGAGTAGAGCAGGTAAATTGCAAAAGATGAAGAAAAGGCAAAGCGTAGAACAAGATTCACTGTTGGTTTTTGTTTTGTTTTTGCTTTTTAATTGATAAAATTTTGCCATTTATGTTCCCTCTCTGGTCAGTGAAGAGCTAGAGATGGCTATACTGCGATTCTTCCAGGCTGAGCTAAGCAGATAAGGCTGTAGTTACACCAGCAGTTTGATCTGTAAAGGAGAGATATGGTCCTCCCTTCATTCAGCTCACAGCTTATCCATGTAGGTGATGATGCTACCTAAAGGGAAACAGTGGGAGGAGGTGGCTGTAGAAGAGGGCTTTGTGGTCTGGTTTTGCAGCAGCACTCAAGGGTATTGCACTGTGGTGTTAGGAGGGCTGAAACCGTTTATTGGAGGACATCTATGTTGTTTGTGAATATAGTCTGGACAACTAGCCTGGATAAAGGTATATGGCTTAGATGGCAGGTTCATGGCAAGTGAGGTGAACCCTACTCTTCCTTTTGAGTTGGAACAAATTGGTTTGACCAACAGGACATGAAGGAAAGCATGAGGAATGGTCTTTGTCTCTCTCAATGTGGTTATCCCCATGCACAACAAAACACAAACAGGGTGGTAATACTTATTTCCTTCACTTAAGGGCTGTTCAGACAGATGTGAGCTGCTTGGATGCTATGGCAGTGCAAACTAGGATATGCTGTAAGAGGTTTGGTGTAGCAGAAAAGGATTTTTGGCAAGAAAAAGGGGGCCTGTGCTTTAGAATGATGGATTTTCAGACTTCATTGTACTAACACGCTTTTACAGCAGTTATTAGCAAGAGCTTTGCAAATTATCAGTGATGGTTTTATTGTAACCCAGTTTCGAGTTTCTTTGACATAGATTATTTATTTGGAAAAAAACCACCAAACCATAAAATCTGAATGAAACTTAAAAAGACTTGTAATTCAAGAAAAATCTTCAGCAAAGTTGAAGAATGCTCTTTGCTCCTGGATTTTATTTTTTAGCTTTGCTACTGCTTTTATGTAGCATGGGCAAGCTGCTTGCTTTTAGAGCTGGCTAAACACCAGTAAAAAATATTTGCAAATACTCCTTCAAATAAACGCTGGAATTGGAATGTGTGTCACCATTCACACCTACTTTCCTCAGAAGTTTGTACAAGCAATTTTTTTGTTCATACGAAATATTTTCCAACAGCAAAAGAAACTGACAGTTGCTTGAGAGAGGTATATTTATAGCCAGGTTTGCTCTGGCAACAATGTTCTCTATTACTTGCCATTTCCATTTCTATACCTACTGACCTATTCAGTCCTAAGCCTCCTCTTTAAAATTCTATTTAAAAAAAAAAAAAACCAAACCAAAAGCAAGGCTAAAAAATTATTTGTAACTACAGCATGAAGAAGGAGACTTCTGGTGTAATTCTGTACCTCTCTCTGGATCAAATGGCTTCTTTTTTCTTGATTGCCTCTCCGCTATTTAGGTTGAGTTTCCCTCTCTTGAATCCCATTCGAGCATTCATCTAGGAGAGCTTAAGAGATACTGATTTAAGATGTGCTCTGTTGGAACAAAATGTAAACTTTGGTCACTTGTAGACATTTATTTATAAAGCTGATTTGCAAAAGGATGGAGGCCTGCTAAGTCACACAGCTTGGCAAACATCTGACCTCTGAAATAACAGCTGGTCCACCTGCATTTCTTTGGTGAGACTGTTGTCTTCAGTGGTCCCCTCCAAGTGCTGGGGAGGGTGGCTGGACTGAGCCAGCCGATACGGATTGGCTGGAGGAGAAGACGGGTTGCTGGTCAGTGCTGGGCAAAGTCTCTTGTCAGTGAAGAGCTATCAAGTGTTGCAATGAGCTTTGGGACCTATGCCACTGGAAGCTTTGTTTAAAGAAAACATCAACTTTTAATTAATAATCTGATGGAAATCTAGCAATAAGGTTGATTTTTAGTTGGGAACCCAGCTTCATAAGGAAGGGCATTACTGCATGAGATTTATGCTGTGTTTAGGGGCTTTTTGGGCCCTGTATTCATTAGTGCTCATGCTGGTGGTGTTTCTTTTGTTTGAGTGGTTCTCCATAGGCATTGCAGTTAGGCATCCATTTCTTGCTCCTCTATGAAGTGTTTCTGTGTCAGAAGAGCAAGCCAACTGAATAAAGCTTATACATTTCTGCCTGGTAAATATTTCTGGGTTCTCTGCAACATGAGGACTTCATGAATGAACAAATGTGACTCTTGATGGGAAAGTGTAGATTATGCCCATGATGCAATTCCATCTTTGCAGGCTGGGAACCAGGTGTGCTTGTTGCTTGTGTCCTTCTCAGCCTCCGCTGTGACAGGGTCCCAGCCTGGGCAACGGGCGCATTAAAAACCACACAAATCCTGTGTGGAGGGGTGAAAGTCCTATTTTTAGTGCATACAAGAAGGGCATTCACTGAAGGGCAATGAAGCTGATTTTTAAGTTTTGCAGTTCCTTATGTCCTGCAAAATATAGGTGACCCTCCAAGACCAGCTTTATTCTGACTATGACCAAAATAACCAAAATACTTTTTCCCAGGCAGGACTGGTATGGGGTGCACTGAGCAGGGTACAGCACCAGTTCTACCAGTGGAGTTCTGGTGAGACTCAGTGAGGTTCTGCCTCACCAAAGCCTTTTTCTGTAAGGCAAAGCCTTTTTCTGTAAGGTCATGTCTTGGGGACCTCCCCACAGCATTTTTTTTTTTGACATGTGCCCTGCTTCAAGCTCAGTGTAGATTTCTCCAGGCAGATGCTTGTGTGAAGCTGACCTTTAATATGTGTCCAAACAAAGATTTTATTGGGAAATCTGGTATCAGTTTTGTTATTAATCTTGTGTTATTTTTTCATGTACCTATTCAATGAACTTGGTCATTTTAAAAACTATTAAGAGAAAGTAGACGTCTTCTTTTTTTTTTTTTTTTTCTATTTTCTGTTTTCAGAAACTCTGGAGAATGGACCAAATAAGTGTGAAAGGTGAGTAAGGAACTTCACAGTTTTCCAAAATTATTATTATTATGGTTCTCCTGACATCATGTAGCTATGTAAGCTGTACCTGTAAATATTTGTTATTGCTTGAATCTAGCGCAGCTAACAGAAAAGGAACCAGCAAAGATGAAACATACTGGAAGGAGATCAACGCAGCTATGGCCCTAACGAACCTTGCCCAGGGGAAGGATAAACTGCAGGGAACTACCAGCTGCATCATTCAGAAATCATCACATATATCAGAAGTAAAGACTGTTAAAGTGCCGTTAGTTCAGCAGTTTTAAGAGATGGGTCTTTTTTCTTTTTCCTGTCAAACAGACATTTTCCTCTCAGCATTGGTTTTTAGCAAAATCAGATTCACAGATATGAGGCAAATGTGGAAAATAGACCCCTTTTACAGTTTAAAAAAATAATGTTCCTTTCTGACTCAGACATTTTCATTGTATTAAATGAAATGTTCAATAGCTTCTATAAAAGGCATGTAAATTATAAACCCCCCTGTTTTTATCAAAACATTAACTTATTTTATGTTAATCAAAGTGCGCATAACATGTTTGCATTGCTATTACAGTAAGTGCCTTGCTTTCAAAAAATAAGCTATAACGTGGGCATAGTATTACAGTATTATGCCTCAAAATGACAATGCCATAATGCTTAAACTTTGTATATTATTCCAAGTGGGCTTAAGCAGCCTAGGGCTAAACACATTACTGCTGGAAGCCCTGGAGAATTGTGCTTATTTGACTTGTACAAATTGACGAGTCTTAATGAAGTTGTTACATCATTTTCTCTCTTTTTTTAATCAACAGTGTTATAAAAATTGTACAGTATGTTTTGTCAAAGTGACAATGAGGTTGTTATGCATGTTTCTTACCTGTATATGCAGTATATTGAAATACCAAAATCATTTCTTTGAAAAGTGCAATACTCTAGAACACACAAATTAGGAAATAAGTTAATTGTTCAGATTATTTTGATCTTATACATACACTCCCAGCTGTATTGCTCGTTGAAGATTTCTAGTTGAGAAGGTTCCAGCCAGACTAGCTGTAAATTCAAGTTGAATTTCTATAATTTTAAAGCTTTGCTAGTGACTAACTGAAGTTTTGATAGAAGTTTATTCTGGTACAAAACTAAATCTATGGTGCCATTTATTATTTGCAATGGAGCTCAAAAAAGTTTCCACGGTAGAAATTATTATTTTAATGTGATTTAATAATTTTAATTTTGTACGTACTGCATAAATGAGGACAGTTGATTGACAGTTCACATTTCAGTGAGAAAAAAGCTATAATATAAACTATCAAAGCTGAAATTAGAAACACAGATGGGAAAAGAAACATTGAAAAGCTTAGCATGTAAGGTGGGAGTTTTTCAAGTAGATACTAAGCCATGTATTAAATGTCATGTCTCTAAACTTGACTGCTATTGAGTGTAATAACTAGCATAAAACCAGGTTTATTTTTAAGTTTTATTGGGAGGTGTACAAGTTAGTCTCAAGTCATATAACAATAGTTTAATGAGGTTTACAGTGCTTGAATAAACGTGGCAAAGCCAAAAAATGATTTATACTGAATCAGTTACAGAAAACTGGAAAAGAGCTGATTGTTGCTAGAATTTGGATTTTTTCCTGTGGGTATCCTGTCAGGATTTTTCCTACTTGTCGCTTTCCTCGTTTTTCTTTTTGGTGAGCCATCAATGAACAAGACTTAAGTCCTGCTCCCACTGAATTCAATGGCAGAACTCCCACTTCAGTGGAAGCAGGACTGTGCTAATGATGAAACTAAAAATTGCAAGTATAGGCTTTCCAGTTGCACTAAAATAGCCAAGATCCATTGCAAATATCAGCCTTGGTGTGACTTCTTAGGAAACTTCTTGTTGTAACATAACATGTTGTTGGGTTTATTTAGTGTACAATGAAAATTATTTGATATGAAAATATTTTGTACATATATATTTTTACTTTGTTTTCTAAATTGCTGATTTGCAATGACTTAAAGTGCCAAGCAAGAAATGTATGTCATGACTGTATGAACAGTTGAAGTATATGTTTTACTGACTTGCATCATTATGTGTCTAAGATTCCATGACATTAATTTTTGATACTTTACTGGATTTTGGCATAATAATGTGAGTTTATAACTAATAGCAGTGAGTTAATACTTCACTTTTGTTCATACTATTATAAGTTATTCTGGTATTAAATATTTTGTGACAATAAATTGATGGTTTTGACAAACTTTTCTGTTAGAAGTATTCACAGTGTTTTTGTCTACATAAATGACAACAAAATTTGTGCTGTAAGAAAGGTACTTTTGGGGACTTCTCTGGAGTAAAACTGGAGAAGACAAGCCATTGTATAAATAAGTTGTTTGTGGTTCTTTTTTTTTAAATGATCAAAGCACAAAGAATAATCTGTAAAACACATCAAGTGGGTTTTAAATTTAAGAAATACTTGGCATAATTTCTTGTTACCATTTCCTTTAATTTATTTTTTTCTACTGCTGCTTTAGAGTTTTCTGAAAACACAAATTCTAATGAATTATGTGTGTGGTTTTTTAAATAACAAAAATCATGATCAGTGCTGAGCCAACAGCTAATGAAGACTCAATAATTATTTATGATATTGGAAAAACAAACATTATTATTATTGCTCTTCTTTGTTTCAACATATGTAACCATTTTAGTAAAATAAATAACTGCAAACAACGTCTTGCTGGTTTGAATCAATTATTCATTTATCTGTGCTTAGTTCCATTTCTGTTTTCCCATTGTAGTCAGGGTTTTTCAGTACTGGGATACAAGCATGTGATCGGCAAAGCAGGAATGCTAGTCTTTTGATTAATACACTTTGTGGTGCACAGTTACATGAAGTAGTTTAGCCCATCCCTGATGAAAATGACTGTTGAGTGAGTTTAGGCTAATAACTGCTAATGACAACATGGCATGATGCTTATAAATCCTACACATTGGAGGGGTGCAGAGGGAGCCATGGCTAATCACTGTCCTGAGTCACCAGAGGAGATCCATGAGCTGGGAAAGACTTTGGTTGTTTAAGGGTTTTTATGAGTACAGGCTACATTTGTCTACAGTACCATGCATGGATACACTCTGGCTGGGGAGCCTTAGTGGAGAAGGAGATGCAGTCAGCCCATCCAGAAGTTAAGTGCTCATAGTAAGGAGAGCTCAGGGCAACTGGTCTCCTAACTTTTGAGCCTCAGCCGAGTTCCTGCAGTTTCATGGGAGGGATGATAGCTAAGGTTTTAGTGGGCACTTTCAGGTTTTATGTCCTTCTTATCTGATGTAGTATATCACTGCAACATCTGTGGCCATCCAACATGTCAGTGGAGATTTGGATTTAGTTGATATGTGAGTTCCTGACGAAATACGTACAGCCCGACTTATGCTGTTGGGAATGCATAGAAACACCCACATCCTAATGATGCTGAGCTTCTTGGCATCTATTTTGTACCTGTGTCTAACATGAAGAACCTAACTAATTCTGCTCCCACCTACTCTGTCACATCATTTGCAAGAGCTGAGCACTCCCAACCTCTTATAAACCACTGAGAGTAAGAGGAGCTCCAGTTTTGCCAGGTTTCTCAGTAGTAAGAATATACATTGGGATCAGGACTACAGCCTCTTCTTCCAGCATCATACAACAGCTACAACCACTGAGTTCTTACTTTGTGGCCTTGAGTTCTCAGTTGGTGGCCTAATATACAAATACATATGCCAGGTGAAGCAGTTCCACCAGGGAGACTGAGAGCAAGTCTGGGATTACACATGGGCCATTTTGAGGACCTTTGATAACTTGGTGGCTTAAGTTTTAACTTGGAGTTTGGCAAAGGATGGCAGCTAGACTTGGATGCCCACACACAAGTGCATGAAATAACCACTGCACTGTGGGGCTGGAAGAAGAAAAAGAGAAGGGAGGTCGATAGCACCTCTGTGCTGTGCAAGGAAGAATGGATTTAGCTTAGGCTAAGGGAAAGGCTACGTGAGGTTAAACCTGTTTCTTCATTATCTGTTTACTCAGCTAGTTTTTCATTATGTGCCCTGGCATTGATTAATGATGTTTTTATCCACCTAAACTATCCAGCAGTGGAGATCCACAACACCAAATGTGAGATGCTGTTACAGAAAGCAGCCTTAATTATAAAAATGAGCAAGATCTCTGATTATCATGAGCTTCCAGAACTCACCATACTCTTAATGCCCAGAAAGTCCTTCTTTGTACCCCCTGTGACATCCCCAGCAGTGGGAGAGAGTGTGGGAATCATTCTGCATCAGTCAAAAGGGAACCTGCACTGGGGACAGGAATTTATGGCTGCTCTGGGGATGCTCTGGAGTACCAGGGAACTGCCTTCTCTCCCTGCTTCACCACAGTGAGTGGATACTGGTGTGAGGAATCACTCAAGGCCAGTCAGGGCTATTGGGTAGCATGCTGATGGGGCACACGACACCCTGCCTACCAAGGCACTGCCAAACAGTAGAACTGCAGCCACCAAGCTCAGATCCTCCTTCAGGAATCCTTCCAGAGGTTTTCAGGCTCAATGATGCCTCTCTTTCTTTCGGTCTTGAGGAAGCCCTGGGACATGACGGGTGTTATCTGCTGGTAAGATCCCTGTGTGGGATGTAAGATGAGAGTCATCCAGTCTCCCCCAGAGCTGCAACAAAGCTCCTGTAAGTTGAGCTCCACCAGGGCTATACAAGTCTTATTTCTAATTTCTGCATTCAAAAGGCCACTTTGGATCTCAGAGCAACCCTGGCAGAGCCAGGATCCCAGTACTGCCAGGAGAGAAAAACAGTTACATCAACAGAGCTTGTGACTGCTCCTTGGGCTGGCTGCGGCCTCAGATGCCCATTTGCTGTGTGGCAAAGGGTGCAGTCGTCTTCTACCATGGTTGACTTTCTCACACATACCAATATTTTCTTTCTGTGAAATTTCATGTTCTGCTATGAAGCCTTCAACTCAGGTTGTACTTCAACTCAGTCCTCAGTGTGACTATGCTTTCTTGAACCCTGGCCTGTCACTTGCAGGAAAATGAAACCCGGACTCAGCACAGACTGAGGACACCGGACCCTCCAGTACTCCATAAGCAACTCTGAAGTCCAGTGAGCATCAGTTCAGTGGTCACAGTGATGGCTTCAAGCGTGAAGACCCATTTTTTATCCCTGTGTTACTATGAACAATCTGTGAGACTTTTGGAGAATCAGAAAGAACCTCAAAGGGATCCAGGCTCCTAACCAAACAAATCCTAGCATTTATGAAGGCCTGAGGGCCAAGACCTGTTTCCATGGCCAAGCTCAGACGGTTGCATGCCTGCTCTGAGCCAGCTGGACAGAATTGTGATCTTGTTCAGAAACTGGGTAACCAAGTTGGGCATCAAGCCTGAGCTGCTACATCAAGATCCCCAACAGAGCATGGATTGGACTCAGCATGATGCAGACATGTCTGTGCAGATTTTGGACCATTGCTTGTTCTATGCCTTCACTTGCCCACAGCTATATCCTCAAATTTCTCCGCGCTTTCATGCAGAATTTCAGAGAGGACAATAATCCTGCTCTGCATGGCTGAGCTGTTGTGTGTAGAAGAACACTGATAGTTGGGAGCTGCTCTGGTGAAATACCTACTTGGCGCAGCTAGCCAGGGCAGAAAAGGGAGATGAATCATGATGCAAAGGGCTGAATTGTCACACTGCAAGGGAGGCAGCAGGAATCCAGCCTGGATGTGAGCTCATGTTTTACAAGCTGGTTTGCCAATGTCTGGGTGTGCTCGATGCCCGTTAGCAGCAGAACTGAGACCCAGACCCACAGCTTTCACAGTGCTGTTTTTTTGAGCCAGTGTTTAGGTTTGGGCCCCATCTTGAAACTCGTCTTGTTTAACAAGAAGGGAGGAGGTTGGCTAAAATACAAGTACCTTGTGAAAAAAGAAGAAAAAAAAAAGTGGAAAAGAGACATGAATGCCTAATCCAACAGAAAAAAAATCCCAAACCTGCTTAATGTTGCTGTTATGTCAGCTTGGGTTATTGGCGGTGGAAGTGGTTATTGGCAGCGGAAGTTAGACCTGGCTCAAGGCTAATATAACTCACGCACCTGACTTTTTAAAAGGAGCTGAGATCTGTTTTCTTTATGGATGGGCTTTTTTTCATTTGTGGTGTTGGTCCCTTCTTCAGATTTCCTTAACTTTCCTTTCAGCCAGTTTTGGACTTGATTCTAATTCTATCTTTCTTCCTGACTGAAAAGTCTCCTGTTACATGCAGACAGCAATGGGATCCTTCACGCCGAAGCTCATTCTTCTGGCTTTGCAGTTTCTAGGGCCATATAGGTGAAGGATGTATGACTCAACAAGCTGGTGTTCACTGACAGAATCTGGTATCTCCCTTCTCCCAGCCCAGGGCCAAAGAAGATACGCAGTCTCAGGAGTATGCAATAGAGGCTCTTCAACCAACAAGCTCCACCATCTATCACTTCACTCCTAACTACTACTGCTTTTGGCTATCTTAACTCCCAAAAGGACTGTCAATTTAACCATAACTACCTAAGAACTGCCAAGTCTCATTTTATGAGCTGCTGTTGAGAGTTTAGCTATTTAAGGCTGATTTTAAACAATTTTTATTGGTACTTCGTGGCATGTGCCTGATTTACAGTGCTGTAAATAACCACAAATTAGAGACATTTCTTTCTTTACGGTAAGGCACATTACCTTGAGCATAAGAAAGATAGTTTGTTGGTGAAGAACTGGAGTGCAGGATTTTCTGCAACAGGCTTCCTGCGTGAGCCCAGGTAAGCCTCATCCAGGGTTTGGTCAGCAGAGAGGCTGGCTCTCTCCCATGGGGAATGTTCTAAGAACCAGGGAATGTGGGATGAGGATCACATCTATGAGATGTTCCTCACCGCTCAGCCTGCTGCTATGAGTTTCTGAAGGCAGCAGAGAGCAGTGTTATTGTGTAAGTGATGCACTCATTTTGTTGCACTTAAGGGACTGTAGGTATCTGATGTTAACCATAATTGAAGATTGCATCTCGGGCACATGTCCCAGAGCAGACATCACCTTCTGCAGCACTTCCATGTCTTCACTGACTGCAGTGGGAGAATAAGCTACAAATGGAGACCAGATGCCCAAACCTGACACAGCTAGAGTCAGGGAAGACAAACTACACTCTTGGGAAACAAACCATTAGGTGCCACATCATGAAGAGACCCAGTTGGTTCAAACTACCACCACCTACCTTTCTCTGCAACATCAACTGAGGAGCACACTGAAGTACCTGAAAAACCTCATGCTCAGAAGGGGGAAACATCTCTTTCCAGCTTAAAAAGGACCTTGTGCAGTCCAGGAATTTGTGGATGCAGAAGTTTGGGTGTAAGATAAAATGTTTCATTTGGGACTATCCCTGTGACGTGGGTATATTCAGCAAAGCTGTCCCATCTTCCTCATATTGACAGGTGTGAGGGTGAGAATCTTCACTCTAAGAGGTTGTATTTTTCTTTTTCACACTCCTTTATCAAGTTGTTAGCCAGACCTGAAAAACATTGACTGTACTTATCACATTCAGAAGAATCCAGAAGTCATGCAGCAAAAGACATCCCATGTCCATTCAGGTTTGCTCTCTTCACATAAAGAAACAGAAAGTCAGCCTTCTATTCACAGGGAGGAGTGAGGGTGTGTAACTGAAATCCATAGCTAAATGCTTTGAGCAGCAGCTAAAATGTGAATCTAACTTTGGAATGAATGGTGAAATGGCCACAAAATATGTGGCTGGATTTTGAAATGTTCCAAGTACTCAGTGGCAGGCAGTGTAGTTGTGAAAAGTGCTCAGCAGCATTTCAGCTAGATCTTTGCAAATTAAATGCCAGGTCAGCAAAATGAAAACATTTTGTGGAACAAGACAACAATTTCTTGTAAGAAAGTTTGGAGATGATCAAGAGAACTTTTTTTTTTCTTTTTTTGTCTTTTTTTTTTTTTTTTTAGTAAATGAAAATGTCTAGTTTTCCAGACTGATTTTTTTCTTGAAATGTAAGATAATCCTAGTAAAAAAGGTTGAAATCAAAACAAAAATAGAAATAATTGAAACTTACCAAAATATTGCGGTTACCAAATTTTGTTTACTGACTTTGTAAAAAAGTTCTTTTGGTTATTCATATTCGGTTGTTCACATATTTACACTTTCCAACCCAGTTTAAAACAAAAAAGTTTTAACAGCTCAAAACTTTCTACAGGATGGAAAAATACTCCCTCCACCGAGTTTCATGGAAGAATTTTTAATGCTCAGTGTTTTGAAAATGAGAGCATTTTTGCATGGTGACCTGTGGATATAGAAGTCTATATCTCAGGACTTCATTTGAGAGTGCTTGTTTTTATGCTGGATTGTTTCAGCTAGCACAATACTGCTTTTGCTGTAGGTCATCTTTTTATCAGTGTCCCATTGCCTTCAAAAAAATAAGGTTTAAGGGCAACAGTGAGACTTCTGCTGCTGTCTGGGATGATGAAAAGAATTTGCATTCAGCCAGAAAATTAAGACAGCGAACAAAGCATTTGCTAGCACTCTTTATCCTTGGAGAACAGATACCTGCTGTGGTAATGGGAGAACGCATGTGATGCTAGTTCATGCCTGTTGATCACAAATAATAGATAAAGCAAGAGAAAGCAAAGGTGTCAGACTGAAGGTGGCATCCCCATCACTTTAAAAGAGACTGCAACAGCAATAATAAATGCATTACTCCATGAGCAGTGTAATGGCAACTAGAAAACTCAAAGTGGTCCAAGATTTGCTGCAAAACTTCACTGACAGTGAAACCACATGCAGAAAAATGCAGGAAAAACCCCCCAAACAATCAAACAAACAAAACCAAAAACAAACCAGCAAAACAAACCCACAACAAACAACACAACAAAAAAACCAGCCAATAATTCTCTCCATGGTTCAAGGTGTAGAGCAAAAAAAATCTTAGTCATTTCCAGACCTTTAAACCCCTGACTACACTTCTGAAGCTGACATCTGTGGAGAAGGCTGCCTGTAGTCGGGCAGCAGAAAGGTCTTATTGGGAGCATGCTTTCCAGGCTGGTGTAACCCCATCAGGCCATGCCCAGGGCCAAACTGAAGGGAACTTCAGCTGCAAAGTCTGGTGCTTTTGTCACTTTAAAGTGTGAGACGTGTTAAACGGTTGCAAGATACATTTATCCACCCTCTCTCACCTTTAAGTAAAAGCTTTCCTTTATGGTCTTAGCTCCTAGAAGACCACATTTCTGTTACTGGTATCTCATACAAGCCTACTTGCAATAAACATGTTTACTATGAAAAACAACTATATACATGTCTCTATATAATGCAGTCAATATATTAAACATCTTCTAAGAAGCATGAATCAGATTCCCTTTCAGGAAGGTTGCAATCTTTTTGCAGTTTCCTAATGGGCAGCTGAAGTGGGAACTGTATACCCCATTTATAGCATGAAATATTCCCTGTATCTGTTTCACAGGGACATGTACCAGCCTGAGAGGGGCATTTGGTGGAACCTGGATTTACAACTGGAAATTAAATACAGCCATGTGGAAACATTATTATGTAAACTAATACTTAGCTACTTCTTGCTGCATTCCCTTAACAGCAGCAAAATGGTAGCATGGAAACCAAAAGCCAAGTGTACTTTTTTTAAACCTGTTCTATGAGAATGAAAAGAAAAACATTCCCATGTAGAACCATGAAGACTTGTTACTTTTTCGTCTGTGAAGTCTTAAATGGCACAACCCCTGGGCTGAATTCTCCTTTCATCAAAACCAATGGAGCTTTGATATTAGTTTCCACTCGAGCATGAAGGACCTCAGAGACTCCGTTTTTCACCTCTTACTGAGAATCCTGGCAACATACTTCAACGTCTTGCTTTCAGTAGTTTGTTTTGGTGTCTCCCATTGCTCAGGTGGGAAATACACCTCAAAGCAGCTCAGAGGCACACTGAGCAATGAGCCCGGCTGTGCTGGTGATTCAGCATCACTCCAGCCTGAGACGCTGCTGCACCAGCCCAGGCAGAAGGGCAGATCACAGGCAAAGTGCTCTAAGATGCAGTCAAGTCCCCTTCATCTGTGTGTCACCTACCTCTCCAGCCCTTTCAGATCAACCAGGAAATCACAGAAACAAATGGTCCAGCCTCACCCAGACCCAGATCCTGACTACACCTTCTTTGCAATGCATGTAGTGGGACAGTAAGAGATGTAGCTGCTCTTGATCCAATAGGACAGGATGAGTAGCCCCAAATCTGTCTGTTTGCACTGTACAAGGGTGTCTACTGCTTCTCCAAAATATGTGCCTTCATCTGCATAAGGGACAAACTGTGGATGTCCAGGCAGTTGGCTGACATCTCAGGGAGCTGCAGGAGCAACCAGCCAAGCTATGTATGAGCACCTAGAGAACAGCAAGGGGCTAGAAGTAACAGCCAGCATAGGTTATTCATAAACAAACCACATCAATCCAATCTGATTTCCTTCTACGACAGTACAGCAAACTCTGCAGTAGATCAGACAGCTACTGGGACTCTAGTTGGGCTTTTGGCAACATCTTACAACGTTCTCATTAATAAGCAGAGGAAATATCATGGAGCTGAAATTACTATAAAGAGTGTATAAAGCAAGCTGAAACTTCATACACAGAGAAGTTATCAGGGACTCATTGTCAAAACAGAAGTATGCATCAAGGACTTCCACAGAGGTTTGTCCATGGCTGTTTGTGCTCAGTATTTTCATCAATAGGTTGGCTAAAGGAATAAAGCAGAGGTTCCCCAGCCATGGGATATGTGCTATTAGTTTTAAACATCCAGTTCTTAGGGGCCATAGAGGCCAGAAAAGGCCTCTGGCTGCTGCTTCCAGGACATCCTTCATCTGCCTCTGCTATTCTTCATGGTGGTCTTGAGCAGAAAAACGTGAAGCTGTCACAATGCAGAATCTTATTACATTTTTCGTTGTCAACTGGGTACTCCTTGCAAATACATCAGAGGCCAGGGTTAGAATTCAAAATTACCTTGGTACATTGGAGAAATGGCCTGAAAGGTAAGAGAATTAATCAACTGTATTGCAAGGACCTGTGAACAAAAGTGATGAACTGCACAGAGATGGGGAGGTAGCTAGGAGAAGATGACAACTGATCACAAGGTGAAGATGATCCAAAACGATCCTGCTATTATGAAAAAATAAAAGACACACTGGATTATATATTTAGGTGTTGGCCTACGTGATGTGTAAGTGAATGTCTTCTGCTCTGCTGAACATTGTTGAGGCTGCTCTTAAAGGAGGAATAAACATGTCCTGGAAGGAAAGACTGATTGATCTATGGTTATTAAGTGAAGAGAAGATAACAGTCTTCAAGTATATGCGGCCAACAGAGAAATAAAGGAAACAATCTCTTCTTTGTACCATAGCATAGTCAAGTAATAATGGGTTTTAATTGCAGCAGAGGAGATGGTAGGTGAGGTACTGGGTAGAACATGCCCACAGAAGAAGGTGAATCAGATGGTGAAGCACTGGAATATGTTGCCTGTGTGGGTGGTAGACTTCCCATCACCAAAGGTTTTTAAAGATCAAGTTAGAGACATATTAATCAGGAATTAAATAGGTGTAATTTATCCTACTTCGGTGCAGACTGGCCTTTTGAGGTCGCCTCCCCACCCTTATTTTCCATTTCAGCAGTCTGCCTTACAAACATGGCATGGAGGTCTGTTGCTCAATAGATGGTTAAAAGAGTGAATAGCAGCTGGTCTATTCCTCTGTTTTCAGGAGGTGTGTTTACATTCCAGGTGTAAGAGTGGAGGGGAAAGACAGCGAGTTCTGATCCCACCAGCCAACAGAGGAGACTAGGCATCCATCCGTTGGAGGCTGTTTAACTTTCCCAGCCTTTCAGAGCCTAACATAAAGCACAAAGGTGGCTCCCAGATGGAAGACAACAGACTTCAAAAACAGGGAAGCTGACAGAGAGGGAAGTACATTTAACGTAAAAGTTAAAATTGCCAGAAGAAGAAAGCAAAGAAATTTCCACTTTGGTGGAATGGAACTACTGAAGGATCTCTGCTCTCTGTGTTTTTGGCCTCCATAGAAAATACTTGGGCAGAAACCCTCCAGAAGGTATGTTTGTTTTGAGCAGAATCTGGAGTTCCTGCACCGAGCTTTCTGAAGCCTGAGTTGTGGGACTAGCCTAGATTGCCTCTACTCAATGTCCTGGGAGACTGAAGGTTTTCACTGTGTTCTGGAGTCTGACACAGGCAGACAGACCACAAAGAAAAACACGGGAATAGATCCTGTAAGCTGCTTCAAATAACACTTGCTCCAGACCCTCTGCTGAATGC
Source organism: Streptopelia decaocto (assembly GCF_964273445.1). NCBI lineage: Eukaryota > Metazoa > Chordata > Aves > Columbiformes > Columbidae > Streptopelia > Streptopelia decaocto. The sequence continues at coordinate 146,536,075 of NC_138655.1, read as the reverse complement.
TGAGAAATTCTAGTTGCATGAAAGATGCCAACAGAGGAAGAAAATATTTCACAGTTTGCCTCAGGCTTCAAAAGGAGTTGCTGAACATGTTAACTGACACCCTTTTTGACAGGCTGGTTTGTGGTCAATGCCGCTAACTAACAGGCGAACAAATGCCTGTACTCCAAGTTGGGATTTGCGCTCTATGCCACAAAGCCAAGCAAATTGCTGCCAGAGAATCCCCAGAGCTGCTCTGTGAGAGTGAGCAGACCGACAGGATGTCTGAAAAAACATCAGGAATGTTCCTTATGTGACAAGATGGACCATTCAGAAGGAAGGTTCTGCTGGGTAGGAAAAGACTTGGTATGTTGACTCAAAGGGACACTCTGAATATGTTGCCAGGTATGAGCAGCTGACTTCAGAAAGAAATTAGTGGATAGGGAAACAGGGAGATGGGAGTAGGAGGCGAAGTGAAGTCAAGCTGTGTACAAAGATGAATATTGAGCCAGAAATGGAAAGTAAATCAGAATTTAAGAGTCCTGCATACATTCATTATGATAAGATACATTTTTTCTTGCAAGCACCGGCAATTCCATTAACCAGAAAGATACACAATCACTTTTCATACAAAAGAGACAAGAATTTTATTACCATTGTATCAGATCCAGTGACTATAGCAAATTCAATCTCTTTCCTTTGCCAGCTACATGATTCACAAGGTGTTTGCTGCGAAGACTGACAATCCAACCATTTGTGTGTGCTGAATGACCTATTCTTGATGTGAGGACTTGAATAAATGGTCAGAAATGTTCAGGAGGATGATGAAACCTGAAACGGATTCAAGTGCAGCATGATAGAAATGGGCTTTGGCTTTCAAGGTAGGAAAGAGGAATATCACAGATACTGCTAATGCGAGCTGGTTATTAAACTAAACTACTGATCCCTGGAGATGAAAAACAATCAAAAATCCTAGATATGAGAGATCTGGCCAACACAGGACATTACCTGTTGGTGACAGAACATGGATTTCTCCCTTTAACTCCACCTGGAGCCAGGGATTAAAGAGACCCTGATTGTGACCTGCCAGTATTTCAGTGAGACTACAAGTCTAGTTCTTTATTTAGTCCACCATTCATTTTCTTGTATTAAGAGTCTGCTCTTTTAACAAGAGTTGCAAAAACTGACTTGTGAAAACATACTTACCTACGGAAATGGCAGAAATGTCTCATGAGATCCTCGCAGGAGCAACACATAATACCGATACTGTTGTCTGTCTCTTGGCACCAGCATTTTATCAAATGGCTTTTGAGAAGTCTGCCTGGAGAATATAGTATTAGCCCCATAGTCAGAATGTACAACAGTGAAAAGTCAAGAAACTATAATCAGTCTTTTAAGAAATTTCAGTTTGGACATTTTCTCTGTATCTTAGAATTGCTGGATCACCTATTTTTCAAATTACCAGCAAAAGCAACATAACAGTGGTTTTCCAATTTCTCTCAATCATTATTATTATTAATTATTTTATTATTTTATTTGAACTACTGAATTAAGGTGCAGAAATCATTGCTTGGTTAAGTACAGGTCTGAATTAACTCTGCCTTTTAGACTCAGGGAAAATTTAAAGCCCTTAACCATCACAATACTTTTATCTGCCACTTTTCTCCCTCCCACTTTGCGCTCCCCAGTACATTTGCCACCTTGTAGGGGAAGCTTTTCCAGGGATGGATTGACTTTTACAAAGCCTGGCTCAATACAGCAGAGGACTAAATGACGACTTCTTTGTGGCAATATTTACTATGAAAGAAGAATAAGCTACTAAATTAGAATAATCTCATAGGATTTAAGCACACTTTGATCTTGGTTTACCAAGGCACTTACTATGCCTTATATTTCCCTTGAATGGAATCTGTATTTTATGATGATGGGGGGGGACGGGACTTCAAAGGAAAATAACTATGAACACGTAGATAAGAAGATTATTTTGAGTGCTGCTAAGTATTGGTATAGATAAAAAGATGGTGCTTTTGAGATAATGCTGAAGATGCTCAGAGGACCTGAAAACATAAAACCCAGAAGTGAATGGAGCCTTGAAACATGAATCCAAACCCACAACTGGGATTCATGATCCAGCCAAGAGAGGCTTTTTATTTACCTTTCCATGCCATTGAGTACAACAATTCATTTATTCTTGATATATGAATACATACACACACAACACTAAGTAATATCTTGCTAATCCAAAATGCTCCGCAGGCCTCACACCCTCCCCACCGGCAATCCCCATCGCAGCCCTGGGGTACGTAACTGAGAAATCTCTGCTTCAGACAAGGGAGAAAGCTTCATGAATCACCAAACAACACTTCTCAGGTGGGAAAAGCACATTCTTTATTCCTCTACATGGAATTAGAAAAATATGTGTAAAAGTAAAGCTCTGAAAGCCCCAGGAGAGTAATTGCTCTCTTTCTCTTTCTTTTTGCTTTTGTTGAACTTGTGAGTTTTGGAGTGGTTTGATTAAAGGCCTTAAAATTCTTTAACACTCACATTCAAATGCTTCAGATTTTTCCCCTGGACTCGCAGAGTCTCTGTCCTCCTCCTCCTCTCTCTGTGTCACTTCTACGCTGCAATAAAACAATTGAATCACACGCTGGTACATAAATATTGGCAGATTTTTAGGTTTGCTGTTTTTTTCACTCAGCCTATTGGGCAAACAGCCTAGAAAGGCTAAGTTATTTGCCAGAGTTTGAATTTCTGGCAAATGGTGCAGATCCAGTACAAATCTCAAATCATATTTCAGGAATGCCGTGCTTCTACCATGCCTTTCCAACTCTTCTCTCTGTGCGCTAATGACTATTATGGTGAAATGCGTTCCAAAAATATGAAAATCAATGTAGTGGGAAATGTATCAAAACCACCTTTTCACTTATACAATCTCAGTTGTCCAAGAAACACAATTAATTAGTGTTATTGAGCTGTTTAGCTCCCCAATAAAACTTTTTGAGTGATTGTACGAAGAACCATTGGTACTGGAGACTTCGTAGTGAAGTAATTAATAGAAGTTGATTATATTCTGACAAGTTAAACACAAGTTCGTTTGATATTACACACACATGGAAAACACATGCGCTATTGAGCTCCGTACATAGGAGTTTAGATTAATGGTGTTGATGAATTATGTGGAGATTATATACTTTGCAGACACATAATGGACCTGATTTTGAAAAGCAGGCTGTCATTTTGCTCCTGCAATTTTGAGGGTGTGAATAATTGCAGGTGATTTTCTAGCAGCTAGACATCTCACTGCCTGGTTGAATTCCTTCGGGCAGAGGTCATGACTTGTTCTGTACAAGGCACCAGAAGGAACTGGGACAGAGTGTACAGAGAGTGAAGAACAAAGCTACACGGGTGCTGCACGCTGGGACCACAGTGACCAGTGAGGACAACTGGTTTCTTGCATGGCTGTGGCAGCTGAGTTGGGACGTTCAAGAAGTACCTTCTCTTTCTAAGTTTAGCGGCATGTTGTGAACTTGAGACTCAATTACAGAAGGGGAAGGAGGAAGCTGTCACTAAGCTTTCTTCTGCCACTAGGCAGAGGCTGGCGACAGACCCACCACTTAGTCCTGAGACCTGAAGCAGTCCCTGTGGGTCATTACTCAGGTTCAGCCTAATACCTGAGCCTACTACTCAGCATCATTTTCTTGAGACTCTATCTGAAGGTAACTGAATGTCATCGGGATGAGGACAGAGGTAGTAGCTGATCTCAGTTTAATGGCTGCAAGATACAGCTGGGAGGTAGAACGTCAGGTTCAAACAAGTGGCTTGATTCAGGCAGGGAAAAGACTCAGATTTTAGTCTTGGCTGCACTACTCTGCCATGTAGAGCAGCCTCTGCAGAACGCAGTCCAGATCAGATGCCTTCCCGTGGTGTTTACCTGCATGAACACGTAGGGGTGCCCCTGGGATGCTACAGCCAATATTACATGGCATTTACTGAATGCTTAGTACACCACCAGGTGTGCTCCCTCAGGCTTTTCCTAGGAGTGTGCCCAGAAGGTGCTGGGAGTGCAGACACCCTAATCCCAAGCTACAGAGGCAGGATGACTAGAAGATGTGGGGAGCAGCCTGGCTTTCACAGCACTCCCGGAACTGGCTTCCAGGTCCATGAGCCATCCCAGAGGTGCATGAGCATCTTTTCACAGAATCACAGAATGGTTGGGGTTGGAAGGGACCTCTGGAGATCATCTAGTCCAACTTACCTGCCAAAGCAGATTCACCTACAGTAGGTCACACAGGAATACAACCAGGAGGATTTTTAATTTCTTCAGAGAAGATGACTCCACAACCTCTCTGGGCAGCCTGTTCCAGTGCTCTGGCACCTTCAAAGTAAAGAAGTTTCTCGTCATGTTCAGGTGGAACTTCCTATATTTCAGTCTGTGCTTGTTGCCCCTCATCCTGTCATTGGGCACCACTGAAAAGAGTCTGGTCCCGTCCTCTTGACATCCACCCTCCAGATTTTTGTAAGCATTGATAAGATCCCCTCCGAGCCTTCTCTTCTCCATCCTTCTCTTCATAAGAACAGATCCTGATGAGCACCCACATGTGTGATTCAGTTCAAGACAATAAATCTTGGAGTCAAATGCAGGTTTTCATGTAAGCCAGGCACTTAAACTCCCACCAATGTGATGGAGATCTCATTGAAACTGCCAGCGCAGGGGGATTCTGCCCTACCTAAAGCACTATTTCCTTGCTGAGCTGTGACACTTGCCCTCTACCTCAGACATCTGTGGATACTTGCATTCAGAAATCCCCATTTAGGTGTCCTTCACCAGGTTAAACCCTGCCCATTGAGACATGTAACAGCTACAGCACAGCGGCAGCAGGCTGTCTGTTTGCAGCATCACTGTGAACACAGACACGTGCTGGCTGCTCTTCCCAGTCTTCTCTTGTCCCCTGGACGGGACATGCCCAGTGCCCTGTGGCAGCAAATTGCCAACGCCACCCAGCTTGAACCAACAAGGAGAAGCCCCAAAATCCCAGCTGTGCTGAGCAGCCCTCTGAGGACTGCTGGCTGCAGAAACAAGAGATAATATTAACAATGGGAGCAGGGCAGGAAGGAGCAGTCGGCCTTTCTCCTGGGACTAGTATACCTTCCTCAAAGTTCTGGTGTGTTCAGAGCTAGAAAGTGTTTTCAGCTCAGCCATTTCAGGTCACCCTGGCGGAAAAATGAGTTAAGAAGATGTATCATACTCCATATTCAGGAGCTGTACCCAGAGACTTTCTTTAGGCTATAGCTTGAGGTGTGTTACATAGAGAGAGAAGGGGAAAAACATGCAGAGCTTCTCTGTCTTGAATCTTAAAGGCATGTGAGGAACAAATATGAGGAATCACCACGTGCCTACAGTAAGTGGAAACTTAAAGAGGGCCACACAGCTCCTTTCTTCTGTGTTTTCAGTCTCTGAATCCAGCACTTGGCTCTCTGTCCGTGCATCATTAAATGTTGACCACTACCATGGTCTATAAACAAATACAGAACATGCATCAATCATTTAAAAAAATGAGATCACAAATGTGAACCCCAAAAATGGCTGTGGCCCCCAGCTGGTCATGCTCCAGGTCCATCTGAGACAGCTTATGTTGGCATGTATCCAGGCAATGAGATAAGCTGCATGACTGGCACCCCACCACTGGTTACTGTCCAGTCTTCAGTGGAGATTTCAACACCCTCTCCACCTCGCCTGATCCTGGGGAGTGCTGGGGTATGGGAGCAATGGGGCAGGCAAGGCACAGAGGGTCAGCAAGGGGTGGAAGGGAACCAGTGAGAGGTGACCAATGGCAATGCCCAGAGACGTCAAAAGGTCTTGTGGTACATGGTACTATACCACGTCTGCCCTGGACAGTGCAGACGTGACAGAGGAACTGCCATGGCTAAGGACAAGTTACTCCAGTTTTGTCACTCCACATGGAAGTTGAAGACCTCACAACAGCACAGGTATAGGTGCTGGAGCAGTTTGGCTATATAAATACCTAACCCTTTCCCAAGAGTGCTGCTGCTTTGATCTGTCAGCTAGCTGCAAACCTACACGAAAGACAGAATTAGGGCCTAATTCTACAGTTATTTGCTGCCTTCAGGAAAAAGAAATAATTGTTGTGAAGGGGCTTTTAACTCCCCCCCTGTGCTGGCTGTCTGCTGGACGCAGTGGATAATCCCAGAAGCAAACCCGTGCGGGCGGACAGGAAGCAGTCCTTTCCGAGGAAGGGGAAGGACCTGGCTTCAGCTGCTGCTTCTTAATTAGCTGCTGCAGGTGGAGAGCTGTGCAAGTCCCTCACATTGCTTTTATAACTATCACATCTTTATGTGGCTGAACTGTTTTTTTCCACTGTAACTTGGCCATTTCTGGAAGAGAAATATTTTGGGTCACATTATCAATTTTCCCCCCATGGAAAGCTTATAAAAGTTAATCTATAAGCAAATTGATGTGAGGAAAAAAGTTAGCAGAAATGTTTTCAAATGGACAACCTTCAAAGGATTTGAGCTCATTCCATTTGAATTACAAAGTAAGAGCTTCGGTCCAGCCACTCTTCAGTTCCCTACCTCTCTTCCCCACCCATGCTGCTTTGCATCACACTTGAACAGGTACCAGTGAGTACTTTTTTCCTAACAATTAAATTTAGCATTGGCAGAAGTAGCTTGATAGACTGTTCCTCAGGTTGAAGACTTCATTTGCTGCCCACAGCAGGCACAAGAAGCCGCTGAGCTGCCTTTTGGATGGCAATGTGCTAATCTGTCTCAGACAGGCAGAGGAGGGTACTCCTTCCCCCAGGCCTACATATTATGGAGACTTTCTGTTAAAGATCCTAAGATAGTTCTCAGCTAGGGTAGCGGTTTGTCTGCAGACATCAATCTAGCTGGACTAGATGAAAACCACCATGAAGATATCTGACTTTGCAGTAATCCTGTGCCTGTTTAGTTAGTGCTAAAGCAAATTAGTGACACTGAGGTTAAATGACTGCTAAAAACCTACAAAACCACAACCCTGCCTTTTCCTTGAAGTGAGATGCCAATTGCAGAGCCAGGTGAGCACCGAGATTGTCCTCAGAGAGGACTGTAATAGCTACCATCCCTGTGGGATAAATACAAGAAACAAAAGTCTTCGAGATGCTTTGTGGAATCAGAAGGAAAAAAAAAAAAGCAGCCTCCACAAGAGACATGCATTACTGCATTAGTAATATAAAGAAATAAAGAAATTACCTCTACTTACAGGTGTCTTGTATCTCACTGGTTATTGGTTTTGTGTGTTTATGCAAGAAAGCAGAGCAGATCAGAGAAGCCAAGGACGTGGCCTAAAGAAACATTAGGACTGGGGCTCCAAGAACAGAGGCGAAGCAGGGGAGGAGAGAGATTTTTGTTAAGCTGATTAAAAAACAATTGTAACATGAAAATACAGCTTCTAATTCCTCCTGTGTCTGGGGACACAGCACATTGCACATTCCTTGTAGACAGAGGACCATAGTAGAGAAGGCTGACCCTATCATCGCCTTGATTTTCAAATGAACACAGCCCACAGCACTCTGAATTTTAGCGAGCAACCTGGAGTGCAAAGTGCGTGTTAGGAAGAAGAGCCAGGCTCCAGGTGAAGAAACTGAGGAGCTGTATGCGCACAGGCTCAAGAGAGATAACATAAAGGAGATGCCACCAAAATCAACCATGGTGGAAGCATATCTGAAAGCCAAGTGCATCTGGTCTTCAGCTGCATCTTGTGGAGGAACCAAAGTCCTTGATCTACCTCCATCCCTCCTCCATGTCACCTTCTGTGGTGCTCCTGCTTCCTACTCTTTCTGTGCTCCTCTCCCCCTCCACTCGCAACTCCTCTTGACTCTGCAGTGCCAAACAGCAGAAGGACAGAGCTGTCCCATGTCAGCTATGTGGCTGCTAATGCTACTTCCAGTGCTGGTGTGGTGCTGGGAAAGGGTTAGAACAACCCTCAGCACATTTGACCTCTTTCATGACCTCCTTGGCAAAAAGGTTTCCCTTGACCTGCAGCTAGCAGCATGAGGTATCATCAAAGAAGAAAGCATCAAATAAAGAAGGAAGAAGCATCCATAAGTCTCTTGATAATGGTGGAGAGATGACTTGTGGATGGAGACAAAATTGCTTTGGGAGCAACAGCTGCAGAGCGTCTAGCCAGACTAGGAAGCCCCATAGCTGGAAGCAGAGACATGTCTGCTCTGAATGAGAAGGATTTCCATGGAGCCAGGGAGACTCAAAGGTGTCTTGACAACCCAAAACCTGCTAATAGACGTGAGCAGCAGCAAGGAGTGACAGATCTCAGAAACTGTGTTGAGAAAGCAATGAAAGGGGCAGAGGTCAGAGCAGACCTCACTCAGCCACCTGGCTGCACCAAGTGGGTTAGCCAAATGACCTCAGTAAAACTGTGTTCTACTCCATTTGTAACCCTCAGAGGCCAGTCAAGGAGAGGAGATATTGTCCAGTTCAAATAATGCAAAACTTGATTTCTTTGAGGGAAAACTCCCTGACAGGCTTCTTGGCTTTGCTCAACATCTCACCCAAGCGAGTGGCTAGGAAGAGGAATAGGACAGGCTTCCAGCAGCCAGCCCAAGCACGCCAGCTCAGCCGTGCTGCAGAGCAGCCCACGACAGACGACCAAGCAGTCCAAGTTTGTAGGAGCTGTTGAGATGTGGCGTGCAGGCAGCCATCAGGCAGAAAGAGCCAGATCAGAGAATTAGCAGCAAGGGGAAAGCTGAATCCTCCAACCTGGCTGAGGACCAGGCAAGACCTGTTCTTGGCATAATCTGGTGCAAACAAGGGCTCCCAGGATAAATGGGCAGTGGAACAACTTATGCACATTTAGCTGGACTTCAACTTGCAGGACCAGATCAGAAAAAGGAAATCAGACACCCCAAGGGCTTGGGGAATTTGCCCCACCATTTGAGTATTTCTCTGCAGCAGCCAAGCAGGAAAGGAAGCAGCTGCTAGAAAGAAAGATGGACATTAATTGCCATGAGCCCCGTAAGCACAGATATGTCAAATGGAAAAGGTGACTCTAGTCTGGTCTGTGGCATTCTTGAACAATTAGAAGAAGTGATAGATTTGGTTTATAAAACAAGAGAAGTTGGCAATAATGCAAAAACTAAAGAAAGAAGTGCTGGTACAGTGAAAAATTTCGCTATAAAACACCAACTTGCTATAATAGGAGGCTGGGCCAGAACTAAACATCACAAGAGCCTAGTAAAAAGCCTTTTTCCCAGTCTGAGTGTTACAAGGACACCACATTATGTCAGTGAAGCCCAAAGGTACACAAATGAGGCCCCAGATTTCTGTTTAGGTGCCTGGAGTTGAAGGAGGAGGCTGGCTACAAATCATCTGCTGGTATCTGTGAAATGCATGGAAAAAGTGGACATTGCCTCAAGGATAACCACTAATGGAGCAGACATGCTAAAAACAGTAAGGAGTAGACTGTCCAAAAGTGAACCAACTAATTGGTCTCAAATGGAGACAGTGACAGAGAAATGTGCATTTGTCCAACAGTTGGGAAAGCTGGGTTTGCAAATTAGACATCTGGAATTTGAGCTAGATTTCTGGATAGCTGAGATAGTGGATGAGCTAATAAACAGTTTGGATTTCATTATACCTAGTAGATGAGTAAGTGCCAGGAAACCATGTCTTAAATACCTTGCCTGTGAAAATTCTTCATAAATATGTGGCATAGGCAAGCAAAATGATTTGTAGATGACTAGTTTGCAGAGAATAGGGAATGACACTGTTATAAGCGACACGCCATGGGGGTTTTCCAGACAAAGAAATCAGTTTCCAGAGGCTGAAACCTGTTTGAGGCCTAGAATCTCCAAGGGACTTCAGCTGCCCAAGTGTTGGTATATTGGAAGCAGGAATGTGTTCCCCATTGTGTGCTAGATGTTTCTGATGAGGAACAAATAAAAGAGAGGGAAGGGGAATGAGGCCCAGAAAGCATGACAAAGCAAATGGATGTAGTAATTATACAGAAGAAAACTAGCAGGGAAAGAAGAGTGAGAATAAATGCAGAGAGCTTGGTGTTTATTTGGTGCTGTGGATGGCTTACAAACCTTTGCTGATGAGGTCCTGGGGTTGCCCTCCGTCTTGTTGCCAAAGTGGCGCAGGACCGAAATAGAGGAAGGTGGCCACAGAGCAGCTTAACTGAAGCACTTAACTGAAGACAAGTGCATGGGATATTCTGGGCAGCTGGCAATTTCAGGAAGGCAAGACTCAGCTCTCACATCACCTTGGGCCTCCCTGATTGTTCAGAGGGCAGCCCCATGTCCAGTTCAAGGCTGCAAGGACCACTGCAGCAACAGGGTCAGCCTAGATTTCCACTCTGGATCTGACAAGCAGCTATGGACCTTCATGGAAAGATCTGCGTCACAGTGGCAGAGCAAAACCCTCAGTGTCCACTGAATACAGCCACATACCCCCAGCCATAGACCAACAGGTCACACCTCAAGCACAGCCCTGCAGAGATATGGCTGGAATGCTTTTAAGCATCTTCACATGACAACAGTGCATCCATCTTGTGGATGTCCCAAGTCATCCTAGGCTACCTCAGCAGGCATCTTCATATAGTGGTGACCTGCCATCCCTTCTGCCTCCTCAGTGGGGTGGCTCTGCTGCACACATTGAAAGCCATGGCCCCTGCCTGGTGCCTTTACAGATGACCTGAGATAAGCCAAAGGCCTCCAGGCTGCAATAAAATTCCAAAGATAGAAAGCATTTCCCAATAGAAACACAGTCTACATTGGACAGATGGGAAGAGAAGGAGGAATTTCCACTGACACAATGACAGTGGAGCTGTCCAGAAACAGCTGCTCATTCTGGATGTGCAGGACTGGGCAGGACTTGTTTCCTAACAAGAGGTTTACTTCTAAGCTTGCAGATACTGCCCAACACCAGCTAGCTAGGGTGAGCTCATGACAGAAAACCATTGCAATGGTCACTAGTGCACAAGTCAGCACTTGTGGAGTTACAAAGGCTCTTGTGATCATTCACAGTTTGTTTTTCTGTGTTTTAAAATACCTTTCATATAGAAAACAGATGCTAACAGATACTGAACTTATAGTTTAGAGACAACATTGCTCCAGCAACATAAAGGATTTGAAAGCGTTCTGATTGTGGCAAAGGTTTCAGGTTTCTGAATTGATTTATCATATTACTGAAGCACACCTTGGGGTAAAGGTTTTATTTATATATCTTCACTATTGCTTGGATAGGAATAAAATCATTCTGGACAGCAAAAAGAAAATACTCTGACAAAAGGCTGTTGCATAAATATGTAATAATTTATTATTCAACAATAACTACTTACAATATTATTACAATAGATGCCATTTGTCTTTTTGTCTAGAACATACTCTTTAGACTACCATCATTGTAGACATGTCCTTGCTGAAGTAAAGGTGCTTTTATGGATTAAATGTAGCTGCTGCCTTTCAGCTGGAAGGAGTTAAGTCCTTTTACGGATCTCAACATCAACAGCCTCCATATGAAACATGGGCATTGCTACACATGTGTATAGAAAGATAAGTCTCTATTGGTCTTCTTTTCTGAGACTTGGGTGTCTGAAATAGGGACAGAATGGGACAGAAAAACAAGAAGTTAAGAACCTTGTCCCAACAAGACTGGTGAAAAGCTCAAGGAAAAAAAAAAATTTAAAAAATTATTTGGCCAGGCAAATGACACAAGGAACCATGACCAGAATGCCAACACTTTGCTGTTCAATTCCTCCCATGTTGAGGAGGAAAAAAGTTGAATGATCACAGTGAATAAAGAGGCTAGCCTCCAAACTATGTTATTTAATGAGCAATTTCTCCCCCATAACAGAGCCTACCTACTGGACTATGAGTTGTGAGCGCTCAGGTCAAAAAGGTAATACTTTTATTTTTTTCTTAAATCTTTTGAAAGCATCATTAATATACATGAACTTTGCACTTAAGTGTTCAGCAGACTTATTTATAACGTTGTTTTTACCTCTTCACCTACATAACTCAATCTCAGATTCCCTCAAACTAATTTATCTACATTATAAAAGCAACTGGTTGCTGATAGGACTACTGCACACTTTTTTCCTGTCAAAAAGAACTGTCAAACCCTGTTTTCTGCACCACTAACAGAGGCAAGGCAGAAGCCTGTCCTTCTCAAAAATGAGGTGACATGCATCTCTGTGCTGGCAATAATTGTGTTATCTAGAAATTCTTTCAAGCCATTGAAATTATTTTAATAAACTCTTTTGGCCATATTTTATTCAGAGGCTAATCTCCATTTCCTTGTAATAAAACATAAAATGTTAGGGTTTTTTTAAAAAAAAATATATATAGATATATATATATAAACTTATCTATTACCATTATGTCTTTGAGAACTATGGTTGTGTACTGTAAGATGTGGCAAGCTCATGCTAATACAGAAAAACTCTTTCTCCATGGCATATTCATTATTCTCCCCTACTGAGTAATTCTATCACATGCCCTCTACAAATTCTTTATGCTTCAACAGAGATGCAATTTCTGACCAGAGCACCTTCAATATAGTCTGAGCTTCCATGGATGTGTAATCATTTACACCTGTACAAAGTAGATGTAAACTCACTTTGCACTCACTTTACACAGGTGCAAATGACTGCACAAGGTGAGAAGCAGTGGAGAATCAAGCCCATAATGACTGCAAAGCGTTTAAGCAAGGGGTGATGGAGACCAACAGAGGCACATGGGGTATAGCAATCAGGAGACAAGTGCATGTCAGGAGCGGTTTGGGAGCCTATTCTCCCTCATTGTGTGAGCAGCCTCTATTATTAGCAATAGAAGTCAGGCGTGTGTGCCCAGAGGATAATAAATCAGGCAGGTGTGTGTGCATGCTGCAGATCTGGCTGCTTCAGCTCCTCTAGCACTGCTGTGAGGGCCAGACTGCAGCAGAAAACCTGAGTTGCCACCAGGACTGGAAGATGCCAGGTGGCTGTGTGGTTGTGAGATCAGTGCACGTGGAGAATCAGACTAAACCTAGGGGGTCTGGCTTGGTTTAGGGCATGTTTTTTGTTGTGAGTCAAACAGGTAATCCAAAAACCTAGTTCAAGCACTGCTGAAATAGTACAAGTGCTCTCGGCATTTTTTATTATCTTGCCCTCTGAAACTGCCCGAGAGCTGGGGGGTGCAAGAGCTTTCAAAGGGAACTTTACTTTTTACGAGCTGTTGGACAGGACAGGGTACCTAGATCTAAAATAAATTTGCTGCCCTTTGTCAGTGCTCTCTGACTGCAAGGTTAAAGGCAGTAATTACCACAATGGGATATTTGGGCCAGGTTGGAGGAGAAGGGAGAGAAATTTTTTCATGCTGACTTTTTTAGCCTGAAGATTAGGCTTTATATAACAACTTTGCTTGGTAGTGAAAAAGACCTTCTGACATATGTTCCTCTTAGTCTTACACCTGCCAGCTTTCTTCACTTTTCTTTCCCTAGCCTACTAATAGAGATGGTAAATGCATCCAGAGAAATACAGTTGCTATAAAGTACTGAAGTTTCTGTGTAGCGTGACATAAAAATACTGAATCAGAAATAAAGTATGTGTGCCATTTTTCCAAGGGACTTTTAAAATGTGTCTCTGGATATATGTGAAAATATAAAATACCGCTCACAAAAAATTAAAGCAGAAAGCATACGCTCATGAAGGAAAACTGCTTCATTTGGTACAGGTATCTTTTCAAGGCAGAGCAGTCACACCCTGTGTGTGGCAGGCTGGAAATCTACGTGTCCCCACTGATTTTGCTGTGTTTGCAGTACCTGGTGTGGGAGAGGACTGGCCATCAGTGCAGAGGTGTTTTCTCATGGCTAAAAAGTTACGCAGAGCCGGCACCGAAGTCAAACCCAACATTAATTTGCATCCCACAACAGTCAAGCTAAATCTGATTCGCAAGCAAGATGATGACAGCTAGGACAAGGGATCAGTTTTAGTTGTAAAACAGGCAATTTTGAGCACACAATTGTGGCAAATAATCCACATAGTTTCTTATTTAATGCAAGCACTTGCCAATGACAGCATCAAAGATGTGGTGTCAAGGGAGGGTGGGTGAAGCCTGGTACTGACCTGTTGCAGGCCCCTATGGGCTAGAAAAATCAGAATCTAGAAAGGGACGACTGTTTCAATACTTACATTAACAATAGACTGAAAGAAGTCTTTATTTTCAGTAACAGGTTTTGAGCAAAAGACTTTTACCATCTATTCCTGTTTTCCTAGTAAGTTATGAAATGTTCATTTACCCCACATCAGGAACCCCCAGTGGCTTCCTCTGTAATGGGCTTTTTGATGTCTTTTAAGCATGAGCTACAGTTAACAGAAAGAACATGTTCTCTGTAGAATCATAGAATAGTTCAGGTTGGAAGAGACCCTTAAAGGTATCACAGTATCACAGTATGTTTGGGATTGGAAGGGACCTCAAAAGATCATCTAGTCCAATCCCCCTGCTGGAGCAGGAACACCTAGGTGAGGTCGCACAGGAACATGTCCAGGCGGGTTTTGAATGTCTCCAGCGAAGGAGACTCCACAACCCCCCTGGGCAGCCTGTTCCAGGCTCTGTCACCCTCACTGAGAAGAAGTTTTTTCTCAAATTTAAGTGGAACCTCTTGTGTTCCAGCTTGATCCCATTACCCCTTGTCCTATCATTGTTTGCCACTGAGAAGAGCCTGGCTCCGTCCTCGTGGCACTCACCCTTTATATATTTATAAACATTAATAAGGTGACCCCTCAGTCTCCTCTTCTCCAAGCTAAAGAGACCCAGCCCCCTCAGCCTTTCCTCATAAGGGAGATGCTCCACTCCCTTAATCATCTTTGTTGCCCTACGCTAGACTGTCTCCAGCAGTTCCCTGTCCTTCTTGAACTGAGGGGCCCAGAACTGGACACAATATTCTAGATGGGGTCTCACCAGGGCGGAGTAGAGGGGAATCTAGTCATCTAGTCCAACCTCCTGCAATGAGCAGGCACACCTTCAACTACATCAGTTATGTAGAGTGGGAGCATAAGGGTTGTCCTGGGACCTCCTTCTTTTGAGTGACAGCAGTGCCAAGCAGCACTGCCTTTCCAAAGGGGTAGCATATGGGGCCAAGGGCAAGCCCCCCCTCCCCTGGTACCAGGCTCCTTGAACCTGCCAGCAGGATCCCACCACTTCACCTCTCCCATGGGTGCTGCACATGGTACAGCCCAAGTC
The DNA here is from genome assembly GCF_964273445.1 of Streptopelia decaocto. NCBI lineage: Eukaryota > Metazoa > Chordata > Aves > Columbiformes > Columbidae > Streptopelia > Streptopelia decaocto. The sequence goes on along the minus strand of NC_138655.1, from coordinate 146,520,863 downwards.
ACAGACATGCAACAGTGGGAGAAGAGAGTGGAGCAGGCTCAGCTTCCCTATGACTGTTCTGCTGTGCTAGGGATGTAGCCAGTACCTCTGGCATGGTACAAAGCCACCACTTGAGCGTAAAGCAACAGCTCAGAGGTGAGCTTCAAAGAGCTGAACTTCCTTTGGGTACTCATCTTGCCTCATCTTCTTCTTGGCCTGCAGCCTCAGATGTAGTGTACCTCAACGTTGCCACAACTGTGTCGTTCTCTGTAGTATAGGAACAACTATGAAACTTCTGTGCCTGGTTGTGTTGAAATGCCTGGAGGCAGCTGAGATAGGATGTGGGTGACTTCACCATACTTGGCATTCATGGTAGGATGCCTCCATCACCTTCTTAGTGGCAGCTGACCTCTGGTACCTGCTGTAGTGTGCTGCTAGTCATGGTCAATGGTTCGCATGCTCTTTGGCTTCTTTGGAGGACAGTGAAATACTGTGAGTTAATCCCTGCAGACTTATTCATTTATCTCCCAGGTCTCCTCAAATGCCATAAATTATAAAGGCAAGCTTACAGCAGTCCGGTAGCAGCATCTTCTACCACTGCTGCCATGAAACCATTTTCTCCTTCTTCTATCCAGCTGCCACGAAATTCATTTGATATTTGCTGAAGGTGCATTTAAGGCACTAAAATATACTTCCTTTTAAGTGTTGCACTGGAAGACTTATCTAGAGCTGTGGTAGATTCTTTATGACTTTATGTTTTCAAAGTCTAAAGCTAAAGAAGATTTAAATAGCTAAGTTTAAAACAGACTATCTTGAAAGCAGTTCCTTACTAAGAGGTGAGCCCCACAGTGCCTAAGTCTCCTCCTCAGCTCACACTTATTTTTTTGGTACTCTGTGGAACATATGTTTGGAACCATCTTAGGCCGGCAGTCCTACCTTATACCTAAAACTACTTGGGACCCAGGGCTTGAGGTATTTATCTTCCTAAATCCCCAGAGGATTCAGTTTGCTCTCAGAGCAATACATCATAGGTCATACTTTAGTACAAAATCGTGGGAAGTCCTTTTTTTTAAATGCGTCCAGTAACATGACCCCTGATTCTCCTACCTAGCCCAGTGGATAGAGCATTTTGCTGGGGACTAGCGCACGTGGCTTCAATGCCATCGCTGGCTGGAGAGGATTAGACCCAGTCTCCTTTGGGCATGTTGAGCTGTCTAGCGGCTGCCCTGCCTGGATAGTTACACTGCTTCTGCTGCAACGGTGCTGCTCTTGTGAGAGAAAGGTAGGAATGGGGGTCTGGGAAGGAGACACGGAGAAAGGGAAAAGGGAATGGGAGTGGGAGACAGGGAGCAGCTCTGGGAGAAGGAGGGTTGGGTCCTGTCCGCAGCAGCTCCTTGCAAGGGAAGGGTGGGAAGCCCATGTGCCCTCCTCCCAGAAAGGTGTTCCAGCCAGTGCCAGCAGCCCACTCCTTCCCTGCGGGACAACAAATGCTGCAGAGAGGACGTCCCAGCTGCAGAATCCTGTGTGGTTTCCCATGCTGGGTTATCTGACAATCTCTTCTGAGCTCCCCACACTGCTGAGAAGCTGCTCACTGCAACCGCCGTCTGCAGTGTAACGTTGTTATTTATCATTCATACACTTGTGTACATTCCTCACATTTTAACTATGAAAGCAGAACAAATTGAGCATGTTAACCATCCTTCCTTCTCTCCTGTCATCCCACTTGCCTTTGTAGTTTTTTTTCCCACACTCTTGAAGGCTGCTATAGCGGTGTTAACTAATCAGTCTTCAAGTGTTTCCATTTACACCTTTTTTCCCCTGTTCCCTATAGGGGAAACATCCAGCATGCCCTTAAAACATAGTATAACAGAGAGTATCACTTTGGTGACCAACTGCTGTGTAAGGACAGATCTGCTTAGTCAGGTGTCATAATTTGTTGCAAGCCCAGCACACACAAGCTGCCACATACCTTTGCTGTCTATGCCTGCAAAAATCAGGGAGACCTAAGATTTTATATTGCTCTGTTGTGCCTCCTGCCCTCATTTACTCTGCTCTGGGGTGTCACTGGACATGAACAAATTGCCTTTTCTCTCTTGATGGGTTCCTTGTGTCTATGTGCCAGGGCCACATTTCTAGATTACAACTTCTGAAATGACTTTGTAACCCTGCAGCTGAGCAGATTGAATGGAGACCATTACATTCTAACGCATCTATCAGCCAAAAGGGCACGTCTTTTCACCAGTCTCTGTCTTAAAATATGATTTTACAAATGACCGCATACAAGCATGTGTGGGTGCAAACACAAGTACGGAGCCTGAGACAAAACAGCACATTTGGCTCTCAGCTTCGCTGCCCGTCCGTCTGGTTGCACTTGCACTGCCTGGTTCTGGTCCTGCCTGAGGCTCAGGCTGTTCTGAAAGTGCTACCCCCCCCCCCCTTTTTTTTTTTTTTTTAAGCGAAACCACTGCTAAAGTCCAGCAATCACTGACATCCAGTGGCGGCCGAGCATAATTACAAATGTCTGAGAGTCTTGTGTGTTACCTGGGGAAACCCAAGTTAAGATGAAGGCTTGGTTTTGAGCTCTACAAAAGGAGAACAAGTCAACTGAAACACAACATCGCTGTTTTTAGATGGGAGAGAGCAGGTACTTGAGAACTGATATTGAAAAGCATCTCTGTGTTCACCACACAAAGGGGGTCCCAGTCTGACTGTGCTGCTGTATAGTTTGGGAGTAGCCCCAGATACCAAACAGAGTTCTGCCTTTTGGAAACTGCTGTGAGACCAGACCTGAAGTTTCCTCACCAAGCAGTTTTCAGTGGGATAAAATTCAGATTTGAGCAACAGTGACCCCACTATTTTAGTCTAATAGAAACACTATGCTGCAGGGTGAGCCTTTCAGCCCTCCCCAGTAAGGCTCAAAAATTGATTAAATCCTCTGGTGGGTGATCCTGCCTGAAGAGAACAACATTAAAGTTACAGTTTTGGTTTAATGCCATTCAGCATAGATAATTAACGATTTCTTTACGGTTGGAGGAGGGTGGGAGAGCATTATGGACCTTTTTTTATCCTGGTGCAAATATTACTTGTTCCTAAATGCTTGTATAGTCTTATCTTTCTCCTGTATGTGCTATGGTGCAACTGCTGAGCGAGTTACCTATTTTTCTTTTCCTTTCTTTTTCTTTTTTTTTTTTTTTTTTTAATTTCTTTCCACACAGTTACTCTTGTGTCTGACTGAATTTACGGAACGCTTAGGAAAAATTGTAAGGAAAATATGGAAAAAGGGTCAGATCCTCATAGAAAGCACGGAGACAAAGTCTCTGGATGGCATAGCCTTTCCTATAGGACATTACTACAGGATATACCACTTTATCAGTGAAAGCATAATTAGGAAATTCAAGCTCTTTTCAGGACATCATCTTTGATATTTTTTTTCCTTTTGGGGGGCTCATGGCGATAAAACTGAAATAAAAAAGTCATCTAACTTCTATTTTTATTTCTGAAACTCCTTCAAGATTATTGGAGCAGGAGGTGAATTTTGACAAGCATAAAATACTTCCAGTGCAGCAAACTTTAATGGTTGCTGACACCACCATAATTTAAACCTTGGGCCTTTGTAAACAGTTTGCACAGAATGCCCTGTAGGCAATTTGAGCTCACTGCAAGGGCTCCAGTGCTTTCTGTCTTCACAGACTTCATCTGTCTCTTCTCCTTCAGCACTCAGTCCTTTCTGTTCTGTTTTGACCCCTTCTGATACTCCTTCCAGAGAGAATATTCCTTCCTTCAACTTTTTTGCCAGTCATCATGGGCCCCTTTGCACTGGCATGTATTACAGTAGTATCTCTTAAAGCTTTAGCCATAAACAATACCCCATTACAGGGCATTAGCTGTATCAGAGATGCTCTCTGCTGCAAGGGGTTCAGAGGCAAGGGATGTATCCAACAAAAAGGGGACTCACAGCTCATGCTGAGGTCTGGCTGGGATTTGAAGCCACTTTCACTCAGGTGTCCTGCTCTATGTGATACGCTGTCCTTAGCAGCAGAGAAACCTGAAAGAGGAGAATCAGCAGCAGCAGCAGATCTTAAAGTGGCAGATTTAAACGGAATGAAAAGGAGGAATTTCACTCCTTGCTTTGAGTTTCATAGGTTTTGTTTTGGGACTTCTGCCCATGTGGGTAGGGATAGTCTTCTGTTTTCCACTGTATGGAGGGCCAAACAGAAGAGGGATGGCTGAAAAAGTGGGAGAAAGGAGTGACAACCCTTCCCTTGCAACTCACAAGACCACCCTCCCTGGATCACCTTGGCTGACCATGCGAGCAAGGGCTCTCGTCTTCCCCTGCTTTGCCTCGCAGACAGCAAGAGCGATTTCACACTCATGGAGAGCATTAAGAGAAAATGACAACGAACCACGCTCAAGAAGCTGAAGGAGCTGAGCTTGCTCCAAGGCTGATACACGTCTCCACACAGCATCGCTAATGAAGGATTGCTCTGCCCACATCTGGGGAGAAAGCCAGAATCTCTTTTCTGATACTGAAATAAAGCAGCCCCCTTTTAGACCAGTCAGGATAGTAATTGCTCATTCCTCAGGTCGAACAGCACACATGCAATCTTTTTGTTAAGTAGCTTTCTGAAATTTTGCTCCTTGGCTCTTGCAGTTGCAGCCTGTGTGATTGCCAGCCCTGAACGTCGGCCAGGAAACCCCACTCCCAACCCAGAAGGGGCTAATCCAGCGCTCGGCACTTACAGCTCAGACACAGCTATAAATGGGCTGCTGGTTACAGCCACTGGAGAAGGGAGGGGGGAAATGTCCCAAATATGGCTTCTAAAATTCAATACAGGTCCTCTGGTTATAGAATATGCAGAAACATTAATTATAAGAGAAGACCAGTGTGTGGAAGATGAAGGGGAGCCTTGGTGGCTACTGCTGGCTAAAGCTGAGACAAGACAAATAAGCTGGAGAACACTTTTTTCTTACAAAATAACTATAAGCCACAGCATCATAGAATCACAGAACAGTTTGGGGTGGAAGGGACTTTCAAAGCTCATCTAGTCCACCCCCCCTGCAATGACCAGGGACATCTTCAACTAGATCAGGTTGCTCAGAGCCCCATCCAGCCTGGCCTTGAATGTTTCCAGGGATGGGGCATCTACCACCTCTCTGGGCACCCTGTTCCATTGTCTTACCACCCTCATTGTAAAAAATTTCTTCCCCATGTCGCCCTGAATCTTCCCTCCTTTAGTTTAAAAGCATTACCCCTTGTCCTCCCGCAACAGGCGCTGCTAAAAAGTCTGTCCCCATCTTTTTTCTAGGCCCCTTTTAAGTACTGAAAGGCCGCAATAATAATGTCAGTATGCTTTAGGTAAATATGCCCAGGCAGAAAGCCCAACGTTGAGAAAGAACAGAGTAACTAGTTCAGATAGAAGGGAATTAAATTTGAGGTAAGCTAAAACCAACACCAGATCTCTTTGTGGTATTGAAATAACTTTGCTACTGCCTTGAACATCAGCCTTCAGTGTAGAGGAACTGGAACATGCTATGAGGGAAACTGGGTAACAGATGTCTCACCTGTCCTTCTCAGATCTGCAAGGTGGTACTCTGTTTCTAGGATTTGGAAGCATTGTTTAGGTAATCAAAATATGGTTCCTAGCTAACTTACACCATGCAAAGTCATCATCTGTGTAGATTAGATATAAAACACCACTGTGCCAGCAAAATAGCATTTTATACTGGTTTGTACAGGCATAAGGGCTTCATGGACTTAGACTGGGAAGAAACAAAGGGTAAGAAGTCCTTCTGCCATGTTATTATCAGTGTGTTGAGAGTCCTGGATGGGAGGCAGGCAAACAGCATTGCTCAATTCATTACCATTAGAAAATGAATGTGTTTCCACACTCCTGGACAGCAAATGGCAGAAGGCATTGGCTCTTAAGGAGCTAGTCTGCAATTTTACCGTGACTGGCTGAAGGACTTGGAAATAAGAAGCATTTTTCTGCATGGGCCCTACTGAAACACGAACCTGGAAGCTTGTCCAGCCAACAGCTGGGATTTACACCTTTCTTTCTGTACCTGTATTTCCTTGTCCCTCCAAGAGTGGATATAATCTGGCTGCTTGATAGCTTTAAGGCTGGAGAAGACCTTGGCTGAGCTAAGGGCATCTGCCTGAAAGCAAATCACAATAACAGGGTTAAGAAACATGCAACCTTTGTTGCCGATTGTGTACTCTGATTGCAAGAGCAATCTCGTTGTTGTGTGCTGAGCATCCCAGGCCAGTGGCTAAGGTACCAGGCTGCTAGGCATCACATTCAGGACTGGAAAAAGGGGTCAGAGACAATTTTTCTGCATGCTTCTTCTTCCTAATATAATGTATGACTGGTTCCTATCTTCTGTGACCACAAGAACTACTGCTCAGGTTCTCAGAATCCGCTACTTTGGGGAGATCTAAAAATGCCTTTCTCAGAACGAAAAGATGGTTATTTTACCTTTTTATGTAGAATCAGAAAAAGCGAGCCTGCAAGATTCCTGATTCAGAACACCAGTTTTGAGGCTGTTTACCTAGTCTGGGGAACACATGCATTTAAATACCTGTTCTTCCTCAAATGAAGGGGTTTGAAGTCTTTGCCTCCTTCTACTGAGAAGAGAAGAGCTGCTTGTTGGCTAGTGACTGTTGTGAATGGATCCACAGACAGACACTCAGCTTGCAGCTCAGCAGTGGATTTTAATCTTTATTCTGGTTAATCCTTACATAAAGCAGAACAGCTCTAATGACAAATGATGAACATGAGAGTGAGAAAACCTCAGCACTTCTGGCAACTGGGTCCTTGTTCAGGATTTGCCGCACAGACAAGCAACTTGAACTTTCCTCCTCTCCATGTTAAATGAGTATTATGCCCTGCTGGGCTCTTCTGAAATACAGCTGCCTCTCTCTGACCAGAAATATTGTCATGGCTCCGAGAAGATATCCCATGCAGTTGGTATTTTCCTCTTGCTTTGTCCTGGCGCTGCTGGTTCCGATGAGTGCTGTTAGCACGTCAGGACTCAGTAGCAGAGAACATTCCATTCCTGCTGTCCTTGTCAGGACCACAAAAACGGAATGATAATTAAAAAAATCGCTTTGGCTCAGATCCAAAGTTTCAATAGTTCTTGAATTTTCAGCAAACCGGGAAGCCTGCCACCACTTGAATGGGTCATCCTGTTTCCCTATGTTTTTTTTTTAAAAACTCCACCACTGATTCACCCATGTATCCATGTAGCCTTCACAGCACAGGGGATATCATCTCTCCTGACCAGCCTCCAGAGCAGAAGCCAGGGGGGCTTTATGGGGAGGGGATTTTACATCCCTATACCTAACTCAGAACAGGATTTCCCACCAAAGCTGATGTGTGCATAGCATAGCCTAGCCCCATGCTGTACGATCAGGGGGATAGAGCACTACCAGTGTCCCCTCCTTGTATTTGACAGATATCATTACATATCTGCTGGAGGAGGAAGAAGAAGAAGTTGGGTTTGTCATTCTCAGGTTCTGAGTTGTTTGGTGGGACAAACTAGCCCACTAGCTGGCACACCTCTGATGTCCTCAGTTCCCTCTGGGTGAAATTCATTAACACCTTGAAAAAGTAAAAAAATATTTCATCACTTCCAGAATGTTCACTTCATATTGCTAATTCTTTTGGGTTGACAAAAACTGCTGTGTTGCTGTTTCTCTCTTTTTTACTCTTTTTTTTGGCAAATTAATGAGGTGTGTGGGGGAAATCCCTCAGCCTACTACTTACGACTCTACACACAAGGCTGGGGTGAGATTTGGAGGACAAACAGTGAGAAAGACCATCTCTACTGACACACGTTAATGGAGAGTGCATACATGTGACTGATTGTAGGCTTTCTGTTTTGCTGTTTTCCTTCTGACTCTACTCAGTGTCTTACATTAAGGTGTGCTTAGGAGGAGGGAAAGAAAGCTAAAGAATCCTTTGCCTAAGGAATGGAGTTTGGGGGCATGTTGGGCGTTCTGCAGGCTTGAGCTCCATGGGGTCACTGGGCTCGCCTTCAAGAGGTCTTGGTGGCTTTGCATGCTTCACTTCTTCAGCATACTAACCTATGTCCACTGGCTAGTCTTCATGAAGCATTTAATTCTGTAGTTTTAGAGCTGTTGAAAAAGCAAAGAGAAGATTTATAACAACATTTGCTAGTTCTAGGCCAACTGGTTTGGCACAGGAAAGAGCTATGTTTTTCAGAACAGCTTTTCAACATTCCACTGTTAGCTAAAATGTATGAAAATTACAGTTTTGAAATGACCAGATGTTTTTGCTGAGAAAGAAATAGATGACCTGAAAGGGGAAGATGAGGCCTGAACTCGGGCTTCTATGCTACAACTGTCAACTTTTCAGCTAATGGATGACCTACCACCATCTAAAACTACTAAATTTCTGTGATTAATGCTGCTAAATTGCAGCCACAGTATATTTATAATTTTCTCCGTCAGCTTGATACCATTTGTGCAGCATCACTATAAAAGGTGAAGGAGAGAATAGGCGATTAATCTGGTGTCCTTGTACAGAACAATATGGGATAGCTCTCCTCAAAGCAGAAGCTTTCAAGTGAAATAAACTAATGGTTTCATCTGTTTCATTTCCAGCTCTACAGTTTTTTAAATCAAGAGGAGCATATCCTTTCCATGTTGTCTGCCGTTCTAGACAGAAACTGAGACTAGAAACTTTCTTCCTTTCAGCGTCAAATCACTCACTACAATACGACCATCCAGTACTTTATTCATGTGACTTACCAAGAGCAAGGGAATCTTATTTTGGCCACCCATAATAGCCTAATTGGACTGGCCTGTGTTAAAAATCCATGCTGGCTTGATGGGATACTTCAAATGCTTTTCTTATTGCTCCGTTGAGCAGTTACCAGTCAAATGAGATTAAGAACAAAGAGAAGGACTCTGGAGAGAGATGTGATGGTGTTGGATTGCAATCCACCTTCTCTACTTTATAGCCATTGTTTAAGGTGCCCCCAAAAAATCCTGTAATAGAAAAGCTCTTTTCCTTCAAAGCAGACATCTGCTAAGGGGGGAATTAAGTGAAGCTGAAGATGGTGGAGGAATTATTGAAACATAATTACTGCTGTGCAATGTCGTTCTCCAGTAAAAAGGAGCCAATTCCTTAGCAAGGCCCAGCTGGCTGCCTCCATGCCCAGTTATCAGGGGTTCTTGTCTTGCCACCACTGCACTATAGGTGAGATTAAGAGCACCCTGGAGCTCCCTTACCACCCCTCTGAGAAGCCCTGATTCTACGAGACACAGCTCACCCCGCTCCAGGCAACAGCAGGAGAAGCCAGGGGCAGTCAGCACCTTGGGGATCAAGCCCAGAAAGCCGCTGCTTCTGCTCCTGAAAAAGTGTCATCAGCTGGCTCTGCTCCCCTTCCAAGAGAGCTGACAAAGAAAGCTATTTAAAAATCTGTTTAAAATTACGTATTCTCTGCTCTAGATTTGCTAAGCTCGTTATAGAAGTGGAACGAAATTCCACAGCACATTTAACATTTTTATTGTTCTTATTTTCTGAGCTTTTCCAGCCTAATAGAGAATGGTTGATCCCACTGGTGATCCGAGAGGGACGAGGTGTGGGAATCACAGCAGCCTGAGCACCATAGCAATACTGTGACTACCAGTTTGGCTACTTCATTGTGGAGGCCGATCCAAGGAGGGATTAAGAGGATTTTGTTTTCCATTTTTTAAGTTGAATGGGCTGGGACGAAAACCTTTTACTGCATTTCTGAACAAGTCAGGGTATTTAGAAAAGTAGTAAAAATGGACTGCACCAGCACTGGACTTTGAGCAATCTAAAATCATTTACCACAGGAGACTGACTGTATGAAACCACCCAACTTCCACCTCTTTGATCCTTTAGTGGTCACTCATGACCTCCCATCTTTCTCCATTCCTTACAGCCTTCTGCAGAGAGAAACCCATCCACTGTCTAGCAAGTAACAGGAAAATCCAGCCCTGGAACATCTGATTGCCAGGATGTATTACAGTCTGAGGACTGTGTGGTGGCTAAGATCAAATACGAATCAAATATCAGCCACAGCTTAAAGTCAAGTTGACCTTCACCTGCTGACAGTTTTGAAAATGATTGATCGCTTTTCATTTGCTCCCCCTCTGCTTCTCCCCACAGATTCCTAATTAAGGGCAGAAGCAAAGGGAACAACTAATTGTTATCACCAGTTTGGATTTCCAGACTAAGAAACTTCAGTTCAGGGAAATGCTGTCCAAATGTTACGCTAAACTGACCCACAGCCAGGAAATTTCAACACTGTGCTCCTTGCTAATCTACATGCATCAAATCATACACATTTTCCCCTTTTAGCACCTACCACTTGTGCCTGAAGAGTATCCAGCCCTTGACAAAAGCTTCTGCTGAAGAGGCAGTGTTCGCCTTTTCCACTAACAAAGGGAGTGCAGGTGAGGGGGGAGTAAACCTCACATCAAATGAGTGATATCTCGGTTTGGATTACCGACTTGTACTACCTACCACCACAGCCAGCTGGAGGCTTTGTTGACATTTTTGCAAAACTGAGGCCTCAGTACCTCAAAGGGATTAGTTTTTGTGACCCTTTGAAGGCTACTGCTAATTTTTTTAGATAACTTTACCAATCTACCTGCTGTTTTATAGGTACTTGTTCTATGCAGTTAAACCAATGTAGCTACAAAGCTCTTGATCAGAACAGTTTTACAGGAATGAAGTAGCAAGGCTGTAGAAATGGCTGGCAACACTGAACACACTTCTGGCTAAGCAGGCACTCAACTGGGCAGGCTGCACAGGGAAAACAAACTCCTTGATTCAAATCAAGCAAAAGAGTGTTCGATTTGTGGTTAAACATCTATTGCAATTTCTGGCAACTGACATAGTAGCACAGGCACATGTGGAAGTAAAGGTTCATCAGCTGGCTCCCAGAAGGGAGGAGAAGGTGGTTTTGTCTTCTTTCCCTCCCTCCCTCGCTCCCTTCCTCCTTCTGTCTGTAGCCCAGCAGTCATCTCAGGTGGCTTATGTTATTAAAGACCCAACTTCAAATCTTATTTCGCAGGCTCTGGAAGGTTACCCTAACTTTTAGCTTGTCTTGTAAGCGATACCAGACATCCGTACCACACAATTATTTTATATAGCTTCCCTTTAGGCCATCTTGCAGCAGGCTGTTTCTCCTGCCTGTTGCCCACCCTGGAAAACGCTCCAGTCCTAGCACATGGGGACTCTCAATGGGCCAACATACTGAAGTCGTGTTTCTGCTTTAGGCACTAGCAGCAGCAATCTGGGCCAATAAATCTTCTAATCCTTTACAGATCAAAATAGTTCAGAAAAACCTGTCCAAAATCTTATCTCAAAGTAGGTCACCACTAGGTTGATGATCAGATGTATTAAAGACTATTTTTTGTGCTTAATTGTATTCATCAGAAATCAAACAGATTTCAACAATGGAAAGCTCTTTTTAGTATGTAGATGGGAAGGGTGTCAAGAAGACAGTAAATACTGCCAGGAATCACATGTAATAATTTGAAACACATTACACCTCTAAATGAAGCGTGTCTATTAGTATTCACACATATAGCAGTGCCTGAGTTTATAATTAAAGATCAAAAATCATTATGTAGTCAAAGTAATAAAGTACATGCAGGCCGCAAGCATAGAGACAAAATGACTATACCAGTTCTAGTTGTCAGGTATCATTTAAACTTGGCAAAATTTTGGAAACAAAGGCTGTGAAAACTGGCTATCCACAAGTAGCAGAAATTTATTCTACTGGCTGAGATCAAGCACAGAGCTAAATCCCATATGTGTATTTGTGTGTGTATCCACACACACAAACATTTATACAGTTATAAATGCATGCATAAATATGTATAAATCCAAAGATCACCTAGGAGATTATCAAATTTTAACACTTTCTAAAGTTAATTTAGATTATCCCTAGCTGATTTAATGAATGAGAAATAAAGCAGTTTAAATCAGGATAATCCATTACTGATCAATGCTTTGAATACTAGTCATAGTTTTCAAAAATGTTTAGCAAATTATGACTGAAACAATTAAATTCAGCCTATTGTTCAGTACATCTGGAAGCAAATGTTTAGTAATACTGGTATCATATGAATTAATTACAAAGGAAGACAGGGTAGTCAGATTACTCTGTGTGAATGAGATTATAAAAGCACAAACATATATATATATAGTTAAAAGACTATATACAAATCTCAATAATTGTGTCAAAATCTAAATCTTGTTCATGTATTCTTTGGAAAATCCATACAAATTTCAGCTGTGGGCTTGATCTCAGACAACAGAAGAGATTTGTTGATAGTCTAGGTTACCCAGTTTTCATAGTTCTCCTATCCAAACTTCTGCAAAGTAACAAATCACACCAGATGATTACTATTCATTTGCTATATTTCAAAATTAGTTTGTTCAAAAATCCAGTTAAGCTTGTGAAGTGATAGCAACAGCACCTTGTCATTAGTTCAGATTACAATTTTCCTGAAGGGCATTTCTAATCGGGTGTTTTGGGAGCTGGCTGTTTTTAATGGTGTGCATGATAAGTAAAATCAACCAGATTCACAACTGACTGTGATTCTCCTGAAGACAGAAGAGCTTCCTCCACCTGCCAGTGAAAGGTCCAGGATATTTCTGGGCAGACAAAGTTAATTATAACCTATGTGGCAATTCCCTAAAATTTAAGTGGCCAGGTTCTGTAAAACATGCAATAATTATGCCCATTCTCAATATTAATTATAACCCTTTAGAATATTTTTTAAATACACACACGTGTTCACTGGTTTCGCTTTCCCTTGCTTTGTATTTTAATTTATCAGCTGAGATTTTGGGGAGGAAGATTCATTCCCGTCACCTATTGGGTTCTCTTTTTCTAACTGAAGGACAAAATCCCCATCCCTCTCAGATTGGTGACGTGTGACTTCTAGGCCAGAATCTTTGGAGCAGTGTGTTTGCTGTCAATCGCTTCCTCTCGGTTTTCTGCGTTGCTTTGGTTTTGCTTGTAGACAAGGGGATGGTAACAAACCAGAGTTTTGGTTGGTGCTGTCCAAGGTAACGGCTCCTCCCAACCCTCGGCTGCACCCAGGGCTGTCCCACAGCACGACACAGCATGACAGGACACAACATGACAGGACATGACACAGGTGTGTGCTACACCAACAACACAGCCAGGGAGAGCATTACCTGCTAAGCAAAACCCTTCTATGTTTTGGGGACTTAAGCATCAAAGTCATGACTGGAACCTATTTCTCAGTTCTAGGAAAGACAACATGCATGGATCAAAGTCCCTTCTTCTGAACCTCTCTTCATCTTAACAGGTCCCCTCAAAAAACAAAAATAAACCAAACCAGACAAAGGTTAATATCTGTGTTTGAAAAACCTATACAATTTTGGCCATTGACTAATCACAGTAAGTTAAAATGCATTACACGTCTTAATCTTCCCAGAAACATACCCCTTTGCTGCCTCAGTAAATCTGGGAGCGTTGAAAGCACAGTCAAAATTACAGGGACACAAAAGTTGCATTTTTAACAGGGACTGCATGCAGCCACAGAGATCTGTTTGGCAGGGAAGGAGAAAAAGAAATCTGTGTGTAAGCTCGCATACACCTTCACTGTTTCAGGCAAAGTATAATAATTTCCCTTGTGAATAGCTATAAAGTTATTGTAGCGTTAAAGCTGCGTAGACCTACAGTAATGGTATTTCCTGACATTTCCAAATGTTAAAAGGTCAACAAAAACAGTACGTATGGAAACAATCTCTTGTCATTACATTCTACAGCATGAACTAAATAAACATTTCCTCTTTTTTCTCCCTTCTCCTGTCATTCAATGTAAAAATCTAAACTATGACACCAAACCAGCATGAAACCAGTAAGAGCTTTAATTAAAGAAGAATTCAATGAAAGCAATTTATTCTGTTTCAGTCAGATCCACTTTTTCTTTGCTTACTGAGAAGTCAATGAAATTCTAGCAGTAACCACTGACACAAATGTAAATCTGTCCAGAGAAAGTCTTCCCCAAAAGGAAGCTTCTTGCGGCAAAAGCCACCCATCCCTAACCGGTACACAGACTGGTGTCCCTCAAGGCAGTAGTGTGCAAGAGCACAGCTCCCAGTGAAGCAGTAAGTTCAGCCACTGCCTTGTACATGCCAACAAGGCCATCAACAACAACTTTCCAACTGTGTTTTGAGATCAGACTGGGATCTAGTTGCTCCTAACATCAGCCTTAATCTGCGTAGGCCACATATGAATAGACAGCTCAGCAGTGGGATGCTCAGTGTAGCTGGACACTGCTCATGAGCACTATCAGTCTGCTTATCTGTCTGAGGAAAGAAATCTAGCTGTTTTTGCAGCACGGATCTGAGACTCCAGACCTGCACAGTGGTTTCTTAATATCTTCTTGTATTGCCAGACAGCATGGATTATGTTTTCAGTGTGTTAAGCTGTAAATGCTATCTCATGCAAAACCTTGCCGGACACACTGATGCTCTACCAGAGCATGACTGGGCTAACGCAGCAAAGGTGTGACTTATCTGACCTGCTACTGTGGTCCTCAGTCATCTGGCAAGCTGGAACAGATTCAGTGAAGAGCTGTCAATAAAGTCTGAACTAGACTGTTGAAAGCAATGCCCACCACAGAAATCATGGCATTGCAAATTTCTCTTAAGCTGGGTGAAAAATAGTACCCTTCTGCATGATGAAACTGAAGGACTTTGGACAGAAGACAACCACTGCAACTGCAAGAGAAGTGGAGACACATATTGGCTAGCAAGAATGAGGGATGGATCTGGTGTAACACCTGTGAGACACTGCTATATTCAGAAGCATGTAGACATAATATGCAGCATGTGTGAAGAACTACAATACAAGAAACTGTTAGGGAGAACATATTTTTATGAAATCTCTTCAAATTGGGCCACTGATATCACTATTGCTTGGGTTCACTGAAGTTCAGGGTGGAAGAGCCGGTCTTCCTCTTGGTCAACCACGGAAGCCACTTAACTCCTTTATGGACCCATGTGGAGAAACCTGCCCCCATCACTTCTCTGTTATTTTGGATTTCTATCACCAGTCTTTTGATACCCTGTTCTGGCTGTCCCTACCCCAGTTTTCTGTCTTCAACACTTGATTAATCTGGATATGTTGACAATATTCAGGAAAACACATCAGGAACACTTGCATTAAGAGCAGGTACTCAGTCCCATGGATGAGGCCATGAACAGAATTCTAAGTAGTGACTTGTGCTGAGAACAGAGGGGTAAGGGATTCAAGACCATCAGTTCCATGTTGCAATGGCATATGACAATCACAGCGACCAAGAAGGATGTGTTTGCCTCACAGAGACAAAGAGAGGCAACAGCAACCAAACCTCTGGTCAGAACCATTGATACAAGAGCCCTAAAAAGTAGGCCTGAGGAAGCAGGCAGTTCTGCTAAAGTCAGTGAGTGAAAGAGACTTGGAAATGTCTTCTGCAGCCAATTCCTGAAAGAGTTTCCTGTGTTTTCTCTGTATTTAAATAAATAAATAGATTGATTGAACTGACTGCACCGAAGATGCTCCACACCCATAACCAATTTCTTTCTTCTGTGGGGAATAACATGGTAGATCCCAATTCAAAAGGGAGATTTCTAAAATGGCACCACCATCTCTGTGTGGTCGAAAGTGTGCCCACCTCACACAGTACAACCCCACCACTAAGTTATATTCCTGGAATAATATCCAGCTGTGTCTGTTGAGGAATATCACATGTTGTTGCTCAGCTTTCATTCTGCTGGGAGGCCAATTTACTATAGGCAGCTCAAAGCTTTGGGTGCAGCTCACCAACCATATCTGGAGAACAGCCTATTCCATACTGACATTTTACTTTGATCTCGTGTTTTGTGTGGGTGTGACAAAAATTTCTCTTGTGGCTCTCTGCTTTTACCATTAGTGCTGCTCATCTTGTCCCACATCTGAAACAGGACCTGCAAACTGTACTCGTCCTAAACAGAAGTTATTTGCCACACTGGTTTTGGCACTTCTTAGCCTTCTAAACATCCAATAAGTTATCTTCAAATTGTTTTCCATACGCAGAAAATGCACAAACCCACACAGTGGTTGCATTGTGCAGTGTTACCTCTGTCACACTCTCTGTCCCAGGGTAAATTTTACCTCTGGAGGACGAATTACTCTTGCAAACATCTGGAATAAAGCACTCTCACTATTTAGACCCAGTACTTTCAGCTGCACAGTAGCACACACCTAATGTATGTGTGGAGGATGACACTTCCCCACCTTTCACCAGACACGTAGCCTCACACACATTATGGAAAAAGGCAAAAGTCTGGTAACGTAACAGTTCAGAACATAAACTGCTAGTTAGATCTTCAAACACACCCAATATTCCTTGGTTTAGAGGAAGACACATGAGGCTCTGAGGACAGATTAGGGTCAACTACAGGAAGTTCCATCCCAAATGTTCTTTCCAGAACCTGGACCTAGAATGAATACAGTAGGAAAAGCCTCCCTAATAAGTCAAACTCTTTCTTCTCTCACTGAATAAACCAAACATTTTTCTAACCTGTATTGTTTCTGGCTCTGCTCACCGCTCAGCCCCTTACTACAGCTTACTTCAAAATTCCTTACTGGGGGTTTGGCAGAGGGAGTATGATCTATAGCATGACCTTGCAATTCAGTGCACCGCTGTCATTCTGTATAATGCACTGTAAAGCACAGCTTTTATTGGAAATGAAACTGCATAAATAAACAGTCTAATGTGAAGTAAAACATTTTGCATTATAAATGTGCAGATTCGGGTTGGGAGAAATTAGTTACTAGAGAGCCAAAAATCAAGCAGCAACATGCTTATATAATTTTGATTGTTTTAAAACGTAGCCAGTGTCTAACAAATTCTGTTTCAGTTTTGTAGTCTTTCATTAGGCGGAAAATTTATCTGCCTACTATAGAGACCTGAATGGAATTAAACCTGTCCCTGGGGCTCTCCTCGTCCATGTGAGCTCCAACCCTCTGCTCCACTACAGCGACTATAAACAATCACTGGTTGCATGAAGTAAGGAAAAGCACAGCGAATCCAGTTTTGCAAATCAGATCAAAGACGAGTTGGACTTCAGTTATCTAAGTGGAATATCTTTATCTCTACCATGGTAACTCTACTTTTCCTACATATACTGTCTGACAGCTTGTTGAAAAACCATCTAGCTAATGCATGCACTCTAACACGTGTTCTAATTTTGTGCTTTTTCAGTCCATTATTAACTGAGCCATCACTATTTGTTCAGAATTCAAGGCTGACTGCCTCCGTTCTCTTAAAAAGCATAGAGGCAAAATTCATAAGGATCAGCCTTGCATACCATACAGCATGAGAGGTGACAGTAGCAGTTATGTGTCTGGAAGGAGACATCCCAACCAGGCTACAGACAGTTAGCTAATATTATTTCAGTGTGTCATTTTGAGAGAGGATAAACCTGTCCTGGTCATCAGCTATGTAAAATGCTTGGATCATTAGGCTAATCCTGGCAGTATCTTTCTGGTTGGGTTGTTTTTTCAGTAATATACTCACAGTCATTCAGTCAAATACTTGTGCCAGAACTATCACCCACAGAAAGCAATGCTCCTCCCTTCTGAGCACCTCCGTGCTTTGCCTAACAGGTTGCAGTGTCACAGCCCCTCAGAGAGCCAGTACCAGGCACTCAACCTGCTCTCTGCAGCAGGCCAGCCCCAGAGAGGTTGTTTGCTCCAGAAAATATACCCCAAAACAAAAATAAGAGAGAATATAATGAAAATCACAGAACCGCAGTATAGCAAATACATCTGCTTTTTCCTTCCTCCATTACTTCAAGGCCATCCCTGCAATATGGATTTCATTAATGGCTCAGAGACAACCCTGCAGAATTACAAGTTCAAGATGTTATTGGAAAAGTCACCCCGTGACTTTTTTTTTTTTTTAAATATCATAGTTAAACCGAACTTTAAAAAAGCAATTATTTGGTGCATTGTAACACTGCCAACAATTGGGCTGGGAGTATGTACATACACACCAAGAGCATAACCAACAGCAAAGACTTTCTGCGCAGCTTTCTCCAAAATAGAAAAAAAAAGGTAAAACTATGATACAGAAGCTGGGTTTGAGCAGCAATAGAGTATAGCTCTTGAATCTGCTCAACTGAAAGGTCTCTGAATCAGGGTCAGTCACTTCATCTGTGCTTATACACAGATTTATGAAACCCAAATCCTCCACTGATAGTTTCCTACTAAATCACACAATTATTTCACAGTGCTGCTATATTTGAAAGTCAGCTACTGTAACAATAAAGGATAATGCTGTCAGACAGCCTGATGTTAAAACTATTAAAATACCACCTCTTCATTGAGAAATATGTGAATTTCACCTTAAAGTTTTCAATTTGGTCAATTATAAAAGTTTCAAGTACATAAAGCAATTACATGAAACCAGAGTGGAAACAAGATGTTGCGGTTCTGAAACAAGCTGTAAGACACTAATTAGTAGATAAGGCTGCAGTACAGCCAGACTCACCGCTGAGCTTGCAGCCCAGATACCTGCTGGACTGGGAGCTGGGGCTGGCTGTGGTGTCAGCGCTGGGTCTCCAGCATGACGCCAGGGTCAGCCTCTCCCTGTGATCGTACAGCCGTGACTGTCACCGTGCCCCACTGCACACTCTGGGGGAACCAGATCTCTACAATTCAAACAGATGGGGTTTTTTTCGTGGCTAGCAAAAGAAAATAATTTTACAAAGTCTGAATTTGCTCATCACAAAGAAACCTCTCCAGGATACCATGTCCTCAGCTAGGCATGGTCTTGCCTTGGCCCAGCTGCCCCAGAACTCACTGAAGCTACCTAGCGTCTCTCATCGAGCATGTGGAAAAGCACAGCGGAGCTGGCTGGTACCTAAGAGGCCCCTAAAGAGCTGTTCATAAAGCCACACTACTGGACACATCATCTGAAATGGAGAACAAGATGAAATGTTTCATATTTTGTATCGTACTGCTGCAGTCTGGGACAAAATGACATCACATGTTTCACCCGCTGACACAGGAGAGGACCTGCCTGATAAATGCAGGCTGTCCAATCTCTTGCATTGCATCTAGAAAGCTACAAAAGACAACTAAGAGGCCTCTACTCCAGGGTGTATTTACAGACAAATACTGCACACTTTGTACACTATATACATGCCATAACAGGTTTCCTTGGTCATTTGTGATGAGCTGTCCTCAGCTGTCCTAGTCTGCCTGTTAAAAAAAAGACAGAATATTTAAAGTCTGCTTAGGTCTTCTCACACACCACTGGTGTAAGAATATTAAACTCATCCCTTCAGTCTTGTATTACACATTCTTTGCCAGTTTGTTTTTTAATTGTTTTTGTGTGCGTGCACAAATCCAAAGGCACATGTGCAAATTAGGATTCCTGTCCCATGCCAATCTGGGCACATGCCTTGTTTGCATGCTCATTTAAAAATGTGAGACTTGTCGTTTCAATCTGTTACAGTAATTTAGCTCTAATGTAGAACTGGTGCCAGGGTTTTGAAGGGTTATTTTTCCTCTCCCTGGACAAACTGCTATACTGGAGTGGTTACATTCCTACTTAATGGCATGAAGCCACTTAAAAGAGTTAACCTTCTCTATGCAAATGTAAACAATTTTCTGCTAATACTATTCTACCTAAAATAAAATAGAAAATCAACCGCTGCTGTTACTGAAATACGCAGGTACTCTGAACCACAGCACGATGGCAGAGAGGGCTCTTCAGTTTGCATCTATGTCACAAAAAACACTGACCATAGGCTCTGAAATAACCAAATTGCTCTGGATATGTTTGCAAGTAAAATGAGCTTACTGTAAGCTCCATGTAATTCTCTCTCACAGCATTCTCAATTCTCTTCCTTTCATATAGCATTACAGGCAGCAACACAGGAATCCAGCACTATCCACCATGGCTAAAGGAGCATCAGCCTTGGAGACAGGTAGACAGCTCTGAGGCCAAAGCAGAGGCCCGAAGCATGCCAGAGGGTAAGAAATGTGCTGGCAACCTGTTGCCACGTCTGGAAATCTAAATTCTGAGACGTGGAAACCTTAATTCTGAGATGTATAACTTCATCTTGCAGATGCTGAGTTGAGTGGCCAGAGCAGTTGTCTTCAATTATGGTGAGTGCCAAAGGGTGGAGAGAAACAAAGATGGTAACAAGAACTAGATGCTGTTCTGCCAGCTCCTGAAAGATTATATGTTTATTCATTTAGTTAGTTACCAAAACACCAAGCTTTTTCAAGAGAAATCTAGACTTTGTATATGTCTCTGTGCAACACAAGTGCACAAACTAATCTGTGTCCAAGATGGTAGTTAGATACAGTGGATGGTAACAATACTGATGTTTACTATTTATAATACCCTCTCGGTCAAAATCCAGGAATCTGACATGTGTACTGAGGCATTCTGAATTTCCCAAAAACTATCATCACAAGTAACTCAGATTATTAGCTGCAGAGCACCCAAGTATGTGGTTGGTAGCACACACTGTCCTTGTCTTAAATGCTAATATTCCAGTTCTATATGTCACTTGTCAGGAGAGAGGACTTCTGGACAGAAAAGGCTTAAGGTCAGAAATGACATGATTTATGGCAGAAAGATCATAAGTCTACTCAGTAGATCTTGGCTCCCCTTTAGGAAATATTGATTAGATGGTGAAATGCTTAGCTTTCTTCTTTGTGGAACAATTCACTTCGCCTAGGCTATTCACACTGAATTATATTGTATATGAAGAAAATGACAGGAAGAGAATGTTGACTCAGACTCAGAGGAGTCTCACCATCTCCTGCTTTCAGCATTGCCTTAAGCCATGCAAAACGTCCCTTCAAGACACCATCAGTGCCGCCACAAATAAAAAGTTAGATCTGATTTAGCTCTGGCCATCTCAACATCTGATGCCATTCATCACTCCCCTTTCTATGCTGCTTCAGGTTTAAGCACAACTTATTCCCAAGACTGTGGCTCTCCCTGTTGATAGATCTTGTCACAGGGCATCATGCCTCTCTTCTGTCCATCACCTGGTGTGGGTCTGAGCCAACTTTCCAGAGGTGCTCTGCCACCGCTTTCCTCGGTACGGCACTACCAGAAGGCCACCTGCTGCTCAGGGAATACCAAGGAGTCAGACCAAAGCAAAGCTGCGTCAGCCCATGTGATTTGTCTTACCTTGCAAGGGCAAGTTCCACTGCTGGCGCTCAAGCTTCTTGTGATTGATGTTTTCCCCTTTACTGTATCGGGTCTGGTTTAAGTTGTAGATGTTAATAGTTGACACTGCCCTTTTACTTCTACTCTAAGCCACCGTGAAAACTCTGGGTGGCATTAAATAACAAAGTAAAGTATGTGCAATAAAATAAATGCATTGTATATACTAGTAGGATAACATTCTTCAGATGGCTGGAATCCCAAATAAAGCATCAATAAGGAGTAGCATAACACCTTCAGAGAGAACAAATCTGAACCAGCCAGACTCTGGGTTCTTGGCTTTTCAGCATGTAAGAAATCAGTAATTTTATTTGTTATAATTTACAACAGGTTTTGAATGTTTCTCTGCTTCCTTGGCTAAAAGAATAAATCCATAAAATTCATGGTGTCATATGCAAATGGAGATACTACCAGTTCAAAACAGAAAGAATACAGCTTAAGGCCTCTGTCTCTTACATTTTAAACTTTTAAATGTGGGGGCAGGAAAAAAAAAAAAAAAGGACTAATATGATTAACTTTGCTACCAGATCCAGGAAAAAAATGGAGGTAATGGATTACAGCAAAGAGAAATCTATGGAGCCTATACCTGGATATCCATCAAATGCTGTAGGCAGCAGCGCTGCGAACTGTGCCCACAAGGTCACACCCTTCTGGTGGATTGAGGGTCTTTTGTTAAGCCTTCAAAGTTTCAAAACATGCTGTTCCGAAGGCCACAGTCTTTTGAATCAATGGTTTGTGAAAATAATTCACCAACACACACAATGGTTCAAAAGCTATGGTATATAACACAGAGTACATATCAGTCACAGTCTTGGTGTTCAGGATACTGTGGGTTTTGTATAAATTGTTTAGCAAGGAGAACAGTTCCTGGAAAGAAAAGAGGTTGCACAGATTAAAGTTTTTCTTCCAGATCAATGAATGCCTTACGTTTGAAGGTTACTACTACCACCAAATTGTTTACATCTGCAGGGCTACATTTAAAAAAGAGGGACCATTGGATTTCAAGAGGTATTAAAAAAAGCAAGAGGCAAAATCCTAGCCAAAATGATATTTTATCTTTGTAAAGACAGAACTTGGTAAAACAACTTTCACATTTTCATCAACTGATTTCTATGCTGCTGATTGAATACGCAGATGATAAGAAACACAACAGATTGTTCAAAAGATGTCTGTCAAAGACACTTATTTTTCTGCAAACATAAATGCAGCCTGTGATTTGGCAAATGAACACAACATTTTTATGTTTTGATGGTTGATTTTTCTAACTCTGACCATGATGAAAACTTCAAACAAACAATGTATAAGTTATACCTGCTTAACGTGAGAGTGATTTGCTAGAACTAGACCTGTTAACTAGAAACAGTATATATTTCTCCTTCTATCTCCATCCTATCCTGTTTACAATCTGATAATCTGTTTTAGAATAGTTAGCTTATAGATTTATAAGTCATATGTGGTCAAAGAACACACCCTTCAAAAAATATATTTGAAGTATTGTCCCAAAATAATAAGTTATGTTTATTTACCTAAAATCTATCTCACACATGCAAAGTATCAAGAATCATTTGAAACTTAAAGATCCATAATAAAATTCTGAACAAGAAAAATAAAGGCTCTGAATGTACGCTTACAAGCACTCTATAATTATCAACAAGGCTTTCTTTATGAAACTCTTGTTTCTCTTAGTTGCTGCTTTAGTTAAATCCACACAGGACTACAGAAAGGGAAACATCTCAGTTCCTGTATAAAATACAATCTTCTCCCTTGATGGCAAGAGGAAAATCATGATGCATAAGAATTCTTTAATATGTTTGCCTTTAGAGTTTATTGACTTTACTTCTACTGGTATTTTACCATGTAGGAATAACATTTAGTTACCAAAACTGAATCCTTGCTAATTTAAAACCCCATCCATTCAACTACATTTTTGAACAAGTTGTGTTAATCTAAGCAGCGCAAACCTAGCTGGGCAGAGAGAGCTAGGTCAACCACCTATATTTTAAAGGTTTTATTTCTTAAAAAAAAAAAAATCAAGTCTAAAAATGAACAGCATAAATCAGGATTCAGTGACTTAAAGGTGGAGCAAATATCCCTCTAGGATAATAAATCAAGTTAGTACTTGAATTTGTATCATCTGAGAACATCTTTCAAATTTATTTATTAGGTAGCTGAATGATTTTATCTTATCCATGTGTAGCCATCTAGTTCTGCCTGTATCAAGCTGTTCCAGACTGCATCTCCCTGAGCAGTAGCCTGTGCTGCGTTGGAAAGAGGCTACCAATGATGAATATGGTTTTGATTTTGGAAAAGTGAGCTGTCTGTCTTTATCATGGATTAAGGTATCATTCGAAGGTACACAGTACGCTCGGCTCGGAGCGGGCCAAGGTTGTCTCCATGCCTGCCA
The DNA here is from genome assembly GCF_964273445.1 of Streptopelia decaocto. Classification (NCBI taxonomy): domain Eukaryota; kingdom Metazoa; phylum Chordata; class Aves; order Columbiformes; family Columbidae; genus Streptopelia; species Streptopelia decaocto. Next base: position 146,497,212 of record NC_138655.1, on the reverse strand, counting down.
GCCCTCCAGCCAGGCTCTCCATCTGGTTCTCATAACGCTCCCCAGCTACATTTCATCTCGTAAGCTGAGGAGACGACGCTCGATTAAAAGCAGGCCCAGCAGCGATAGGCTTCAGAAGTCAGGGCAGGTATTCTAATTATGTAACACATGTAGTCATTTCTGGTACATAAATTGGCTTCTTACCGGTACGTATTTTATTGGTACTGATTTCTTCAAGAACGGGCACTTTAAGGTAAATTACATCACCCTCTACCAACACACTGGGGTAAGGAAAACTTCTGCTTGTGTTTTGCCTCTTTAGTCCACTTTCAACTACCTTAAACCAGTAGAACACCAATAAATACCAAGTAGCCTGAAACCCTTCATAAAGACGTCCCTCCCTGAGCAGGAGGTGCTGCAAGAAGACTCACATTTTCTGGAGTCTGTTTTGTCACTGCATTTTCAACACCGCAGCCTCCAGCTTGCAACAAAACTCACCCCAGTGCAGATCCTCAAGCTCACACAAAGCCCCTGGAGTTCATTGGGATTCAGGGGCTGTGAGCTTCCAAAGTGGCTGGTCCTGTTGCAGCACCAGGGACAATTGTACCAAAAAATCTGATTTACAGTTACCATAAGTACTATTTCAAGAGCAGCGTACAAAGCCACACAGCAAGCATTACACTTGCTCAGCGATATCCTTCTGAGTACTGGTTGAAGTTACTTCCATTGTTTCTGAAATAAAAGAGATTTATTTAGGCCCACATTCAGGAAAGCATTCAAGTATAAGTTTAAATAAAAGAGCTAGAAGTATAATAAAATATATCGTCTAAAGTACACTAAAATATCTGGCATGGAAATTTTCTGAACCCTTTCTAGCAGATTTTTGACATAGAACAGAATTCATGAACATCCTATTGCAAGGAATCACGTGTTTCTCTAGTAAATAAAAGGTAAATAGCCTCTCTGGGTTGAAAACCAACAATTTTAAAACACAACCCCTCCAAAATGAAAACAAAATCACTTTGCTAAAAGTGTTCCAAGCCAGAGGTGACTGCATAAGCTATTTCTCTACCCTAATGAAACAAGTATCAAACCTTTATGTGTCCAGCGGGTGACTGAATTTATCAAGCAAATTGCTGAATTTCTATTGATTTTGCTGTAACAAAAGCCACCACCTAGTGCTAGTGTCAAGTCAGGGTCACAGGAACAGTTACATTGTTCCATGGATATGGTGGCACATACCGCTGCAAGGCAACCTATTCAAAAGCTATTGATCAGCTCCACAACTTCTTTTTCCCCCAGCTCATGAACACTCAGTGAACTAGCAACCTGCTTTGATATACAGCAGTCTTGAAAAATCCCCAAGTTACCTCCAGCTACTAGGGACGTTTCAGTAGATATCTTGGATTTGTTACTCTTACCTAAACCAGTGTGTCAATAAACAGAAAATACCTTCATGCTTGGTATGAGTCTCTTATTTCTCCTGACCTGTCCTGGAATCCTAAACTTCCACCTGTCCAACATGAAGTGAGCATCTCACAGAATTTACTGCTTAGTGGAATTTGCCCTACAGGATGAGTTTCCTTTTTTCTTATCCCACAGGAGGGTAAGGTTCCAAGACTGTTGAAAAAGTTCAGCAGAGGCCAGAATTATACAACCTCTGTGTGCATTGTGGCCCTATATTTAAGAACACATTTAGTTACAATTTATTTCCATGGCCTGATTTATTTTTTAGCAGCCCATGTGAATTCTTTCAGGATGACATTAAATCATTCAGCTGCACCCATTGTGTTGGATTCAGTATAGACTGGACCAAAGAATATATAGGCTGAATGCCACTCTGTCTCTTAGGAATTACATGCTTCCTAGAAGTAAATTATGGTGTATTATAATACAAAAACATCGTTGTGAGTTATTTGTGGCTAAACACCAAAACAAACGAATATGTGGCAACATCTGATACACAACTGACTTAAAGCCATTTGCTCCAAGGAATTAGTTGCTAACCAAAATTATTGCCATTAACTTGTTCTGTAACAAAACTTTGCACAAAAGAAAAACAAAAGCCCTTCATGTGGCCACAGAAAGCCCCATTTTTAGGATAATGCTCAGCTAGATGTTGGGCCATCCCCCTTAGGCTCATCCGTTCCACCTAAACTGAATTAACTGGGCATTTTACTTTAAACCTGGTCCTCCCCATCCAGGCTCCAGCTCTCTGTTGATCTGTTCCTGCACTTGGTGCTGCAAGCCAACTTTGCACATGCAGTGTTCCCCACACACTCTGAACTGCTCTCATTTACTTTTCCTTTTCATTTCACCCAGTTTGTTTCCCCAAGCCCTCCAGAGTCATCCTGATTGGTGTCTCTGGATGCTATCACAGCACAAATAATTTGAGGTGAAAAGGGCTCCATTCTGAAAATGGAAGAAAGTGAACTCTTGGAAAGAATTTGAACATTTCTAGAATAAATAAAACATTTTAAATGTTATTCAAATAACTTGCCTTCACCTCTCTTTTTATTTCCTTAAAGTTAATTGGAAAGAAAGAAAGAAGTCACCAGGACACACATTCCAGGAGTCTCCTTGGTATAAATCAGGCAGCACACACACTGCACACCAGTAACAATGAAGTGACCCCTTAAAATACTGCATTTCTTGCCAAGCACAACTTCTTCGAAGACTTTAAACTTCACCACTGGCCAAAAGTTGAACACTGAAAGTCCTTCTTTTCCTAATTGAAGTTGGGGCACAATTCAGAGAAAGGGAAAGGCAATCCATCTCAGCTGCTGTTTTCAGTTGAAAAGCAGGCCCAATAGTTAAGATAGAAACTATCTCAGACTCCAAACCCCCAAATTCTCCTCAGGTACCAGCTTACCACTCTCCCAGCATCACTAATTCAGGTGTATCTCTTTCTCAGAATGCCTGTGGAAACCACTCACACTTGCTGTGTTTGGCCCATTCACTTCCAGACAAGATCCTGACCTGGGGTCCCCCACCAAGACACAATTTGAACTGTAGGACAGAGGAGCAAGGTCGGAAGTGCCTTGTGATGGACCTTGTTTGCTGTGCTGTAACAACCCATCAACACATGGAAATCAGAATCACGGAAGTTGAACAGTTCAGTTTAAGAACGAATGGAAGGCAAATACCGCAGAGCCTTATTCCTCCCACAAGTTTACAGCTTTGTTCCTGTGACTCCTGTGCACTTGATAGATTGGATACTAATGGGCCACAGGAAACAAAACCAGATGACTAAGGTTAGCCAGTAAATCTTAAGCACCAGGAAAAGCCAAAAATAGGCTGTGTTTAACTCCTCCCATGTTATCCAGCTATTCAGAATAAGCACAAACACTGAGAAAGTTATTCATCATTTGCATTTAAATAGAAGCTGCTTTTAGAGGGTACCACAGCACTTTATGACTATTAAATATTTGTTATTAACAGTATAAGTGCCTGACACTCATCTGCAGTGAAAAACACGTTGAAGAATAGGAGACAAACTGCATATTGCACACACCACTGTGGGTCTCACTCAAAAAAAACTGAAAACCTTTAGAAGCAAAAGTGAAAATAGCTGAAATATAAAATCCTTTATGTCAAAAGACTTCAGAAAATAGTTTCTCTCAAAAGTTTTTCCTTCCACTGTTTTCTGTTAGGAGAAAAAAAAAAAAAAATCCCTCCACAATCCCCCTCTTCAAAAGAAAACAAATGTTTGATTCGACTGAAAGAGCTCAGTGTCATGAATTAGATCTCCCTTTTTCGAGGATAGAAAATCCAAATGGTTTTTCTACCTCTTCAGCTCACAGAATTCAAGTTGTTTTGGGCAGTTATTAACAAAATAACCACGCAAAGTGAAACACTTAAAAAAAAAAAATGCAAAAGATGCCAAGAAACCTTGTTGCGTTCCCTGTATCCTGCACACTCAACCCCTGCGAATGCAAAAGTGCCATTTGACACTAATAACTCACTTGCACAGTTTGCTTTTAGCATTTGTGCCTGTATTCAGAAAAAGTAAAATCAACACTGCACCCAGCAACAGAAAATAGTTTAGCACATAAAGTAAGGTTCCCAACTGATCTATATGGGGACAATTATAAGGGATATGAACCAAGCAAACAGAGATAAAGCCTATGAAGACTGAATGCCTGTTACAAAGCACTTCCAGCAGATACCCTTTCACATCAGTCTCCCGCTCCAGTTCACAAAATAGGCTGCTGCCATCTTATGGAAGAGACCTTGAAAAGCATTTGGTCCAAAAATAATTCAGCTCTTCTTCCCTTGCTGCTTTTCTTCATCCCACTTGCTTTACTCTGTGATTAATAACTTTAAAAAAAAATAATGTACTTGCTTTGCAAAGAACTGCCTATTGTGCAAGTTATTCTTAGCTGAAGTTACTTTTTCACCTCTGATTTTACAGTAACTTTAGAGCATCCAGGAAGTCAGACAGAGCAGCGTACTGAGAAAGGGAACACACCAGCCAGGCTGTGAATCCTGACACCGCCTCAGACAGAGGTTTCTTGTATGATACAACAAAGGCCAGCTGGAGCCATTCAGCCACTACGGGATAAAGTCGTCACTTTTGTTCAATCTTAAGGCAGTCATTCTGTGTGCTCCATCTCTGGCCTTCTCTATATGGCCAGCTTGAACCAGTTTAACTGAAGGTGTAACTTTTAACATGCCTACTGAGGTAAATGAAAATATACCATCTTAAGCCTGAAGCCAGAATGTACACAAGGGCTCAATTTCTCCATCTGTAAGGCACAAAGAGCTGCATTTCCAGAATGTCAGGGAGCTTTGCTGAGAGATTTTGCCTTTGATCCAAAAGGGAAATGACAGAAATGCAGATTTGAGACAAGGACTGACTGCCCGTGAAAGGAGAGTGGCCAGCAAGGCTGAGATACTGCATTTGTGTGAATGTGGGACTCCCGCAAGTTCACAACTGTTCTTGTCACTTAGGACGCGATATTTAACTTGAATATTTAAATCAAAAACAGTTTTGGAAGGAGTATGATCAGCACGAGAAGCAGGATAAATGCATGAGAGAAGTCAGGTGCTCTCCTCACCTCCCACACCAGCAAACACGGACCCACTACCAGCAAGCCCAAGCTCCCCAGCCCTTCTGAGGCTGACACTAAATGGTAAAATGCAAACCCTGGTCAACCACTTAAGTCTTTTTATCTAACATGGCCTCAGTTCTTCATTTTCCTTCTCACCCTGAAAGGGTTTCCAATCCACTGTTAATTGAGGAGAACATTCAAGAATTCTTGCTGAGAATAAACAGCTCTTAGTGTCTAGATTTTTAAGCAATATTAGCTAGATTTAGGTGACTTGCGTCCAAGAATCCTACAAGAGTTAATGAAGAGATATCTAGTCATTTGATAACTATGTCTAATAAATACTGAATTCCATTGAAATACCACAAAGGAGAGAAGTTACGGTGCTGTATCAGTATCCAAAAAGGCAAACAGGAAGCTATATAGACATTAACCTGGAGCTATATAGACATTAATCCCAGACAATGCAGTAGAAAGATTATACAGTACGTCATTAATAAAGAATGAAAGCATATTTCAACCACTGTGCCTCTAGGAAGCATGAACCAGAGAGAACTATGCTAGGGATTGAAAAGATTGCTAAGGGCTTTTACAGCCTCCAGAGCTGCAGGTAGCTGCACAAAACAGGTTGGGTGAGGGACAAATGGCAGCAAGACACAAGTCAAGAGCGTAAGTCTTTAAATGAGATTGGCCAGAGGGCAAAATAGCCAGTAGAATTAAACATTTTTAAACACCATTTATTGGAAAAGGGTCTCATCAGAAAAATCTTCTTCTTTGACACAAACACAAAGGAAGTGGTGAGGAAAATGGCACAGGAGTTCGACACATCATGATCAGACTTTCTAAAGAAAAAGCCCACACCACATGGTATCTGTAAGCTCCGTGCTCAATAGATTAAACTGACATCACTCAGAAGGCAAATGTCGGCCAGGAGCCTCAGACAGTAGCACGGACGTGACACTGCAGGCACTCCATTTTCATCAAGAGTTTGTAAAAATTGTGAGTCATTGCTAGTAACAGTAAAAAATCCCTAAACTTTGACAGACTGCTGAGCAGAAAGGCAAAGAAGCCCTAGAGAGACATCAGGATCTTCTGGTAAGATAAGTCCATTGAAACAGCACATACATCCAGCATATCATTCTTTCCAAGAGCAAAATCATAACTGAAATCAGCTCTAATCCAGTGGAAGTATAACGGTGTCCTCTCTCTCACCCAAAGCCATAGGGCTAGAGCAACCTGGCTCCAGGGTCAGGCCATAACCTCTATTTCCCCATACTCCCAGTGCACCTAAGCAAAGCTTATAGATAGGATCACTGAACTACTACAAGCAAGCTATGACTACTGTACTATGGGGAAAGAAATGGTTGGGGTGAAGAACATGAGCTGGGAACTCAGGCATGCTAGTTCAAGCTGTGGGTTTCTGTCTCCTTGTGGGATTTTTCACAAATAATTTGTGCCCACATACCCAAGGGGAATTTGCTACCTAAATGCTTCCACAGAAATCAAGACCCATCTTGCAGTGACTCAGGGAGCCGATCTCAAAGCACTGCAGAGGGCTTATGATTGCAGAGAGTTCACGTGCCCTGGTAATGGATAGCCACAGGTGCCCAAGGCAAACAGACTGCCTTCTTTCATATCAGCTTGCAGAGTCTCATTTAGCAGCATTTCTTAGTTATGCCTGCAAATATCTTATTATAATGTTCACATTGGCCTTTAAATAAAAATTCCAGCACTTTCATGGCCCCTTATTAACTGAGAGATATAAAATTTCAGTAAGGAAAGAAACTGTGGTTTCAAGGGTCCACTTAGTCTCTAATCAGAGCATAAAAAAAAGACCTTTTTAAAAATATGTACTGAAGATATGAAAATCAAACTGCCTTTTGTGCTTTTATTTCTTTTACTTTTTTACTTTCCTGAAAGGCTCCTCCAAACAGCTGTGTTTCAAATGGCCTTTCTACAGTGCCTGGTGTTTTCTTTGGCAAATTTGGAGAGGTGGGTTTTGGGATAAACTCAATTGCACCAAAAGACCAAAACAGGATTAGGAGATTTGACAGGACTTCATAAAAATCAGTTGTGCGTGGGCAAAGAAGGAATTTTTCAATAGGTCACTTTAAAGATAAAAGCTCTGGAGGAAAGAGTTGTGCTTGGTGGCAAACTCCTCTAACCCTTGCAAAGCCTACAGGAGAGGCTGCAAGGGAGGCAGGGGTTACAGAGCACGAGAACAGAACTCTCACATTTTAAAGTTATTTTACAAAGAATTAGGTATCATTTTTCAAACAATGCACACATGCACTTGATCAACAGCATAGTCCTAAAGATGGACCTTTCTGTCAATCTGTCTTGCAGGCATTTTGAGGCTTGGGGAGGCAGAAAGGAGCCAATTCTCTCTTTAATATTCACAGGCCTACTTTTTTATTTCCCCGCCACCTCCTAATTTGCTCCCTTACTTCCCCACATCAGTTACGCTGTAAATATACCTAGGGATCAATGGAAATAAAGAGTGTATGCTACCTGCAAGGGTAGATGCAGGAGACTTTGCACCCGCTACAGGTGTAGGTCGAACTGCAGAGCTCTATCACCACCAGCTCCAGCAGCGCAGCATGGGAACTGCAGGAGGAGACATGACACTCCTTCAACACAATGCACGTTTCTAGAGCATGTTTCGAGCAGTGAAACACCGAGAAGATACATAACCCCTTGTTAATAGATGGCAACTGCTTTATTTAATAGTTCCTTCATTAGAGATATTGAAGTAACCCTTCTAGCAATGTGGACAGTGTTTGCAAGTAATTGCAAAATATCATGTTATGCTTCAGGATAAGCTACCATTAAACTATGCTGCTGTCTCAGCACCATATAATTTTTTCCCTTTCCAGTTTCAGCCATGCCTGTAAGATTGAACATCCCTGAAGTATTTCCAATCTAATCTCCTTTTATTGCTAAATTAACATCAGATCTAGAACTCTCCACTAAGTATAGGGAAACCACACTAATGTTAATCACTTACACGTGGTCACTAACACATTAATAGCAGCCGCTCTAAGAGATTTCAAGCACACAGCACTGCCAGTGCTTAACACAGCAGGAAAGTGCACAGAGCCATCAAACACTGGCCTGAGTCAAGAGAGAAGAATAAGCATAGAGCAAATGAAAGAACGTGATTTTAAATTACTGAAACAACACTCAATTATATTATTTACCTAGAGACAGAAAAACACACTCAAACACTATCTGCCAGAAAAATTAGGGGTTCTTCAGCACTTGTTTTCGTGTGTTTCCAGGTCCGCTGACTTGACTAGTGCCGCTGCAGCCAGGCACAGTGGGGGCTGATCACCCCCAAGGATTTGCCTCAGCTCAGGAGCAGCTACTTGAAACACCACAGCTTTTTAGCACTCGTCTAGGAGGCAAAACTCCCAAGCAGACATTCTGACATATGTAGACTACCACAGGATCATTAAACTAAAAACTCAGGTTTTAGTGAACACGAAAAGGCTCAGAGGTGTTTTCCTGTACACAAATAGAGACACAGAGCACTTAAGCTGCTTTCCTCAGAGCCACACTGAGAGCTAAGTCTATTACTACATTTAAGCTTTTTGATATGTTCACTTCCACAGACACTGATACATTAGAAAAAGAGGTACAGGCTCAGAGAGGGATTACATTACTAGTTCCATACTGTATTACCCAAAAAGGGAAAAAAAAAAAAATTGAAAAGGCATCACTTTACAATGAGCAGCTTTCCTTTCCAGCAGGAAATGCAACTGCTTCTTTATTTTACACATCATAAATGAAACAATCTTCAGCTTGGTTCCATTAGGCACACAGGCATCACCTGACAACTACAGGTTTCAATAGAACCCCCAGCTAAGGGAGCATGTTCTCATTACAGCAAAGGAAATAAAGATTAAACAGAAGGACAAGCTTTCCATTATTAAGGTTCCAAAAACACTGAAAAAGGTTGTCTGCGGAGGCAATAAAATCTTTATTGTTTGGTTTCTTGTAAGAATATTTTAAATACATGAATGGTTTGAGTGTACTTGATCGTTTCGCAGGGTAGAGAGAAAGACTACTGTGGTGTCTTAAAGTCCTTTCCTGCTCTGTTTTCCCAGACTAAGTCTGCAAACAAAGGATGTATTCAGACTTGAAGCTAGTACAATAAAATGTTCCAATCTGTTTACTGTCAAATAATTTTGACTTCTCTGGAGGGCACAGCAAATGCATTTCAGGGACTTTATTGCTTCTCACTACTACTGTGAAATATGTAGCAAATCATTTCCACTAAGCTCAGAAGACTGCTACTCATATTTTGAGGATCACAAGAGAAAGGAAGGGCATCATTGCAGTCCTTCAGGTGTCACTCCTCTCTATCTGCAACTTACAGGAGAAACTTCATTGCACATCATTCTGATTGTTTCAGCATCACACAGTTTGCTTCTCCTCTCCAGGCAAAAGGAAATTACAAGACTAAAATATGGCTTTTTCTTACAGTTCAAAGGGAGGAGAGAAGCAGCCCAGATATTTCCAGAGTTAAACTCACCTGCTGGCTCAGTCCATAGAAATCTGTAAGCCTGCCCATCATATTTCATCCTGTTTGCCTGTGAAACAACAGAAGTTTCCTTCATTCCATTTGCCAGCGAGCGTGCAATCCTACGAGAAAGCAGGAGTGTGGTAGGAAGGTGCTCCTGCCTCTGGAGCAAGATCAGACAGTTAAACCTCACAGCTGGAGCAGGTCCATTCCCAAATATGCTCCCTATGGCACCAAAGCAGAGAAGACCCAGGAAGCAGCCTGCTTTCTGGAGGAGTACATTCAGCTATTGAACTCTGTGTTGCTTCAGCCAGACTGCCATCGGTATCTGAACTACCTCCTGCTTCTGCACCTCATTAACAGGTTATTGATGCCTTCTACACCCTTACTCACTCACCACCCTTCTACCCAGACTGCTAAATGTACAGAGGGAGGCACAGGCATTCAGACCTGACACAAAAGGGTGCTATGTCTTTTGGTTCACACCAAGTAACAGCAACGTGCTCTGATAACAGCATTATCGCAGCCATTTTGTGGACCTGAAAAAAGATCTCTGCGCCTTAACGCTCGTCTCTTCCAAACAGATCTGCTAATTTAGTAAGTCCTCTCCTACAAGCTTTGAGTCACTGTAAGTTACAAAAGGGCCTGTATAAATAACACCTGCAGTCTTGAAAACCAGCAATTCGTTAATTCAAACACAATTGCCAAAGCTTGAATGCTGCCAGTGCTCCAGCAGATTGCATTGGAAACTGTCTGACACTAACACTTCACTAAAAAACATAAGGTCCTGTACTGAGGACAGGAGTGGCTCTGCAATTTTCTGGACTCCTCCGTATGGCCACATTCAAACTCTGCTACCTGTGAGGGCATTTTAGCACCTGTGTCCATACAGCCCAGCCGCCCTCTGGGATGAAGCCTGTGCCTTGTGCCAGTGATCCCGCTGGAAGGACACCAGGGTGTGCAGGCCTGACAGGAGCTGAATATCATCCCTGTTATCTCCTCAGGGGAGCAGCTGGTGGAGCAAGACCCCAGCATAAGCTGTGGGACAGACCTTCTCCACAGCTTCGAGGCACACACGCAGGCTCCCTTAGAGCACAGTTTAAAGCACCAGAGGAAGGGAAAGGAAGCTGCTCTCTGTCGAACTCTGTACTAGGAGAGGTGATCTGCTGCTGCTAATGAAAGTACATTTTTCTCTTCCTACCAGTTCTAATCCCTCCAAAAGAAAACTGCTCAAGCTCATTCTAAAACAAGTACCCACACATCTTCCAGTGCTTATACAGCTCAGTTATAGGAGGATTTGCCAACAACATTGTCAGCAGCACTCAAAAGCACAACCTTGCAGTGATTAACCTTCCTACCTTTTATAAGCAGTTCAACCATTTTCAAGCGAACATTTTGTTGTATTTGCTTTTGGTGGATTTGCTTTACCAAACAAACAAAAAAGGCTAAGGTATTAAAAGACAGTTTTCTTCTGTCAGGAAACCAGACATAACCAGGTACAGATTCACTAGCTGAAGAGAACTCGGCTCCTGTCACGTTTCTCAGTATTTCATAGCCTTTGGTGTCCATCAATACACAAGGGCATACAGAGTAAAAGGCCCCACCTTTCCCTGGCTGGTGAAGGACAGTGAAAAATACATATGCCCGCTACAAACTGAAGTTAACAGTGGTTTCTCTGAGGTAGTGCACCTTCAAAACACAAATCCACAAGTTTCGCCATGAAATCTTTACTGTTCATTAAGACCTGCCCAAGAGGGATGTCATCTCCAACCCCCAGTTCCCAGACACAGTGAAAGCTCTGCTGTCAGCATCTCAGATGTCTCTCAGTCCATGTTCTGAAGTTTATCTGTGTTTTGCTTTAATTGCATTAACATTTACAGCCACACAGGTTTTCGGACTTCTTATGGCCATGCCCACGAGCACAAAAAGCACATGGGTACTGCAGGGCCGTTCTATAGCTTTGGCTAGAGAAGCAGGGCTGCTAACCCACCTTGAAGTCCCAGCAGATGGCCTAGCGTGACGTGACCCCAAGCCCGCCTCTACTGAGGGAGGAACACCTACTTCTTCAAGTCAAAAGAATCTCATTTTCACACCACACAGGAGTTAATAGCATTTCTTCCTCTCCCCACATCTCTTACAGCATTCTGACACAATAACACATCAGGTTTGTCACAGCAAGGTGTCAGCAGTACCAGTTGTCACTGTCCAACACATAGAGGCACCACCATCAGCAGTTATCAAACACAATCAGGAATTCGGCTCTTCTGAAAAAAAGTAAAATACTGCATATCAGTCTCTGTGGCGCAATTGGTTAGCGCGTTCGGCTGTTAACCGAAAGGTTGGTGGTTCGAGCCCACCCAGGGACGAGCTCCCTTTTAAGGACCAAAAGGAACTTCATGAAGTCCGACAATGGAGAGTGCCAAGTCCTGCCCCTGGACATGAACCACCCCCTGCACCAGTAGATGCTGGGGCCTACCCCACCAGAAAGCAGCTTGGCCAAAAAACACCTGGGTATTCTGGTAGGCACCAGAATAAACATAAACCAGCAAAGTACCCTGGCAGCCAACAGTCTCCCAGGCTGCATTAGGAGTGGCATTGCCAGCAGGTGAAGAGAGGTGATCCTTCCACTCTCTGCAGCACTGGGGGGGGGGGGCACATCTGGAGTGCAGTGTCTAGTTTTGGGCTCCACAGTACAAGAGAGACATGGACATACTGAAGAGAGTCCAAAGAAGGGCCAGAAAGATGATTAGGGGACAGGAGCATCCAGCCTATGCAGAAAGGCTGGAATTGTAAAGTCTGGAGAAGGCTCAGGGGTATCTTGTCAATATATATAAATACCTGAAGGGAGAGCACAGAGCATGGAGCCAGGCTCTTCTCTGTAGTGCAAAGTGACAGGACCAAGGCCATGGGCACAGAATGAAACACAGAATGTTTCATCTGAATATCAGGAGGCACTTTTTTACTGTGACAGTGACCGAGCACTGGAACAGGTTTCCCAGGGAGGCTGTGGAGTCTCCCCTCCTTGAAGACATTCAAAAGCTATCTGGACACAGTCCCAGGCAACCAGCTCTACATGCAAGGAGCAAGCTCTAGGAGCAAGGAGTTTGGACCAGATGACCTCCAGATGCCCCTTCCAACCTCAACCATTCTGTGATTCAGGATACTGCTCAGGAGAAAAATCTAAGTCAAATCAAATCCAGGCAAATGTGATCTCTGGCACCCTGAGCACCCAAGATAGCACATATGGGCTACATGCAGCACCTTGAACATTTATATCAAACCTCCATAGCTAAATAGCAGTAACCTGTGTAGATCACAAGCTGCCCAAGTTTCCCAAGTGTTTGAAAAAAATGCATCCAGTTCAGCCTCTAAACATAAAATTATTACAGTAAACTAAGGGGCAAGATCAGCAGGATTACTGTAGTTCACTACACATCCTCAGGTTACTGGCAAACAAGGGAACTAACAAAACAAAGCATACAGAGCAGCTGGCACCGAGGTATGTGATGGCAGTGAGAACACCGCTGCTTCCTGAAGTTATGCCAAGGTTGATGAGACAGTCACTGGTATTATTCAGGGACTTACTGAACCCACGTTTTTCATTTAGTTAAGACTTAATTTGAGCAAGCTGCTGATCTCATTATTGCAGTACAACAGGAAAAGTGATGCTGTAGTTTGGATAAAAGCCCCACTAGCAATAAAAAAAAAAAAAATTAAAAAATCATGAAATCTCCAGCAGAGGCCTGTCCCACCTCCCTTTTTAAAACTGCCAAACAAATCCAAGACAAAGCCACACCACCACTTAGTAGTACTGTTCCATACTAGTGTAAAGGCTATGGAAACAACTTCAGTTTTCACCATCTTTCATGATCATGTAAGACTTCTCACTTATCTCATTCTGGTTTAGTATTTCCTAATAAAACTATCTGCTAGAGAAATGGATACATTCTCATCACACGATGAAGGGCAAACAACAGCTATCCCCATTACCCCTCAGCTACCTACTGAGGTAGACTGGAGGATCTCTCCTGCGCCCTTCTCCAGCTGCAATGTTCAATATTGCACATAGACATAGGCTTAGGTCAGCATTAAGCAGAGGTTACAACAGAGCTTGCAGTATCTTCAGAGGTGTTTGCATTAGAGCTACAACAGTGAGAGCACGCTCGAGATAATGGTGATACAACTCTGACCTGCAAAGAGGAAAGTCAACTTTGAAAGTACACAACCAGTCTTATTTGAAGGAGGGCAGGTTCCACCCCCGCCCCCCAGTCCCCTGAAAGAAGAAAAAAAAAAAAAAAAAAAAAAAAAAGAGAGATGAGGAGGAGTAAAAAAGAAAAAAAAAAAAAAGAAACGTAGCAAAGTAAATTTGCTCCAACAAATACTGGAAGGACAGGGATCCAGTCCTCCAGTACACAGCTTCTTGACGGAGTGATAAGGAAAGGAGGTGAGACTCCAGGAAAAGCCATTCCTCAGGGATGTAACCAAATATGCTTAAACGACGAAGAAGATAGAAAAAGCTAGTTGCAAGTCAATTGGCTCTCAGTCTCACTAAATATGCTCTTTCAGGCTCCTCTGTGCCCAGAAACATTCTGCAGGAAAAGAAGGCAAAAGTGACTTGCTTCCTTTGCAGAACAATACCCACTATTCAGAGTACCCTGCAGTTCCTTGCTTTGACAAGAGCTGTCAGATCTCGCAAAGGCAGAATGAAAGATGAATCCAAGTCCTGTGATAAAAGGAACTTTTGTGAGAAACTGAAAATTGAATTTCTTCTCAACATAGGGATACACCCAAACTAGGGGGAAAATAGGTATGGAAATTAACTACAGGCATCTGCCAGCATTATGATACCTGCCCAATATTACCAAAATAATAAAGTTTTTCAGAGTTTTGATGCTCCTACAAGTTTCCTCTATTGTTAGACTACAAAAACCAGAAATCCTTTGACCTCAATACCAAGAAACGGGATTTGCTGAGCCCATATATTCTGCATGGAAGAGTAACGCAAATCTAACATCTTAATACAATATGTTCATGTTTAATATTACATATATTTAAATTAACCTACTACATTAATAATACTATAGATACAATATTTTGTAAAAACAACTAGCACAGTTAAGTCTTCAAATGTTGGTATTGTTTTCTAGTAAGTGTAAAACAGAATAGAAAACAAAGTTTATGTGTGAAGAATAAAGTGTATTTTAACAGAAGCAGCCAAGACCTGCTGCAAAATACAGATCATGTATGCTGACATTTACACAAAACCTTGCAGTAACAAAAGGTACTGTCATTCACTATATTTACAAGAAACCGCCCAATAGTTCAGTTACCAATTGCACTATAGTGATTATTAAAAAAAAAAAGAAAACAAACAAACAAACAAAACAGAAAACAAAACCCAAACCACAGCATCCTTGTCCTTCACAAACAATTTGTCTGTTAAGAAGTGACCTTAGAAAATATACAACTCTACAACAGGAAGAGGTTAGAAAAGTTGAATACTGTGGAAAAAAAATTTATTAGTCTATACAAGTCTTCTGAAACAAACCATTGGCTTTGATACAGTAAATTCAAGTGAATGCTCATTGCAATAGTGTTTATCCATACAGAGATCAAGAAGCCCTATAGCTTCTCATTTAGTGTCTGTGACACGAAGTTTTATTTCTGAACAGGTAGTCGCACAAAGCAGACATGTGATAGAGATCTTCACAGCCACAGTGAGCTATAGTTTGAGATATATTACAAACACTTAGGAAAATGAGACATCTGTACCGAAGTGTGGCAAATTTATTCACAATGAAAGAACAAAGATGTCGATGAAACCCCTTGCCAAAAACGAAGACTTTCTACAGCAAGTCCAGAGTAGATTGCATCATAAAAACCTAGAGTGCAAGACTACCACAAATTTAGTATATAAATATCACAGGATTAAAACTCCAGTTAAGCCATCAACTGAAGTGAAGATTAAAAAGAAAAAAGGGCATCCCTCAGCTTTGCAAAGGAAGCTTTCAAAGCATCTCTTCAAGAAGGTGCTGAAGCAACTATGGCCTGGACCAATTTGTATTTTAGACAGCTCTGCTGAAAGACAAAAACTTAGCAGATTCGTCTAAGAACTGTGCCATCTTATTGTTTTTAGTGCCATAAAAAAGCATTTACTAGAAGAGATGAAATGTAACATTTACAGCTCACACTGTTTTCAAGATCTGTGCACACTATATAGTTCTATAATTTCAAGAGTATTTAAAAAGAAGACAAAGAGCAGACAATGCAGTAACGTATTTTTGTTAGATGGATTTGTTTAGAATAGTTACATGATGAATGTCTACAGTCATAAAATTTTTAGTGCATTTGTTCTTGCACATTATTGAATGCTACTTATAAAAACCCGAAGATTGCAAATTGGGCATGCTTACCATAACATTTTCAAACCGGGAAAGCTGCACAACATTTTTCCTACCAGTGTTCACTGCCATGATACAAAACAAATTGTGCAAACTGCAAGGTCCCTAAAAATAGCATTTAATGAATTTATGTACAGAAAGATGTCATTATCTGTTTAAATATGCAAAGAATAAGCTTCCCAAAGTTTATAACATAGAACAATATCCACCACATGCTCCTCCTCCTCCATGTCCATCATCCCTGTTTGATAACTTTACACCTCTGTTTTGGCTCTCACTCTCCCACAGTCCAGGAGTCTGAATGATCTTTTCAACAAGTTCTTCAAAGGCACACTGTACACCATCGCATGTTTTTGCACTTGCCTCTGGAGAAGGGACAAAAGAAGTCAAGTGTTAGCATAGTAACGTGTTTAACATTTCTCTTTTGGTTAAGTCTCAACTTACAAAATAGACTTCCAGCTTCTACAATATATTCTGCAACAACACAGTGGAGCCAAAATTAGCAGGTATGTAGATTTCTGTCACCACATGAGGCAGCACCTCGAGAGACTCTTAACAGAACAGCTTCCAAGTTGAACATAACTAGAATATCTGGAGACAACTATAGATTAGCCTTATTTTTCTATGGAAAGCACTTCAGCAGGAAGAAAGAAGGGTTCTACTAAAGATGTCTGATAAAGCTGGTTTTTGTTCTGTATTTCAGTTCAGTACATTAGTAAAAACTGCAGTACCAACATACTGTAAGAAGCAAGGATCCATATGGTACAATTCTGGATCATGACACAACTCATCTGATTAAAAGTTATCAGGGATTTCATTTCTTCTGCAGTTAGCAGAATTCTAGGTAATTCCACTCAGGAGCATTACTTTGGCTAAGCCCAAGAAATCTGCTCACAGGGTGTATTATGAGAGTAATAGATACCATCTGAAACTGTTCAGTCCCACTGAGGCTGGCACTGCTCTTCTACACAGCCATGCAGATACTTAGCACACGTAGCATGTATATATATACATTTATAGTTTAAGTTTTAAGTTTCTTTTAATCTTCCATGCATTTAAGATCTTGTGCCTCAATTTTGAACTTCTTTTTCCACATCTCACACTGAAGCCAAAACCAAACACAGTAAGGTACCACACAATGACACGCCATTAGTCAGAGATGGGAACATAAGTCTAAGCACAGGACATGCCAATGAACTGCTTTGCTACTGGACTCATCCTATAAAGTAGGATGATTCTTAAATGAAACATGTAATAAACTTATACATAAACAATTATTTCACCACCCGATTTATCATCACGAGACTTCAGCTACAAGACCCATCTCATTTTGCAGCAAGATGAGACCAACATATTTGCTGCAGTCATGATTATGTAATCATTCACTCCCACCCACCACTTCTAAGTTAATTATATTCCTGCTTATTTGTACATCCCAGTTCTAATACAGATTTCTGTCAAGTACCAGCACTTTTGCTATGCTGAAAGCTGGCCACTAGTACCTCTTTCATTTTGCTTCTGTTATTAATTTAGCAAGTTGGCTGGGAAAAGAAATCAAACAAAACTTGAAACCTAAAACAGGTTTTGTCAGACTACAGTAGAGTCTGTATTCCACCCTTAATCCTTAGGCATTTCAGTATACTCACACACAGTTAGAACAGATACCTGGACATATTTAGGGACAATTTTAAAAAATATGTGAATACCTATTATCTTTGTACCTACTGCAGCTGAGAAATATCATTAATTGAATTACATGTATAAAGACTAATCAGGCCTACAGAAGGGGAACTTTTCATTATGTAACAAAAATCAAGTAAGAACCCTGCAAATTTCTATAACATACCTATGAACAACATGGAATGTTTTCTTGCAAATTTGAGACCTTCATTTCTGTCAACTTCACGGTTTTCCTATAATAAGACATAGCATTAATATGCATTGTTAGCAAAATACACCAACAGATTACTTACTGCAGTTAAATTCAGTTTACCTTATCAATCTTGTTTCCAACTAACATTTTCACTATGTCATTTCTTGTGCAGTATGTTTCCAGTTCATTTAACCAGTTATCCAGCTTGGCAAAAGTATCTCTTCTCGTGACATCATAAACTGAAAGACATTAGTAATATTATTTCCACAATGTTTTTTACAAGAAATACAGCTTGTGTTACGAAAGGAGCAAAAATTATGGCTTTTTGAATTAGAAAACTGAAGGAGTCCCAAGGATTCCAATTTACTTGCTACAGTAAGATAATAATGAGAAGAAAGACTTGAACATCCACCAGCTCAAATCACTGATATTATACTAACACAGAGCAACTCTAAGATTCAGTCACCTGCTACTCTCAGACTATTTTATTTTGAGACCTCCTAGTTCCCAGGCTAGAGACTATCATTCTCCTTTTTACTAATTAAATTAATGCACACTCTGAGGAGTCCGGTTGGGATTTTTTTTCTGTTTGTGTCTCCGTACTGATGAGATGTTACATAGTCAGAATCACTTGAAAAAATATCAGTCTGCTCTGTGTAGGAGAAACCCAGGGCAAAACCCATAATTGCAACTTCGCAGTGAAGTCTCTCTTGCTTTTCTTTCATATATGGAAACCTATTAACTAAGCACTGAGCTCTGAAGTTCTGCTTCTGCACTGCTAGAAGTGAGGAGCTAACCAAATTAAGGGTGAGGAAGGAAGTAACAGAGAAAGCTCATACAGAAGGAATACACTGAGAAGAGAAAAATCTTTTTTTTTTTTTGACTCTGGGCTTAGTGAGCACAGGCAAAACCCAAAAGTAATAAATAAAAGGCAAACTGGCAGCACAGGGACAGCTCCAAGCTATCTCTTCAAATAGCAGTAGCTTTTAATCTCATACCTAAATAAATCAATAAATAAAAATCAGTGGTTCTCAGGCTGGTGAGCCTGACTACATGAGAAGAGGCCAGAATACAACAAATTCAAGATCCTTTTAATATTAGAGTTGTTCAACATGGATACAATGATTTTTAATATCAATTAGATATTACAGAAAGGTTATATGAGTTTGTGTAACTCCAATGCACAAGCAAATCACAAACTTCTTCAAAATTGCACACAAAGCTACACTTACCCAGAATAACACCTTGTGCACCTCTGTAGTAACTGGGTGTTAATGTTCTGAACCGCTCCTGACCTGCAGTATCCTAAAAAGCCATTCAGAAAGTTCCATTATTCAGAAGTTGAACAGAATCTAGTTTAGTTCTCTGGTATTCTGCTTCTAACAAACACACAAAATAAGATTCAAAGTACACTCAACTACCAGATTAACTGAATTTATACCCTACTGTTTTACTGCACATTAACTTTGAGATTTTATGTAGTCTGCCCTGTGAAATACCTTTAACCTGTTAGGTGTAGTGAATAGCTGGAAAATACAGCAGTAAGATAGCCGTTTTTGCTGAAGCATTTGTTCTGCAGCTAGTACAGCAGCAACTGGCAAGAAAAAAGTATAGCTGCAACACTAAGATTTTGTAACAAGCATAAAACCCATGGCAACAGAACTAGTTCCTTCACTTCAATCACCTTGGTCCAATTAAATTTGATTCAGTGCCAGGGTAAATGCATTTAACATGCTATGAGAGAGCAGAAACAGAAATAATTCAGAGGCTTTTCTGGTTTTAAGTACAGTTGAATTTACATCCTCAAATTTAAAGTGTTAACAGCTCTGCAAAAAACCTAAATTTTAAAACGCTGCTTTCTGATCAGAAATTAAGTTACAGTGCACACTCATTCCAGAATTTATGCATAGAATATTTAAATAACTTCATCCGAGTCACCCCAGGTTAGAAGCAACACATGAAACACTGTGGATTCAAAACAATTCCCTACCAAAGAACCTAGACAGCTGAACTGGACTTTCCAACATTCTACAAGCCACTCAGTGAATCCCACACATTTCAAACTGTTTTTGTCACGATACACCCTTCTAAACTTTTTGTTTCCATTTTACCTCAGAATTATTTATTCACCTTCACCAATATGAATGAATATAAATGCTAAGGTAATCCTATGTAACATTTTTCCAACCCATGATCACTCATTATTCTGTTATCAGTCTGGTTCTCCTCCTATAGCTGCTGCAGTTATTTTCGTTGTCAAATCCATTTATTTTAGCAATTATTACTGTTGTCACACTAAGACATAAGTCCTGTTTGTTTGTTGAGATATGTAATACCATCAAAGCAACAGAAGTATTACAATATATATTTAGTGTTTCACTATTGCTTCCCAAGGAAGTAAAGGTCAGGTATCTTTCTTATATGATAAACAAGGTTTTATTCCTGCTTGCTACAAGAAGTCACAATTGAGCCTGAATATTCAAAAGGTGCTTCAGGTCACAAGTTTGCAGGCTGTTTTGCAGAATGTTTTAAAAAAGGGCTTGGAAGTACTACCTTTTCCTTCCTCGCTTGCCATGAACTTAAGAGTTCTACTTTTAACTAGAGTAGATGTTGAACACTAAGGCTAAGATTACAAACACTGCCTGTCCTTCCTTCAGCTGCATCTGCTACAAATAACACTAACCTCAAGCCTATAAAAGTCTCTTTGTATGAGGGCTATGAAGTTTTTTGGGCTAAAAACTGTTTTCAGAGGTAACATTTCAGCATAAATTGAGCATACAACAATAATTCTTAACCTATTAATACATTTCTGGATTTTGTCTAAAACATTCAGGTTAACTGCACCCTTTTTAAAACCTGTCAAGTACATACAAGAAAAACGCATGCAGGGAAGTCTCCGATTGGCAAGGGCTAACTTGAGCAGTTAAACAATGAATTACACATTAAAACAAAAAGAAAATTAGGAATGGCCCAAATCACAGTTTTAAAGTCTGATTGATTTAGTGTCATTTTATTTCTCCTTTTCTCTACTCCTACCCCAACAAGACCAGAAATCAGTGCTGCAGAAGCAGCTCACAAACAACAGAATTGCTCCATTAGCCATTGGTCACACAGTTCATTCCACCTTCTGAATGGTTCAATATTAACCTCCTGCTCCTCCAAATCACCTTCATATCAAGAAGAATTCTATACAAACTGTAGATTATACAACTATCACTATTCCTAAAGCAAAGCAATACACTAAGAATTTAGGCAAGACTTACCCATATTGCCAGTTTAGTTTTGTTTCCATCAACTGAAATAGTTTTCACCTTGAAGTCCACACCTAGAGGAGGAAAAATATTTTAGTTCTTCAAACATACTACAGCTATTTTTGAAAGAGAAAGCAAAGAGGAAAGGAAAAAAAA
This sequence comes from Streptopelia decaocto, assembly GCF_964273445.1. Classification (NCBI taxonomy): domain Eukaryota; kingdom Metazoa; phylum Chordata; class Aves; order Columbiformes; family Columbidae; genus Streptopelia; species Streptopelia decaocto. The sequence goes on along the minus strand of NC_138655.1, from coordinate 146,475,976 downwards.
AAATCAAACTCAGAAAACTCGTTGTGTTTTGGCAGGAGCAGAAGAGTGAGTTTCATTAGCTGTTTATGAAACTTACTCTCAAAACTCAAGGTTTTGTCCCTGAAGGGCTTTTGCAAAAGGTTAACGGCCTTTTAAGCTATCGACTGAAAATATTTTATGGTGAGGCATATACTACATTTCCTGTATTGATGCACATATTCCAGAACAAATATTGAAGTTTATAATTCAAATACATTAACTTTCTATTCACTACTCACATGTGTTCTTCTTGAGTACATCAGTGGTCTTGAAGAACAATATGCTTTCAAAATAGAGAAGGAATCTGCATCCAAGTAGCTAATTGTTCTGTTTGTTTCCCTATCTCAATCTTACCAAGTCCTGTCAAGGTGGTTATGCACAGATAAACTGACAGAGAGACTCATCTACTACACAGTCGATATCCTGTGAGAAATAACTTTAGATGTCAGTAATTCCTCTAACATGTCAAGCTTTGGATGATTTGAACATGCAGCATATCTCTTACAGGATTCTGACAAACTCAGGGACTCACTAATACCATGCTCAGTGACCAAGAAAAAAACTTGACAATATGGTAACAGTTCTGCTGTTGATAACAGTTCTTCCTCTCCCTCAACATCTGACAATTCCTTTTTTTTTTTTTTTTAAATATACAGGAACTAGCAACCTATCACTTTCCCAAGAGCAACCTGCATAAAACTCAAGCCAAGGAGGACAAGATCTTAATGACTGTGCAAATTTAAAGTATACAGCAACACACATCAGTTTGAGATGCTGGGTACAGTTATGATCCATTTTACTGCAGTTTAATCATTCGGTTACCAATAGCAAGTAACTGGAAGCAGGTTTAAATTATTTTGGAATGACTCCCACTCCCCACCAGGCAGAAGCCCTGCAATGATGTAGCAATGTGGAAAGTTGATACGTTTATATGAACAACTTTCAAGGTTAACAGCAAATGTTTTGCACTTTGACTTAAAATGACAGTCATCATACTTGCTACAAGAATAAGAATTTATCTTTCAACTATTCTAACACAATGTTTAAGTAGGGCCTCATGATAAGTGTGCTGGACTTATATTTCCAACGACCTGCAGGTTACAAACAAGCTCAAATAGCTGCCACAATACATTCAACTTACAAAGCCACAGAGGGTATATAGGATGCATAAGAAACTGCACATTGCAAGCAGATTTACAACTTCACTACAACTGAGGTTTAAGAGCTTTATTTAAAAAAAAAAAACAAACAAACACACACACACAATTTTTATTCAACTATTTCACAGCTTCGGCTCACTAGTATTCCCTGAAGTGTCAAGTGATTTTCAGACTACATTCTACACTGGACGAAGCCTATGCCCTTTATTTCAAGCAAAATTTTGTCAAAGTAAATTAACTTTTGCAGCAACTGAACTCAGTGTGTTCAGGGACTATGAGTCCCTAACACAGCAGTAATATAATGCTCTGTGCCATGCACAAGGATGGTACATTATTCAAGAGTTACATTCACAGAACAATCACTATTAACTTTGTTTTAAACACCTGTTCTTAGAACTTTACCTAGTTCACAGAAGACTGCTACGCTAGCAAGTTGACTCAAACTGATCATAAAGAACATCTTGTCCTGCCAAATTTTCAGCACTGAGCAGTAACCTTTAGACTAACAGAACATCATCTTCCACTGTAATTGCGTATTTCTTTCCCTAAACTGTAAAAATCACCATTGCTCAGTCAGGATGCCCAACAGCTCACAGTGCATTCTTCTATCCATTCGTCTGACATCAAAACCTATAACTCTGGATATTACAAGTTGGTGACATACTTAACGTAACAAGCCAAAAGTATGTAATAGTAGTTTCAAGAAGGAAAACACTTTTTCCTTCGGACAAACATAGTAGGTGTATTTTAAAGCCACAGCATCCTTCTCCCATCCAGTAAACAGATCCAGTGTCTTGTCCCTGCATAGTTCTGCAGTTTTCATTTAACAGAAAGTGAATATATACCTTTATGTTTGCCTTCCTGTTTGCTTAAAATTAAAAGATAATGCTTTAAATTCTGCATGAGAGATGCAAGTAAATTAAGAAACTAAAAAGAGATGAGAGATGTGCACAATACATTGTTTCACTTATGAAATACAGATTGCACTGAACACCTATCTAGTACCTCTCATATAAAGAGCAAGCAAGTAAAGAAAAGTATTAGTAGCAAGAACAACAAAAAATACTGGGGAATATATAGTCTGATAAGATCCATGTGATGGAGCGCAGTAAATGAGTTAGACTCGAGAACACAAGGAGGACAGGCTTCACGTACCATGCTATCGGACTTCCATAGGTGGGGTCACAGTAGCTCTACTGTACCACACTACTACAAATGTCAGCTAGAGAGATCTAACAGCCAGGCTGATCTAGGCCAGCATTTGTTCAGCCTCCAGAAACTTCCTTTTTCTGCCAAATATAATTTTTATTCTGGATTTATATATTTGTTTCAGATCTCAAACTCTATTCGAAGTAATGTTCATACTATTATTCCTTTTTTTACACATAAGAAACATAGGAGGGTAGGATCTGACAGTAGTAAACCTTGAGTTGTTGCTATTTAACAGCCAACAATTAAGCTACCACACATGCTGTTATGCATTTTGACAAATCCCAAAGAGGAAGAATGACTTCAGGAAATAATTCCTTAGTTTGCCAAATAGTGCACTGCTGTCAGTTTCTGACATTGGTAAATATTATTAGATAGGAACAGCTGAATGAAAAAAATAAACACCACACCACAATCAAGTTGCCCACACTAAGACTGAACTAGTCTTTTGGTATCTAAAATGTCATGAAATCTAAAGTACCTGATCTGCACTGATTTACTGGCCCACATGGTTGACATATCAAGAAAGTTATGTGACTTGAAGGATACACAGTGCCATCTTCACTGCCTGATATATTCCATTCCTGCTACCCTTTCCTCCCTCATTAACTGAGGTAGGGTTATTTGCACAAGTTTGGTTTTTTTACAAGAAATAGAATTAACAAAAATAGGCCACATTCCTCCCCTCGGCTGCTCAATGCTTTGCATTAAACAGTACTCCTGTATGTTATTAATATGACTGAAAAATAGATCAATTTATTAACTTCTTAAACAATTAAACAGAGCTGGCTTTGCTTACCAACAGCTGAACTTAAAAAAAAAAATGGATACAAGTCCTTAGCCAGAATTCTAAAATGCACTGTGTGGAAAAGTCATCTCTATTTCCCATTACTTCAGTTATTAATTTGGCACAGAGCTGCATCACATGCTTAGAAGTTTCATTTTGCTTCCCCTTCGACAACCCTCTACGTAGTATATCCTGCATTCTGGTTCACTGTCCTCCAGCACAACTGATTTCACTGTTGGTGGGTATCACACCAACATAGCAATGACACATCACTGCTTTTTTCGCCAGCAGCTCTGGATTCTTGGCTCTCTTTGATTTTTCTCAGGAGTCTAGCTGCCAACGCACTGATTACTCAGTAGAAGAGAAAAAGCCACATTGTAATTTCCTCCCTATAGAGCAAAAGCAGAAACCACACAGAGCCCAGGACACTCCAGTATTGTCAGGAGCTGCAAGAGCTAACATCCCCTATTAAAGTGGGTCTTAAGTCTTCTTAAGACAGCTACCAAGTATCATATCACACAGAACACAAGTTCTGGACAGCAATATTACTATTCAAAAAACTTGATAGCTATCTTGCAGAGATAAATTGTTAAGAGACATAACAGTAGCTCTTATATTTCACTTTTAGCCTGAAATGCTGGCAAACAGTGAGCAGCAGATTGTTCCACTAGCACTTTTCACTGCCTGTACCAATGATTTCCATCTTCATGGTGAAGGGTGACATTTTTATCTGTTTTCCTAGCTACAGATATATTTTTGTATAAAGGGGACAACTACAGACCAGGCAATGCTTTACACCAATGAGCACTACATGCTAAAACTGCATCCACATAGTTCTTTTCTTACAGAGAAGACAACGTTTTAATTTCACAACTGGTTAGGCAAGTCTGAACAAACTAGAATTTTGTACTCAAGTTGGTATAAATTTTTCTCAGGTAGCATCAGCACATACTTACCAATTGTTGCTGCAAGTTCCGGGTCAAATGTGTCATCTGTGAACCGCAGCAGAAGGCTGATAAGGAGGGAAGAAAACTAAGAGTTACTATTATTGCAGCATACCCATAGCTTGCCAGGAGCCTATAAATTACAAGTCTGAAAGTAACAGCAAGATCACATAGCTAAATAAAAATACATCTCATTTTCCCATAGTTTCTCTCCTACAAAAAAAAAAAGAACATGAAAAGAATACAGTAGGCATGCTCTGCTAGAAGAGCCCAGCCCTCTTCTCTGCACCTATGACTAAGTATATCTCTGAAAACAAAGTACCACACAAGTTGTCAAATCAGTTGCATGAACAGTCACACGGTCTACTTCTCAAAGCACTTTGCTTCTATCTTATTCTATTTTCGTTCTCCCAGAATTCAGTACAAAAGATTGTTTTGGTTTTATATTGCCTCACATAGTATTTCTGTAAGCTTGAGAAGAAAATTCCAAGTCAGCTTTTCACCCCAGAAATAACTCCTTGAACTGGCACACAGAACAGTAAGGACTACACCCATCAGAAAAACAGATGCAGAGTTTAAAAGCAGAATTAGCTCACCATTGTTTTATGATTTTGTATCCTTTTTGCACATAAGGACTTCCAAAAACACACGCTCCCCTATCCTTTGCTACCAATAGAACAGCTACAACTAAGATTTACCAGCACATCACACTACAGTAGTAGGGTCCCTCAAAGAAGTGCCCATAATGCCACAGTACTTGTGACAAATGTAAATATTTAGGCAAGAGACAAAGACTCTCAGCATGCAGTTTTTTAAAATCACCAGTCTTATGCATCTGTGGCAAGTCTATATTACCATGTGGCAGACAGCTGTTTGCTATGACTGACAGCTTCTATTCATTTCCAGGGCACAGAAACAAAACAAAGCCCTATTGATTTTTTAGTCTTTTCCCTCCCTGTTTTTTTTCTCCTCTCCTCTCTTTTTGTATGTGAATTTAGCAGCCAAGTCCTTTTTAGCATTCGGACACAGTCCTGCATTGACAGAAAACTGACTGCTGAAATTCCTTCAGTAATTCTGGGTGACAACTCTGAAGTTAACCACAGAACAACTCTTTTTTTTCCTTACTCCAGAACCCTGAAGTAAAATGGGAGCTTTATTTACCAAAGAATAATTTTTTTTTATAAAAAAGCCCATCAGTTTTTAGTGGTAGCTTCAGACAGTTGAATCAGGATGCTATTTAAGAGCAGCTATTTTTAGTTACAACCAAACCTATTTAAGGTCATAGTAGAAGACTAAGATTACTGTCATAAAACCATCAAAACTTACATGACTAGTGTGGCACCTTCCTGCATTTATATCTCACTTCCTTTACTAAAATCTATGGCACTAACAAAAAAACAATAATAAAAAAACCTAAACAACAAAAAAGTAGCTTAGACAAAAGCCATGAAAAGGGCAGGGGGTGGCAGGAAGGGGGCAAATCAACCTGAAAGGACTTAAGAACGAGTGTAGTCAGAAAAATCAGTGGTAGAACTACTTCACGGCCTGCCTTAGATGCCCCTGTCTCCCTACACCCAGTGCTAGGTCACTTATGACTCTATATGTACATATTATGGAGCAGTTTAACACCAGAGCGCTATGGAGATGTACAGGCACTTTACTCTTTACACGACACCAGGCTGTACAGGACACAGGGAGGCCCGGTTCCCCCCGGCCAGGCCGGCACAGCTCCGTTCGCCTCAGGCAGACACCAGCTCTCCCCTCGCCGCCGCGGGGCCGGCGTCTGGGGAAGGGCTGGGAGAGATGCGGGCAGCCCCGCGCGGGGACAACCCTCGCCTGCAAGGGGGCTGGCCGAGAAGGGGCGAGGACGCTCCCCGCGCGGGGCGCAGCCCTCCCCAGGGCAGGCCGCGCCGAGGCCGGGTGTCCAACGCGGCGCCGCGGGGGCCTAGGCCGGGCCTGACCACTGCCCCGCGTCGTGGCAGGAGAGGCTGGGGGTGGCGGGCGCCCCCTCACCTGGACTTGCCGACGCCGCTCTCGCCGATGATAAGGATCTTCAGGGTAGTTAGCACGTCCTCGTCCATCCCGGCAATGCGCCCGGCGCGACCCCGACCGACGCTCCCTGCGCAGGCTACGACGGCCTCACCTGCGCATGCGCGCCCCGCCGCCCTGTGTCACTCGCCCCCTCGACGCCCGCGCATGCGCCTCAAGTGCACGAGCGGCGGGAGGAGACGGGGAAAAACACCCCCGCCCTGCGCCTGGCGCATGCGCACAAGTGAGGAAGCGGAGCCGCCCGGCGTTTGTTTACAGCGGGCGGGGAAGGGCCCGTCCGTGCCGCCAGCGCGCCTGCGCGGCGGCGCGAGGGGCGGGGGGCTGCGTGTGTGGGAACCGCGTGTGTGGGACCTGCTCTTGGGTTTTCAGATCCTGAGTCAGGGTCGGTGGAGAAAAGAAGCCAAATAAAATTGCAGAGGGGAAGGAGGAGGCTTGAGCCGCACAGCAGTAGCTCACCAGCTGCGTGTGCCCAAGCAGAACAAGCAGCGACCTCTCAAACCTACCGCCAGAAACATGGGCTCGATTGATCACAAACCCCGCTGTGCCCAGTGGTGTAAGCCAGTTGATGTGTGTCACTACATTTCTGCCAGCAGAATCATCCATTCCTCATTGAAAGCCATACCTGTTCTAAAACTAGTGCGAGTGAGAAAGCCTTTTTATAACCAATTCAGCTGATGTACTATTCCAGCTCCATACCGACCCAGACCATGTGTGTGCAAGCACAACCCTTCATGAGGTGCACCACTGATGTGGGTCTGAAGTTGTCCTGGGTCTGTGCTGCAGCCCCTGCGCCAGCCCGGCAGCCCCTGCCCATCTCCAGAGACTGACTCACACGTGAACGGCCTCAGCCTCTTCCGTGGTCACACCAACTGACAGAGATCAAGCCATGTCAGCAGGTTGCACAAGGCGGGTGTACTCAGGAGACTGGTGTTCTGTGTCAGAATGGTGGCTGCAAATGGCACAGTTCTAGCAGAGTCCTGATTTTGCTGGGCACTTGCCTTCAACTGTATTACAGGGTCGACACAGCGAGCGTTCTTTTGTGTTTGTGTGGTAAACGTCTCTGGTGCCTTCCCCTTCCACTTTCTCCTGCCTCTTTTACCTCAGAAAACTGACTCCCAGGCTGAGTACAATAACAATAATTATCCTATTAAATTATGGAGGCATATTCTATAATTAAAAATGTGCAAATGGCTGGCTGTGCTTGTACCAGGACTATGCCCGTTTATTAGTAATAACCTGAGGTTTTTTAAGGTGTGACTTGTTTTTTGTGATTTGGATTGTGCTATGCACTCATACAAGAAAGCAGTATGTCTGTACTCTGTAGTTTTTGTTGGCGTGTATAGGAGCTGTGGGTCTTAGCATGGAGCAGGATGAGAATTTGAATAGTGGACACAAACAGCAAAGTATTCTACTGAGGATACTGAATCCCTTGAAGTCAGAGAGTATTTGTATTCTAGGATTTGATTTTTTCCATTGTAGCCATAGAATCACAGAATGCTTAGAGTTGGAAGGGACTTCTGGAGATCATCTAATCCAAAGTGTTCAATATGGGTATTAGTATCAGTATTGGTATTATATCAAACTATTCAATATGGGTATTAGTCCTGATTCAGATTGTAATTCTACACCTCACTCAGCAGGAAGGTTTGGCCAGGATGGCATTCATATACTTGACCTTAATGATGAGCAGATGCAAGAAAGGAAGTACAATCTGTCCCAAATGAGCAATCTCACAGCTCATGTTTACGGATGTGGTGCTTCAGACCTTCCTGAGCATGCCGTTTGAGAATAGGTGTTTCTCCATGTTGTGGTCCTCCAGGTGGAACTACGTAGTTCTCCTGCTCTGAGATTGGATCTGTCTGCTGCAGTTCACCTGTTTGCTCTCTCTGTATCAATTTTAACTCTGGAAAGCCAGACCGTGTTGTGCTTTTTCCATTCCTATTACAGGAGCCAGTAGTAATGGATAATTCGAGTAGCTCAGACCTAGCTCCTTCAAAATGGTATTATTTATTCACTGAAAGATGTAGAACAATCAGGGAAAGCTATGAACTTGTTTTCTTATCAAGCTTTTGTAGGGTCTTTTCAGTGAAGCCATCTCTGAGTTGGGAGAGATATCTAGCCTGCTGTAATTCATGGGTATCTCTCTGTTTTCTTTTATGCTTCTCACTACTCATCAGGAGTCCTCAGATACTCATGGCAACTAGGCAAATCGCTTTCTTTAATAAGGCTGGAGGGCTTTTTGGTTTGTGTTTTTGTTTGGTTGGTTGGTTGGTTGGTTGGGTTTTTTTAATCATTTACTATCTCATTTGATCCCAACCTCAGAGGTAGGAGAGTGAAGCCATAACAGCTTGGTTAGACCTCCCTGGTAATTAGTCTTCCTAGAAGAACACTGGAGATATTTTGACTGCTTTTTTTGATGCTATTATGTTTTCTTTTGATTTCTTCCCAGCGATCTAGTTGAATTTCTGGCAGAATAGCATGAAGCAGATCAACTTGTCCACATATAATGTTTGTAAATAATTATGCATATACTTTCCTGATTCTGGTCTGATGGTAGAAAACTAGCATAATTGGTTCCTAGGCAGCTCTCTGCCATGTATGAAGATTTCTATAGGGAGAGGTGAAATTTGCACCTCAGAGTTTCCCCTCCTGCCTTTACAGTCTTGGATGAAGGCCGCCTGGTTCCTGACCTGATACAGGGCTCGGAAACATGTCAGCTCCATCCCAGCTGGCGCAGATGTATTGAGTCGGTGTTCCTGAGGTTTTGATTACTTCAGGGTTGTGACAAAAAAGGGAAAACATCTTAACAGTCATAGCTGCTGTAACTGTATTTTCAGCATCAAAATTCCCTGTCCATTGTGTTATGGACATGGCTATGTTCTTGATCATGAAAACAGGTAATTGGGACTGAGTTACTGTGGTTACCTTTCTCAAAAGATAGTGAGATATTTACAGTCCTTCCATTAGGGCTGGGATTTATAGTGAAAGGGCCATGGCACTCCATGTGTCCTTAGGGGACCCTGGACCAGTTGCACAGCGCAATGCCCTTAGACAGCCACCTAGAGCAAGCAAACACTAGAAGGACCTCCATCCAGTTTGTGAGATAAACTGAACTCGCTGCAGCATAACCTTTGCAACAAAGACGAGTGTGTCAGTAATGAGTCAGTAAGGTGAGAGACAACCTGCAATAAACAACAAAGGGCTCTCTCAGTCTCATTCTGTGTCCGAAAGAAACCTGGGAATCTTTGGTGAGTTCACTTAACCATCTGCCTTAGCTTCCACAGCTTAAACATGGGGATAATGGTATTTGTCATAGAAGACTGGAGAAACAGCAAGGGCTGATATATGCCACGGGAGCTAAGGGTTTGTGTTTTCCCTGCCAGCAGAGAGTTTAGCATGAGCTGTGAAATTAATGGTGGGAGAGTGGCTGTCCTCCTCTCCCTCCCTTCACCAGTGCCATCACAAGTAAAACCAGGCCTTGAAATGTATAGGGCCTGTTTAGATTAAGTACACGGAAGTCTCAGGAAGATGCACATCTCCAGGTGTCAAAGTTCTTAACTCATTGGTACTTTCAAAGATTTTCTCAGTTTTACCAACTATACACAATGTGCAGAGGAAGCTGAGATGCTCAGCCACTTCAGAAGGAGGTTGACAGCAATCTACAGCTCTCCTGTTGCAAAGACTAGTCCTGCTGTCCCATTTCCAGATTGTGAGGCTGACACATTTGTTATGGCAGTGAGGAATTATGATTCACAGTGAAACAAGCTTGACTGCTAAGCACACCGGTCCCTCCTAGCAGAAGTGACACACATACACTTGCTCATTCTTTTTTTCTTCATCATGCAGTAATTTGCAGAGTTTGTAAAAGTGACTATCAGCATGTGTGTCAGATTCAGGGAGGTTCCTTTCCTGTGTGACGTCCTTTAATGCAGTCAGCACATCCATGTGGTTTCACATTCAGCAAATAGTAGCAAGGAGGGAAAATGCTGCAGCAGTCTCAGAGCTCTGGGTAGGATTTCTCTGAAGACCACACTGCAATGTAAATGATCCTGCTGTGTCTGGCCACTCCTTTTCTAAAGAAGCCAACCTATTTTTATGAAGCTGTTACGTAATGATATTTCTCTCCTCCCTCCAACAGCAGCCAGATCTGGGCACTCCCATCTGTTGATCCTATCAGTGCCTGCTCGGTTTCTGTGAACAGTAAGGGGAATTTAAGACTATAAGAACGTTAGCTCTGGGCAATTAAAACACACTGCTTATAGTCAATGCAGTTTTAAAAAGTAGATTACACACAGCATTGGGGTTGTAACAGACAGGAATCAGCTATTTGGGAAAGAACAACTAGAAAGAGTGTTTTTGCCACTCAAAAAGCTATGGTTGTATATGAGACTGATATACCAGTATTTTTTTCAGAGAAAACCAACATGCATTTTGAAGATCGTTGACTGAGTCTTGCATAATGATCATGAGTAGATTCCTGATTTTGTGCTAGAATACTTTGCTTGCTGGAGATAATAAGGAAAACTTAGTTGCATGCTTTGAAATGTTCTTTTGCTAGATATGAGGTGTAGCACACAAGAGACACCACATCTTACTTCTCTGCTGGAAGATGGTGAAAAAGGCTAGCCACCTCCTGCTTACATCAAATTTTGTTCAGATAAATTGATTAATCATTTAATCCCAACTGATGCAAGCAGTAGACTTAAAAATGACAGCTTATCTTTCTGCATTATGTCATGAACCTTAAAACCAAGGACAGCTTTTAAGACTGGATGACCTAAATACTCTTTTTTAACAATGTCTCTAAAGCAACCATTGTAATATGTAAACAATAATGATCCAGAGATAGATTCCTGTTTAGGATTGTCGGATTCCTTACAAAATGTTAATTACATTTTCAATAAGAAAACAGCTTTGGTATTTGAATTACATCTGTCATCTACTGCACAGCAACAATGAAAAGGGTGAGACAACAGTTTTCAAAGAGCGCAGTAAGAACAATGAAGTTTGGACATTAGAGTTTTCCCACGATTGCACTTCATGTACACTTCATTAACATACTGAACAGTGGGTGCTGTGAATTGTTCTTTTTTCATGGCAAGTATTTTTGTATCCAGAGCAGCACAGTATATAATATAATTACTGCTGAGATCAGAAGACAGAAAAAAAAATCACAGACTATTTGACAGACCAGGTTGATATGAAGTGTTTCCTCTGGGTCTTAATGAAATAAAAAGTCATAATACATTTCCAAAGCATACTGTTTTCACATTGGTTCCTCAGTTTTTCAAAGGCCACTTTAGGTTTTGCTTTGGACTTGCTGTGTTGGTGGGAGAGCTAAAGGTCCATTTTATGAATATAGTAAACTTGCTAAAGGAGACACAAAAGTCATGCTTCTTTGTGCAGTGCTTTTGTGCTTCAGTGAAATCTGTATTTCTCACAAACAAGATAGCTTGGTTTCCTTCTCAGAAAACAGCTGCTCTGAAGTCTTCCAATTTTCAAAGAGGGTGTACTTAAAATGATAATTTAAAGGGAAGAAAATTGGGAATGGAGTGACATTGCATTTAATAAAGAACACTTTAATTTCTCCAGTTGTTTTCAATACTTAACATGGTTAATGTTCAGGGGGGAAGGGATAACCCCTTTCCTGCTGTGCAACCGTCTTATCCATAATCCCCTCTGAAGGGATAACATACCTCATCTAGCCTTAGGTGGCATGTGCCTGCAGGATTAGCTGTTAGAACGGGACGGTAGGGATTAAGTAACCCCTGTCATTGGTATTTCGCCCTTTGCACAACACTGTGTGAAGCAACCCTGGTAAATCAGAGTGTCTGGTGGGCAAAGGACAGAGACACAATACCAGGGTAGGGATTGCCAAGTAAGCCAAACAACACAAAAACACACAAAAATCTGAATTCCAGTGGGGGCAGATCAAGGCCTACTGTGGCAAGCAGTTTTACCAGGTCAGAGCGAAGTCTATCTGTCACTGGTGACAGTGAGGACCTCTGCCCAACCCACAGCACATGAACGGGGACTGATGGATTGATACTTGCCCAGGAAGTTACTGCAGACTTCGGCAGTTTGTGGCCCAAGGCTTTTTGACACCACAGTGATGATGTCTTCATGTGTAATAACTATAGTAGTCTTCAGTACCAGCTGTATTTCTCTTCACAGAAGATAATTTCTCATCAATGTAATTTGAACCCAGATAAAAATACATCATCTAGGGCTTCCTGTGACAAAGGAGTTGCACACCATCGCTCCATATACATCCTTCTTTTATACTTTCTACTTTCTCCTTCCATTTGATTTCCGTTCTCAGATTAGACCAAGACAGTGAGCAACTCCTCTCTTTGCTTACCCTGTGCCACACATGATTTTTTAGATCTCCCTTATATCCTCCTGTGGTTTTGGTTTTTTTTAGGTACTGGATTTTCCTCCTTTTGTCACTTTTGCAAGGCTGTTAAGTACAATTGTTACAGTAAGGCTTTTTCATAGTTACATTTTGAACCAGACCATCCCTGTCATCCAGGACAATATCAATGTATGCTCTTAGTACTCTCCTGAGCTACCTGTTCAGTGGAGAAGTTATTTTTTAAATCCAGACCTTAATTCCTAGCACCATGTCTAGGTGTGATATTTCATCTAACTTACCTTGGAGGTAACTGAAGTTTTCATTATTATTATTGGAGTTTCCTCTCCTCTCAGCCTCTCTGAGAGCCTCACCATGGCCAAGAGGCTCATGTTATTGTCTCAGTGGGCACCTTGGCCAGGCAGTCCTCGCACACTCCCAAGCCTCCGTT